>NC_081185.1:87457852-87822375 GCF_029867415.1 Vicia villosa | reverse complement strand
AAACCCCCAACGGGTTCGAAGCGTAAAGCTTCTTCGACCACTGGTTCGGATGGCGAAGATAAATCCCCTCCTCAAACTAGACAAGGACAGAAGAAAAAATACAAAGCTGTTACCCCTTCGAGAAAAGGGAGAAAGGCAAGTCCTTCCAAAGCTGTTTCTCCTGGTGATAAAGCGTCCTCTGAAGAGTCTCCTTTGAAAGCTGCTAGTAATGCTTTCGTTGTGGAAAGCCATAATTCAAGTCCAGACAATATTCCACCCAAGGTACTTTGGGTTTGTCCCACATATTATCTTGTGATTTTAACTAAATAATTGTACTGACACTTTACCTTGTTATTGCAGGATGATGCTGGCACTGCTACTTCCGGTTTTAAAGACCCTGGCCTCACCATTGATGTTGACAAACTTTACAGGTAGTTATCAAACTTTAACTTTCGTTAACTAAACTCCTCAAAAGCTTATATTTTTTTTTTGAATAACTTTGCTCTGTTTAACATAGGTACCTCTCAAAATCAAACTCGTGTTCTTTCACCAGTCTTTGAAGACGTTAGGCCAATTGCTACCATATTGCCTAATGAACCAGTCGAAGAAAGCCACTCTATTGACGAATCCCCAGCTACCCATCAAGGCAAAAATTTGGAAGAGGATCATCCATTCTCAGGCAGCGATAATGTGAACCAGCAATCACATGACAACGAAGATTCCGCGTCGGAGAAAGATGCTATGGAAGAGATTTCTCAGCCTGAAAAAACCAGTTTCTCATGGAACTTCAACTCTTGACGCAAAAACCATTCCTGAGACAACTTCGACGCCTGCCCCTGCAAAGCTTACTCCTTCAGAGCTTGAACAACTTAAGCAAACTGATCCTCTCAGTTTCTTAAAGGCCATTATGAATGTGAATACTCCTTCGCCTCCGGAGCTTAATATCTCTCCAGTTGCAACTGTAGACTCTATCGACAAGGAAGATATTTCCAGTCTTCTTCGACAAATAAAGGAAAGATTCTTTGGGGTCAATCTTGTAGATGTCCTCAACCGGGAACCTATTAAGAGTCACAACTTAAATCAACTTCTAAAGAAGGTAGATTTGCTTCAAGTTTCCACAGAAGTTTCAGAGGTAATTGTTCTGTTGGGCTCTCTACTCGAGCAACTCCAGGCTAACATCCTTCGAAAGCAAAATGTCGAAAAGGAATTATCTGAGACAGTGGCCTCTCATGACTCTTCATGGAATTCTGCTATGGACGCAACGAAACAAGGTGAGGCCCTCAGGCTCAAACATTCAGAAAATCAGAAGGCCATTGATGATTATGAGAAGAAAATCAGCTCTTGGAAACAAGAAATTAAAGTACTCGAGGGCAAGATAAAGGAGGCTGAAAGTTGTCAAGCAGTCCTACAAGAGTCTAATCAACAAGACTTGCTCGAAGTGGTGCAGTGAGGAATGAAACATTTCGAGACTGCACAAAAGTTAGTGCCAGAAATCGAAAGGTTGAAGAAACACCGGGCACTAATTGAACTTCGCATGTCTTCATGGAAGACTCAATATTTGAAGATCAAAAAGGATCTTCCTGAGGATTTCAACTAGATGTTTTCGATCTTGTTACTTGTTGCACCTTTATTTTGTAATTGAGACCACTGTAGACATATAATATTTGTACGCTTGACTCCCATTTATCTCTATCATATTTGCCAGTGTTGATTTAGCAAATCTTTCAATTTCTTGTCAAAATATATCTTTAGATTTCCTACAGTGCTTTTATTAAATGCAACATGTAGAACCTGAACATCCTTCGCAGCACTCTTGCCTCTAGACTTGACGTTTCCACTTCTTCTAGCCATAATCATTATTAAAAAGTGACGTCACTTTCTCCAAAACGTCGGTTTTAAGACGTGCGTGCATCAGTTTAATGATTACTTCTCAACTTCCAAGGGCGGGAAACGGCGGAAGCCATAACTTCTTTCTTTGGAAAACCAACCGCAGTCCAATCACTCGTTAAAAATTGAAACCCACCCTTCAGTATTCCCCTTCTATATAAAGGGTCCAATATCACCTTTATTTCTTCATTCATGCGTTTTCTCTCCAAACCAAAACACAGAACAAAAAGAAAACCCACAACTTTTTCTTTTAGAACAACTTTCTTATCTTGCAATGGCTGAACCCCTCTTTTTTAATGACATCAAAGCCCTCATCAGAGGCGAGTTCAGACTCTCTGAGGATGAACTTGTTCGCCATTTCATCAACATCGAAAACCTGTTTGTTAACCAGGAACTAAACTTCTACTTTGAGGAAGTCCTGGAGGGTGCTATTTACCCCAACATGGTGGCGGAATTCTGGATGAATGCGTCTTTACGCATAGATCCTGAAGGTAGGACCACCATTGATTCTGAAATTCGACACGCTCGTCTCAGCATTACTCCCACCAATATTGCCAACCTGATAAAATGCAATAACTCTGGTGAAACTTTTGATGACAACAGTTTCAGCATGACTACTCATCTCATGTTGAGAACTCTTATGGACAATGATCGCTTCAGTGCCAAAGTCATCAGGATCTGGCACCAGATGCTCGTAGGCAACTTCCAACCTCGGGTGATCGATGAGAACAATATCATGGTTGAAGATCTGGAGTTTATCCTTTGTGGTCTTCGGGGAAGAAAGATTAACATCCCTTTGATGATCTTCAAGGGGCTTGTTAAAGCTGTCTCTATCGGTGTTGACCGTCGAGAGAGTGTCACTTGTCTTCCCTACGGGAGACTCCTTGGTTACATTTTTCTTAAGAAAGGCGTAGTGAGAAGGATGCGTGATTCTGGAGCCAGAGATATGTTCGAGGCTGAACCTTCTCCTGTGTTGTCTTTGGACAATTTAGACCAAAGGATTGACTAGCAAGTTTTTACCTTAGGTTTAATCTTTATATATATATATATATGCCTTCCTTTCTTTTTGTAACCTCAGATCCTATTCTTGGATCTTTTTGTAATGAATGTATTTCCATGCTTGAAATGAAAAGAATATTTTGGTGTCTTCTTTGATTTTTCTTTCCATAATTCTTTCTGATTGTGAAGCCATTTTGATCAATGTGAAGTATATTTTTTGACACATGCCTGACCATTTTGGCTTTTCGTAGTACCCTGAGTATCTACGTCTTTGCAATCTTTACTTCATGCATGCTAGGTTTATATCTCTTCAAATATTTCCCGTTTACTCTCAAGATCCTATGATCTTCTGCTAATTCTTCAATTTCGTAAGCATTGTTCGAGAATACTTTTAAGATTCGAAAGGGTCCTTCCCAATGTGGGGACCATTTACCAAGTGCCTGATTCTTTCGATCTATAGGTAAAATAACTTTCCAGACTAAGTCATTATTAACAAAAGTTTTACCTTTCACATTTTTATTATAAGCTCTGGACACTCTTTCCTTTTGCCTTTTTATCATTTCCAGTGCTCGAAGTCTGTCTTCGTCCAAATCTACTAACTCATTCATCATTAACTCCCAGTATACGTTGGGAGGAATGTCTGCTTGTCTTTGTATTCTTACTGATTGCAAACATATCTCAATTGGGAGTACTGCATCATGTCCAAACGTCAACTGGAAAGGAGTTGTATTTGTAGCTTCTTTTGGAGATGTTCGACAAGCCCAGAGCGCTTGATCTAAAGTCTTATGCCAATTCTTGGGTCTCTTTCCTACATGCTTCTTGATAAGGCCAATTATTACTTTATTTGCTGCTTCAACCTGGCCATTTTCTTGAACATAATAAGGTGTAGAAGTAAATAACTTGAAACCTATTTCTCTGGCAAAGTCTTGCATTTTTCGTCCAGTAAAGACTGATCCTTGATCCGTTGTTATACTTTCTGGGATTCCAAACCTATATATAATGTGTTTCTGAATAAACTCAATCACAGCCTCTTGATCCACATTTACCAGTGGTATTGCTTCGACCCATTTTGTGAAATAGTCTATTCCTACCAAAATGTACCTTTGACCTTTAGATGACTTGGGGTGAATTTCTCCAATCAAATCTAATGCCCATCCCCTGAAAGGCCATGGTTTTACTATTGTACTTAATTCGTTCGCTGGAGCGTGTTGGATACCTGCATGTTCTTGGCACTCTTGGCACCCTTTCGCAAACTCTATGCAATCCTTTAACATCGAAGGCCAATACATCCCATAACGAAACAAGAGCCATTTCATTTTGTGCCCTGCTTGATGTGCACCACATGCCCCACTATGTACGTTCGACAGAGCCAAATATGCTTCTGCTTCACCCAAGCATTTCAACAATACCCCTTCAGGAGTTTTCTTGAATAATTCATTTCCCATCAAAAAATATGACAATGCTCTATACTTGATTCTCCTGTCTGTATCCGTCGAAGGGTCTTTTAGGTAGCTAATAATTGGACTCCTCCAATCTGTGTCTGCCAATGAGTCTATATTTAGTACTTCGAATTGTTCTTTGTTGGCATAACCCAATTGTGAGTTCTCTAGATCACTTGGCAAAAGTTTAGTAAACATTGCTCTTCCTCTTACTTCAATCAATTCCTCCAACTTTTCTTTTGATACTTTATATCCTGAAGCTAATTGTTCCAAGTCGTTTGCTTCCTGGTTATTCACCCTTGATACGTGTTTTAATTCCACATATTCGAATTTCTTGAGTAGCCTATTTGCGATGACAAAATACATGATCAAATTCTCTTTGATACACTTGTATTCCTTTGTCAATTGTTTGATGACCAATTCGGAGTCTCCTTTAATTTCGACTCTGGTTGCCCCCAATTCTAACAAAGCCTCAAGTCCAGCAATTAATGCTTCGTATTCAGCTTCATTGTTGGAGCATAATGGACCTTCGATTTTAAACTTGAGTTTTGTTGGAATTCCATCAGGAGAAATTATCAATATTCCAACCCCAGTACCCTCTCTATGCGTTGAACCATCGAAGTATAACCTCCAAGGTTTTAAGTCCACATAATGCTGATGATTCTCAACCACTACATGGTCGACAATGAAGTCTGACACAATCTGACCTTTCATTGCCTTGAGAGGCTGAAATATTAATGAATATTCAGTAAGGGCCAAAGCCCATTTGCCAATTCGACTATGTAGTATTGGCTTAGATAACATATGTTTAATAACATCACAATGAGATGAAACGTAAACATCAACTGGCTTTATATAATACTTAAGTTTGATACAGGAGAAATACAAACAAAGGCAGAGTTTTTCTATATCAGTATATCTAGTCTCTGCATCATTGAGTACTCTACTTAAGTAATAAATGGCTCTCTCGATGCCATTCTCATCCTCCTGGGCAAGCATGCTGCCTATTGTTTTATCTGATGCTGAAATGTATAGGCGCATGTGCTTCTTCCCATTTGGGGAAGATAGAATTGGTGGACAAGTCAAGTATTGCTTTATCTGATCGAAAGCTTCTTGATGTTCAGCACGCCATTCGAATTTTCCTTGCTTAAGCCGAAGTAGAGGTGAGAAAGCTTGCGTGCGTCCACTCAAGTTAGAGATAAATCTCCTTAAGAAGTTTATCTTGCCCAATAATGATTGTAGTTCTTTCTTCGTGGATGGGGACTTGGTTTCCCTAATGGCTTTCGTCTTGTTCTGGTTAATTTCTATGCCTTTCTTGTGGACTACGAATCCTAAGAAATCACCTGCCTGCACGAAGAAAGCACATTTAAGGGGATTCATCTTCAAGCCATATCTCCTCATTCTTTCGAATGATTGGCTCAGATGATCGAGATGACTCATACCCGAGGTAGATTTTACCACAATGTCATCTATATATACTTGCATGAATGTTTCTATAAAATCATGAAATATAGAATTCATTGCTCTTTGATAAGTTGCCCCAGCGTTTTTTAAACCAAAAGGCATCACAACCCATTCGTAAGTGCCTATTGCCCCTGGGCAACGAAATGCTGTTTTGGATACATCATCTTCTGCTATAAAAATTTGATTGTATCCCGAATATCCATCCAACATGCTCAAATACTCAAAACCTGCGGCTGAGTCTACTAGCATTTCTGCTATAGGCATGGGATACTCGTCTTTCGGAGTGGCTGCATTAAGGTCACGAAAGTCTATGCATACTCTTAATGAGCCATTCTTTTTAATTACAGGTACTATATTAGCAATCCACTCAACATACCTTGTAGTTCGGATAAATTTGCACCGTAAGAGTCTTTCGACCTCTGCTTTAATCTTCGAGTGAATCTCTGGCGCGAATCTTCTGGGAGTTTGCTTTATGGGCTTCTTCCCTTCTTTAATTGGTAATTTCAGTTCGACTAAATCCCTTCCTAGACCTGCCATCTCATCATAGTCCCAAGCAAAACAGTCTCTGTTTTCTTTCAGCATTTTGATGACCGTTGCCTTCAATTCTGGTTCTAGTTTCGCGCTGATATATGTTATCCTTTTTTGATCACTGTCTCCAAGATTTACTTCTTCGAGTGGATCTTGGGCCAACATCTTTATATTCGACGCCATTGGATCTTTTTCGAACCCCAAAGGTTCCTCATCGTATATTGCATCCAACCTTTGGTTTGGTTCTTCTCTCATGATCTCTTCGTCTGGAGTCGGGTGTTCAGGGAGTTCGAAACTCGCACGTATCTCCAATTCTGTTATTTCTTCTTTGGTTGAAACTGCATCTATCTTTGTATCTGATAGTTCGGCTTCGAGAGCCGCCTTTCTTTTGTTCTCGGCCACATAGGCCGAAATCTTTTCGAAGAACGAAGACTCAGACATGATTAATGTCATCGTCCCAGCCTGTTGGCCGTACTGTCGGATAATTCTCCAATGGTGCTGTATCTGGTGGACCATCCATGATCTCTCTATCCCATTGGAATCCATTTGGGTGTAAAGTTAAATAGTACAATGCATTTTTATTTGGGGTATACATCTCTTCTGCAGCGTGACAAGGGCCTATGTTTGCCAAGTTCCTGTCGAAGTTGGTTTTGTTCACCTGGTTGACCTCAGCCATGTAGTAACTCTGATCACCTTCGATATTCTCCACTATACCATCTTCTCTCCAAATTGTCACCCTCTGATGCATTGTTGAGGGCACAGCTGCTACCCCATGAATCCATTCCCTACCAAGCAAAAGGTTGTAATTTGCCTTTGCTGGTATAACCATAAACATGGTTGGCCTGGTAACTGAGCCTACTGTCAAATTGACTTGAACAACTCCCAGTGTTTGTCCTATTTTACCTTCGTAGTTAGATAAAACCATGTTATGTGGCCTTATATCCGTATCGAACATACCAATTCTTTTTAGCATGTATTGAGGCATTAGGTTCACTGCCGCTCCCCCATCAACTAGGACTTTATTTATGCCCACGTTCTCAATCTTAGCCCTGATATAGAGTGGCTTCAAATGATTTCGCATACCCTCATCAGGCCTTTCGAAGAAAGCATTCTGTTCTTCTACTGCACCATTGTTCAGCACATAGTAACACACAGGTTTGTGTTTTGTCATTTCTTCGATATCAGCCTCTTCACAGTCTTCTACTTCAGTTTCCTGATTAAACTCGTGAGGGAGTACGGATACCACATTGCAATTCAGATTTATGGATGACACTCCATCAGAATCAAAATCATTTGTCATTCTATCCTCTTCTTTCCAAGAGTTTGAACGCATCTTTTCTTCTTCATCCAAGAGTTTTTCAGCTTCGAATAATCTGCGTTCTACCGGAGGTTTGTTTGACTTTGCCCCCTGGTATGGGACTTGGTTGCTACTAGAGTCTCCAGCTTCTCTTGGCCTGTATTCCTTCTGAGCCTTTTTTATTCTCTGATGCCTTCTCCACTGGGACCGAGACATAGGATTTTTTCCTTTATAATTCTCCAATCGATACGCCTCTCGATTTGATCTTTGAAATTGTTTCCTATATGCCATTGCAGTTCTACCACCTTGGTCCCAACTTCGCCATTTGTTGGTTCTTGCATCAGCTTGTACCCACCTATCCCTTGGCGCATCTGCAGGGATTCTGAAAGTTACCCTTCGAGTTCTGGGGTGTGGGCTATCAGGCCTCTTTGTTGGAGTCCGTATGTCGAAACCGTACAGGTTGGGACGCAACCCCTGAGTTTCTTGACTCATGTAGCAATACACACGTTCGAATGATCGTGCTAGCATTTCGTCATAGACTGCCCTACATCTTGGGCATAGAGCAACTTCAGTGTTTTCTTTGTGACATCTGACCAAAAATCCTACCAAGCTTTCCTCCATCTTTGGGTATAGTTGTAGTAGGGGATTTGGCTCTCTTCCTGGGTGTTCCCACCTTTCGCGTCGAACCCTTTCGAAGTTGGCTTCGACCCTTCGATTCAGCATGATCGAACACCTTGGACACATCCATTGCTTACCACCATTTTTCTCGTGGCAATTCCAGAGATATTCTTTGAGGCTTTCGGTTCTTGGAGGAACTTCGATGCCCCCATTTTTCCTCGTCAGCCATGTCTCTAGTTCGCCAAATTCAGACACTGGTCGTCTGGCGCTGACCATGTTAACCGCTGCTGGAGGAACTTCAGAGATCTGGATTTTCTGGAGTTTCATCCTGAGGTCTTCAGTGGCCTCACTGTTTTCTTCAGTTATTTCTGTCTTGGGAGATTCTTCAACAACAGTGTTGAAGATTGTTTCAACTTTTAGGCTTTCAGTAGCCTGCTTTCCATTGAACATTGCTTTAGTCTCCACAACTTCGACTTCAGAAGCCTCCACCATGTTGATATCTTCTACCTCGCAGAGGCTAGCGTCAGCAATGTTTAGGGGATTGGTATCGACCCTCATATGCCTCTTGGTCTTGTCAGCAAACTTCAACCTTCCATCATTGAGAGCATTTTGAATTAGATCCCTGAAAAGAAAACATTGAGAAGTTTTATGGCCTAAAAACCCATGATATTTACAAAAACCTCTTTTCTTCCGTTGTTCCAACGGAGGAGTTTTTGAATTTGGAGGTAGTATCATTTGGCCATCTTTTACCAATAAATCAAATATTTCATCACACTTGGTAATGTCGAATGTATAAGTTTTCTTAGGGAACCTATCATTCTTATCGTTTTCTACTGGGTTTTTTCCATTGGCAGGATTTAGCAGTTTGCAGGCGTAAGGTGGCGCTTCTTTCAATTCAGCCAAGTCTATTTCGACTTCTTCAGGGCTATATGAGTCATCGAAAGACTCATCCTCAGCATCCTTGGCTTCGACGTATGCCACTCTTTCTTTCTTATAACTTTTATTTGCCCTAGCTTTTTCTGCCTTCAGCCGTTCGACTTGTCGAACCCTATCTGCTAATTGGGCCATGTCCCTAAGGTATTGGGTATCTAGTTTCTTTCTTATTGAATAATCTAGACCACCTGCAGCCATTTCAACAAGTTCATGCTCTGGGACTGTTGTAAAACACCTTGATTTCAACAGACGGAACCTATTTAAATAATCATCAATTGTTTCTGTGAATTTTCTTTTAACACTGGCCAATTCTTTCAAACTTATCTTAGTTTGACCCATGTAGAATTGCTCATGAAAAAGTCTTTCCAAGTATGCCCATGCATCTATCGAATTTGGTGGCAAAGTAGTAAACCAAATGAAGGCATTTTTTGTCAGCGAACTAGGGAAATACTTGATCCTTAAATCCTCGTTTCCCGCTAAGTCTCCTGCTTCTGTCAAATACCTAGCAATATGTTCCACGGTTGACTCATTAGTTTCGCCTGAAAATTTTGTAAATTTGGGAACCTTAGTTCCCCTAGGCAATTCTGTCTGCATGATATAGTGTGATATAGGGGACGTATAATTTGGACGTCTAAGTCCAGTACTAAGGCCATTATTAGCCATAACCCTTTCTATCATGGCAGTTAAATTATTTTCTGTAGCCAGATTTTCTCTTCTGACTCTTTGAACAACCTCATCTGGGTGTTCGTTCCTACCCACAATCCTTAATCTGGGTTGCTCCTCCTCCGTTTCTTGTCGAACGGGGACGGTTCTTTGATTTGAAGCTTCTAAGTTAATTATTGGAGTTCCTTCGAACATCTCTGTTCTTCGTGAGGGGCCTACATCCCTAGTAGATGTTCTGGGTGGCGGGACTATATCTTGTACACGCTCCAAAATAGGCCTCTCTTCTTGATTCATGGGCTGTTTGTCTTTCCTTTTAGGTGGTGGTACTCCCATGAATTCTGCCATTCGATTCATTTGAGATGATATCTTTTGGAAAGTCTCCATGTTTTCTCTATTTGTAGTAGTAACATTTGCCATTAGTGGGCTTAAAACTGAGGTCAATTCTCTGGCCAAAACCCCTACCATATCATGGTTGCTTGCATCCATTTCTTGTCGAAATGCTGCTTGGTTATTTGTGGTAAAGTGAGGCATCTGGGTAGAGAAACCAGTGTTATGTGCACTTCGACCCACTGAACTAACATTTGGTGAAAATGTCGCATTGTTAGTTGGGGCATATATAGGTCCTGCCCCTCGTACGCCTGTTCCGTATGGGTATGGCATTCCATATGAACTATTTGGCCTCCATTCGAAAGCAGAATTCATGCCTTGACCATGCAAATTATTTGCAGCACTTGTCGAGGCAAACAATACGTCCTCTGCGCTTGTGGATGAGGGTGCGGTTGTCGACACCGCAACTGGAATAGTCCCTGAAGGCCCTGTATTATTTTCAGGCACAGTCTGGGAATTATCTGCAGGTCTCGATCCATTTGAACCCGTTGCATCTCGTGTTTCCTGAGTCGAAGTCGAATTTGCCGCTCCTGATCCTGAACCTTGTGGGGGATCTTGATTACCCCCTGTACTGGCCGTAACAGCCATTTTCCTGTTGTACCTTTGTTTGGGAATCGGTTGTGCACTGTTCTTTAATTTACTGTTCCTAAGGTTCATACAAGATCTTGATATTGTCTAGACAAAAATAAAGCACTTGATTAAAACAATCTGCTTGACACAGTCCCACCGGGTGTGCCAATTTGTTTACGGTGATTTCCGGTAAACAACCGCTAGTCTTCCAAACTATAATAAATATGATTTGGTTACTTGCAGGATCGACTAGATTGATCCTAGGACACATAGTCAAGAAGATTGTTATCAATGTTTATTCGAACCATATTCATTATTTGTCTTCTTCAATAAGCGTTGTTCGATTAAAGAACAAATAGTCTTGACAATCACTTTGTTATATATAAATGTGACTTCAATGGAAAGATAAGTAACATAACATAGAAAATTAAAAAGACTATTGAAAAGTAAAGAATCTTAAACTGCAGAAATGTAAAAGACTTTGAAAGTAAATAGCATGAAAGTAATTCGAAAGTAAGTGACGTTAAAGTAAAGATACAGAAATGTAAATGGCAGGAAGTAATTCGAAAGTAAGTGACGTTAAAGTAAAGATACAGAAATGTAAATGGCAGAAAGTAAACGAAATGCAGTAATTCTGGAAGATAAAAACAAAAGATAATACACATGTATTAAAATGGTGGTGTCATACGTACATTTTCTCAGCGAACTCTTTCTCTTAACGCTTGATACTTGAGTAAATATGTGAGTGATTTGTACAAAATGAACACACGGAATCCTAACATTAAGACTCCTATTTATACTAGTTTCGACCTTAACGGTCCTATACTAATCTGCTGCCACATTTCTCATCAGAACTTCCAGCGAAGCCATCTGTTGTTGAACGGTTACGAAACCGTCTTCGAATTTCAAATCTTCCCGCCTGAGTCCGTCTTCGACGCGTGGCAGTGTATTAAACAAACACTACGAAAACACGCTAAGTAGTAATACTTAAATACATATTCTATGAATTTTGTCTAAGTCCCGAAGACATATGCTTTCATTAATCTTTCAGCGTTCACTATCTTCATCGAACTTAGAAGTCTTTATTTTTCGAAGCATGACCATCAGTAGTCATTCTTTTACTTTTTAAGGGATGGCCATCAGTAACCATCTTTCCTTCGATTCTCAACTCCTTCGAAGGACAAATAATATAAAACGAAATCTTCAGCTAACAGGTATCACCTCTAATAACTCGTGCGACTTACTGATATAAAATCTTCCCATAGCCACACTCCATTCACACAGTCATCTAATGTTTGTTCCACCTCTGAACTAAACTGACTTCCTCGGCGGCTGCATCCTTCATTGTGGTGCTTCTAATAGTCAGAGTGTAGCCGCAATGCAAGAAATTTCACTTTGTACTTCGAACGTCTCTTTTATAGACTCCTCAGAAGTTCTCAAACCAAAATGTTTATGCTTTACCAAAATTAACACTTCTCCACTCAGAGTATCTAGCAATACCTTACCAGACACATCACACATCGAGCCGATCCAAGATACAACTTGCATATTCCATCACCGGTCGCCACTGGTACATGATAGCTACTCACCATGCTGACCAGGATATCATGACCGCACATGAGTCCCACCCTATACACTCATGCAAAATTGCCAACTTAACACTTCATGAAACGAGAACATCCCAAGGTACAATCTAGTACTAACTCACGCGATCACGATCACTCAGGATCTCCATAAGTATAGTATTGGATCTTGATCCATTTCACCATCGGCTGTCTAGTCATTCCTCTACTATCGAGTGCGACGTATGGATCCTTATCCCACATACCTTATGAGAGTCTGGATCTGCATCTCACAAGTGCCAAATCAGAATTCTACCTTGAGCTTCAGATCACCTTTGTCCCACACATGTCGGAAAAAGATGACTCACGCATCTTTGTGCACGATAGCGATACTGTGGCATTATACCCGTCTGGTAGTACCAACATGGTGGTCTAACTCCGAGGCCATGTATCCAGGTAAACTACCTCGGTGGCGTATAATGACCCCCACGCGTATCCTATTGTCACAACCGACAAGTGTCTGAACAGGCTTCCAATAGGCTCATCGTTCCTCAAGTCCTTCGAATCACACTCCTCAGGATGCTAAAACCTGAGAGTGCTACAAACCAAGGTTTACTTACTCGAAAAGCCAAAACGGCAAGCACGAAGATTTGAAGTTCAACTTCGGATTACCATGCAGTGCGCGTACCCACTCGTCCCACACATGCATGAGATTCCAAGGATAATTCAGTTCAGATAGGAATGCTATAGCTCCTAATGACCAACTCAACTGCGATCATCCTACTGACGTCCCAGATAGATCTTAGTTCTTACTCGCCTGAACGCCCAACGCCAAGTGTTCTATGGCTTCACTCGAGGTCAGACAAACAACAACCAACAAGAACTTAGGTCACTGCATTTCACGCTTCTACATCATTTCATATTCCATCTAGCGTAGTTCTAGAACTTAAATATAAAATGATAAGAACAGAAATACATATCCTCTTCTATCGACCGGGTATTCAAACCTCGCCCAATCGTAAGTTACCACACTCATACATTCTACCAACCTTCACTAGGAAACTACTCTCGCTTAGGATACTTCAAGTTGGATCAGGATCTAATACTTCGTCCCTCCACTACTGTCCGTACCAGCGTAATCAGAAAGGTCTGACTTCTGTGTCCGCACTTCCAAAGGTTATTCTGTCCTATTAGCTCATCAGTCGCACTTAACACCGGCAACATCATCAGTACTGAATCCTACTAATTCACAGCTCAACACCTTCGGAGAATCTCACTTACAAGGCTCCTACTCAATCCCATTTGGATTTCCCTTGCTATTACCAAGACTTAGAGAAAGTTTCACTCCGTCCAATCAAAATCCTGGGGGTTCTAGTTGTCTCGATCCACACCTTGATAGTTCGGGTATTACTTCTTTGCGTCAAATGCTCCTCTTAAGTCTGAAAACTCCAACATTCCTTCTACTTACGTCGTCCAATAAATCCAACTTACATATACAATTAACCACCCAACTGATCCTTGCTACTTGGGTTCACAACCTTGCAGGTTTTACGAGTCCTAGTGGCGGCTCTGCCGTAATTCCACTGTCACGCACTCAGTCGATGAGTTGATCAAGTTCAACAACTGAATGAGATTTCAGAAAAATCAGGCTAGCAACGCACACATGTGAGGAGGAAAGGAATTGCTAGTGATGTCTCATGGCTCGGCCGAGAATCAACCTGCTCTGATACCAACTGTAACACCGCATACATAACTGACTAGTATATTATGCATGAAACGTTAAAATTGATATTGAGTACATACAAAAGCTATAGTTATAGAAAAATCCATATAAAATACAACATGAAATTCTATTAAGAAGCATAATACATGAGTCTTCAATGGATCTCGCACAGCGGAATGTCAAAACCAACGAGGTCTTCGAGCCAACACCACTTCCAAGTCTTCAGTCCAAACCTTTTACTGACCAAACGCTACTAAACTGCACCTGAAAAAATATAAGTTGATTGGGGTGAGATTACTAAATCTCAGTGAGTCCTCCTATCCTATGGGTCCACTCGGATCTACAGGGTACATGCATCAAAACCGAATCCACCATTACTCCGGGGTTGTCCTCACATCCGGTACAAATACGGAGCAAACACATGATTCTTCCACCATAGGAGTCATCATATCACAAGTACACAAATAGTACTCAAACATGTATGCAGACCCATACCCATGTACGGGGAATCCAGAAGTGGTAACAACCAAACTACCAAGGCTGCACACACACCCTCGGTGGGTTCACCCATGCCTATTTGCCAAGAGACTTGCACAAGCACCCTGCAAGAGTGATTAAATGGGTTCGCACAGGCCTACATGGCTGCGAGATGACCTTGCCTAAGAAGCGACACCGTCCTATTAACCATCTGTACGCACGTGGTGTTAACGGCAAGTGCAACACGCCGTCTCGACGCATGAGCCCATCCGGGTAGGAACCTAATGATATAGCCTACTTGGCATCACTAGAGATGGTTTACCTGTTATGCGTAGGCTTACTTAGCCGCATAACGCCACCATACCGAGCACGTAAGTGTTAACAGCAAGTGAGTAAAACCCCGTACGAAAACTCACGAGCACACTGCAACGGTAGTTCAGGTGTGTTAATCATACCAAGAACGCCAATGTGTTAACTGCAAGTGAGACACGCCTCATAGACTCTCACGAGCACATCGCAATGGTAATGGGAAACTAGTCCATATACAATGGTGCCTTACCACCTAGTAGTGGCCCACTTCGATTCTAGCATACCACACGCATAACAAGCGTCAATCACACAATACAAACAATTCCGTTCGTTTAACCAAAACGACGGTGTCCACAGGTTCCATGTATCATACATAATGGCATAACATTTTCAAACATGGATATATTATTCATAGTAGCAATAGGCATTCTATTCAATGCATGACATAATAATTATTAATCAATTGGTAAAGACATAAGTTCCCATACTAATTCATTGATTCACTAAGTGGGGATCCACTATTATTAAATCAAACATTCTGGTTTGGGGACCAATTTTATTAGAAAGTACACATTGCTAGCTTTCCAACGATATAAAGTTTGCGCAATTCCGATCCCCGAGCCGAAAGTTACGAATTTCCGAAGTTTGCTGATTTTTCCCTCTGCGCCCAGGGTAACTGGTTACCCAGAAGCCAGTAACCGGTTACTGGCATGAAAAATGCCCAGAAACACAAATTTACACAGAGTAACCGGTTACCCAAATGCCAGTAACCGATTACCCTGAAGCAGAATCAATTTTCTGCATTTTTAAGGGTTCTAAACCAGTTCCAAACATCCTATAATTGATTCCCTGCACTCTCAATACAGTCCCAACGAAATTGCATCATATAAACACATTTAGAAACATCAGCATGCAAGGATTATAGCAGAACAAACATAATTAGCATCATTGATTCCCTAATTTACTCACAATCCCTAAACCCCAAAAGAGAAATCCCTACATGCAAACCCCAAGTCATTATCTAAGGACTCACCTTGGATCAAATGGAGGTTAAGATGGTGCTCTTGTTACTATTGCATGTCCCTCTTGCTCAAACTTCCATCTCCATCATCAAGAAATCCGTAGCTCTCCATAACACACATTCAGCATAACTGACACAACTTCAAGGTCAGTTTTCTCCTCCAAAACAGAAGCTATGAACGCGAACCATAGGTGCAAATCGAAGAGAAATTCGTTATCTTTCCAATGGGACCAGAATCGTTACGATTGGAGTTACGAGTTGAGAGTTATACCTGATTTAGTGGAGGCTGCCATGGAATACGAAAATGGAACTTGAGTTATGAGTTCTCCTTGGCTCTAATCTCTTTATTCTCCAAAAGAAATGATTCTCTAACAAAGATATGCATCCCTCAATCCAAACAACTCCTTATGACTCATGCAAGATGTCTATTGTCCAAAATGCCCTCTAACTAAGCCATAATCACAAAGTTGCCATCTTGTTGGTTTCTAACCAATATCCTTCTATTCCAACTTACTTTGGATTTTTCTACTAATCCACTTACTCTTATAATAATCCTCCTTAGATTATCATAGAATAAGTCTATTGTGCATACCAATTATCAATTAAATGATAATTACCTGGGTCGAAGAATCGGGATATTACACGTTAATATTAATATTTTAATCAGTAACTTCATGTTCCTGTTAATTTTCAATATTTTTATGAGTAACTTTATGTTCTTGTTAATATTTAATATTTTGATTAGTAACTTCATGTTTAGCTAATATTAATATTTTGATCATTAACTTCATGTTCCTATTAATATTCAATATTTTTATCAGTAACCACTACAAGAAATATGCTTTATAGCAACGTGAAGTAGTGACGTGATTATCACGTGGGTAAAAAAAGACAGTTGCGACGTGATAATCACGTCACTAAAGATTATAATATTAAAATATCAAACATAACGTAAATATTGTGTGTGTCAGGCTTTTAATTTTTTAAAAAAAATAGTTGTGACGTGGGAATCACGTCGCAACACTAAAATTAATATACAAAATTAAATAGGCGAGGAACATCACATGGGGGCAGGCTTAAAATTTTCAAAATTTTGGCAGTGACGTGGGATTCACGTAGCTAACTTTTAGCAAGCTTTAGTAAAAAAATTTTAAGGCTGACTTGATGCAAGCTTTTGCAGTGAGAGAATATTATTTATAGCCGTTGGAAAGGTTGCGACGTGAATTACACGTGGCAAGGTTGCGACGTGAAATTCACGTCGTTGATTGGCTTATAAATGCACGATTTACCTTTCTCCCTCCCAGACTCATTTTCGTTCTGCAAACACAAACTCTTCTCTTTCACAACAAACACAAACCCAAACCCATTTTTTCATATCCCTTATCATTTCAAATTTTTCCCCAAATTCCTTCCATTTTTGTATTAAAGGTAATTTACATACAAAAACTTTGATTATTTCGTTTTTATAATTGCATCAATGGATATTTCTGTTTGTTAATTTATGTTTTATCTTTTTTTAAGGTTTTGAGGAGAAGAAGATTGAAGAAGAAGATGGTTGAAGGAGAAGAAGATGTAATTTTGTTTTTTATTTATTTATAAACTTAATATATATGATAAAAATGTTATATATGATATAAATATTTTTTATATGATATATATGTTTAGGAGTTGATAAAATAATGTATATGATATAAATGTTTGACTTTTTTTTATTATCTGTTTTATATTTTGGATGATATTGAATACAAAATATAGTTTTTAAAATAGAATATAGTTATTTATTAAACTGCCATATTAGTTATAAACTGTTGTGAAAAACGATGTCAAGAACAAAGTATAATAGAGAATTAGGGAAGATAAGAAGAACACAAGAATTGGTTATAACTGTTATTCTTTTACTTTCTCTTAAAACAAGATTACAAGTTTACAAGAATAACAAATAACATCTCTCACCCTAAATTAGGATTTGCAGCTTAGCAATGATGAGAGACTAGTATGCTATTTATAATAAAACCTAACATACTAACTAATGAGCTTTTTCCATAAGGCCCATTACACAAGCCAACTTAATAAACAAACTAACTTAACAAGTTAGGGTTTAAACACTAAAACCTAATTTAACTAATGAGCTTTTTCCATAAGGTCCATAAGGCATGATGCGACTCTGACTGTTCTAGGTATCAGGGAAAGTGTGCACTTTATGCTTCATCAGATTGGATGGGGAGATATCCTCACTAGTCGTACACCCACTTTCCGTAACCTGACTTTAGAGTTTCCGAGTTCCCTCCGATATGAGCCTAGGCTTGGATTAGGATTCAACAGAGGAAGAGTTTCATTTAGGCTGTTTGGTTTCACTTACCGTTTCACCACCCGTCAGCTGGCTGAGCTACAAGGATTTCCTAAAAGCATGGATGCTTTAATGGAAGTTGATGATGAGTACTTCCCTGATAACATAGTTGACTACTTTTGGAGTACTATATATGGTAAAAATCAGAATGATCTACGAGTCTCTTCGGAAATCCACAATCCCGCCATTAGGTATTTCCACATGATACTAGCTTTTACTCTTTTTGGAAAGCCTTTAGGCGATACCTCTGTGACTAAGGATGAGTTGTGCATCATGATGTGTGTTTTCCAATCCAGACCAGTTGTAGGAGTGATCAGTGCATTTTTATGCACGTCCTTCCATGTTTGTACTCAAGTATTTCCTTGGTTTGTTTTGATTATTTTTATGTTTTAATGTGTTTTCGTAATTTAGTTTATTTTTATGCTTATTTGATTTTCGTATTTTATTTTCAGCTTTGGCAGCTTTCACGGAAACAATCATAACTGGAGTTCTAGGAATCCGATTGAGGCGTTCTAATAATTGCCAGAAAGCTAAGAGAGAGAGCTACGACTTTCATGTTGGATTCAAAGTCAGATTCGGAGTCTATAATTCCCATATTTGCGTTTGAAGCTGCAGCACTATTTTAATTTCAGTTTCTGGGTCGTTACTAGTGGGCCGGGTTTTGTAATTCGACCCAGTTGGGTCATAAACATTTTTTGGCTGATTCCTAATAGGTCTAGCAGCCAGACGAATTACTGTTCATGATTTTACTATTCACGTTTTTGGAAGAGCTTGTACGTTTGATCATGAAGAACTAATTCCTAGAGGTTAATCTGCTATAAACGGTTTCCGCCGATACTTTGAGGTTCTTATATTTTCTAATTAATCTATTTCCTTTCAATTCTAATCTTTGATATGTTGTTTGCTTAATTCGATATTATCCAAGGTTAGATTGATTTATTTTGATGGTTGCATGTTCCTATACTTTAATCGCGTTTGCTTAATCCGCGTATGTTTGTCGTGTTTGCTTAACTCACGATTGCTATATATAATCCTTTTTCTTAATTCGGGAATTAGGAACATACATCACATAATTTCAATTGCGCTTGTATAATTGTTTTTATAATCGAAAAGGGAATAGAATCCGCTTGTGAGTTGGAAATTATTTGGATCGATGATAAGTTAGGAAGCCAAAACAGTAGATTAACCGTTTCAGCTTATTTTGATAATCACTTATTTTCACTATTTTGTTTAATCGAAATCTAAAACAAACCCCCTAAATCGATTTACCTTTGGTTAATAATCAACGAGAATCCTTGTGATACGATACGCGAGTCACTTGTCGCTTTCTACGGTTTTATACAAAACAACTCATTTTTGATCTGCGCGCGACAGCGAATCAAATTGGCGTTGTTGTCGGGGATTCTTGTTATTATTAATTGTTTTTAGAGTCATAGGTTTAGTGTTCTCGCATTTAAGCCTTAGTTTCCTCACGGTTTTGGCCAATCTGCGTTTAGAGTCGAAAAATTCAGTTTTTGAAAAAATTGTGTTCGATTGTAAAAGGTTTTTGCCTACTGGAAGTAGAAAAACAGTCTAATTAATACATCCTTACTCTAGATGAAGGGAATTCGAGCCAAATTCATCGTTTTTCTATTTTTAATGAATTTTTTACTCTTTTCATAGAGTCGAAAAACCCCAAAAAAAATTCTCAAAATTCTTATTTCATCTAATTAGATTAAATTTTGTGTTTTTATATTTTTCTGAACTTATTTTAATCGTGTTCCTTCATTCTATTTGTTTATGGCTGTTATAGGACATTGTTGGCGTTTTCGCATTTGTTGTTGCATTGCTTAATTGATTCTGATTCTGAACTTGATTTTGATAACATGGTTGATCAAAGAACACTAAGGCAGCTAGTTGCACTTGATGTTAATTATAATGGTTTATATATTGAATATGTTGATGTTGTTGTTCCCTTTGAATTGAAATCTGGTTTAATACACTTGTTTCCAAGGTTTAGTGGTCTTGCAGGTGAGGATCCATATAAGCATCTAAAGGAATTCCAGATTGTTTGTTCTATATTATTGAGACCTAAAGGAATAACAGAAGACCATATCAAGCTGAGAATCTTCCCGTTCTCACTTCAAGGTGCTGCAAAAGATTGGTTATACTACCTTGAGCCGAACTCTGTTACGAGCTGGAATGATCTCAAAAAAGTGTTCTTAGAAAGATTCTTCCCTCCCCAAGTTACCACTTTTGCATCTTCTGGACCTTCACTAGAGGACCTTGTCAAGCAAATGGCTATGGATAATCTCCAGTATCAACAACAAATAGATTCTACTCTTCAGACTTTGCAAACACAAGTTGGTCAACTTGTAACTTCAATGAATTCCAAGCAAACTCAAGGATCAAACCATCTACTTGCCCAAAAAGTAGTGAATCCAAAAGGTCCTAATGTAAGTGCGATTTCCTTGAGTTTCGAAAAGAGTGTTAAACTGGTTGAACCAGCACCAGAAAAAAATAAAGAGGTGGTTAAGTCAATTCCTAAACTTGATTCTGAGATTGTTGATGACACTTATGATGATTTGTTTGCAGCTGTCAATTTTCCATCTTTTTCTAGTTTTGATGATGTTTACTCATGTGCTGATTGTACTAACTCTAACCTTTGTGTTGTATGTGCTGAGATTGATGCTGCCTTGCAGGGTGACATTTTTCCTACAGGTGAAGTTGTCAATGAAGTTGTTTATGTAGTTGAACTTGAAATCTCGACTGGCCAAAACACACCATCCGTTGAACAACCACCTTCTTTAGAGTCTGAACTACTTCCCGAAGATTTAAATTATTCATCAAGGACTGAATTTGAGAATGAAGAGAAATCATTGAAGAAACATAAGAATGGAATTGGATGAACTTTGATTGACATTCTTGATATTATTCCATCATGTAATGTGCATAAGATCTCACTTTCAGATGAAGTAAAATTAGTGACGAAGCCCTTTCAACCATTGATCTTTGATGTTGTGATAAATGACATCACTTTTACGTGCGCATTCGACACTTTTACTTTTCGGAGATTGTTCTTTGATCCTGGAATAAAGGGCGAAGGCACTAAAATACATTCCAAGGTCAATGTACACCGTATTAGGCTATTCCATGAGAGCCTTACTTTGGAAAGAGAGATTATAAAAGAGCCTTCACTAGCAAAGGTTGTTTATGCGATCACATATCCTCCTTGAATACTCGGGTGTGTTCTTTCTTTTCTCTCACTCTTACTTTATATTTGAGTTCTTTTCATTGAGGACAATGCTTATTTTAAGTGTGGGGGAAGGAATCATTTACTTTTTTAATTTTCTTTTGTTCTTTGTTTTGTTTTGTTTTCAGTTTAAAAAATAAATATGCATCGTTTTGAAAGTTTTAGGCTACAAACTGAGTTGAGTCGAGTTTGCAGAGACTTGGGAAAAATTCACAAGATCGGTATCGTTCTAACACCGTAAGTCTCCTGCATATGGAAATCAATTTGAATTTTTTATTATGTTTTAGCCTTAAATTCTAATTCTTTGACAGCTCTTGAGTAGTTTATTTCAGCAGTCGGCACCATCTCTCACACACTTTACGTAGGAAAGCCGATGAATATAAGTGAATGTTCCGAAAAGAAAAAAAAGAAAAAGAAAAAGGTAATGCACCTTCTAAGTTTGGTGACCCTCACCCGGTCACTTAACCCAACGGTTGTGGAACCTTCAAAAAAATTTCAAAACTCTTTGTTAGTTGGTTCAACGATTTCTGGTGCTGAACTTGGTAAGGAGGATTACGGCCCGATCCCCCGCAACTACATCTGAGTAAGCAAAGGGTTATGCCATGTAAGTACCGAAACCCTGTGCAGAAAAGGACCAGAGTCACTAACCGGTCGTCCTGCTATAAGTGTGTGTAGATAACGGGCTTAATGTGATTGCGCCTGAATGAAAAAGAGCAAAAAGGATGAGTAAGTTAGGCTATGGTATAATAATATGATTTGAATTGGATTGTGTATTTAGGAGGCTTATGTTTGCATAATTGTGGATTAGTGCTCCTACGATATCCTTAGTGTACAAGATTAGAACCTGTCGATGCAAACTTACCCGAAGAAGATTTGTAGCCTAGGATGAGTAACTGTTGATGTATTTTGCTTTCTTTGTTTTGTTTTTCATTTTGCTCGGAGTGCAAAAGTTCAAGTGTGGGGAAATTTTGATAAGTGCATTTTTATGCACGTCCTTCCATGTTTGTACTCAAGTATTTCCTTGGTTTGTTTTGATTATTTTTATGTTTTAATGTGTTTTCATAATTTAGTTTATTTTTATGCTTATTTGATTTTCATATTTTATTTTCAGCTTTGGCAGCTTTCACGGAAACGATCATAACTGGAGTTCTAGGAATCTGATTGAGGCGTTCTAATAATCGCCAGAAAGTTAAGAGAGAGAGCTACGACTTTCATGTTGGAGTCAAAGTCAGATTCGGAGTCTATAATTCCCAGATTTGCGTTTGAAGCTGCATCACTATTTTAATTTCAGTTTTTGGGTCGTTACTAGTGGGCCGAGTTTTGTAATTCGACCCAGTTGGGTCATAAACATTTTTTTGCTGATTCCTAATAGGTCTAGCAGCCAGACGAAATACTATTCACTATTTTACTATTCACATTTTTGGAAGAGCTTGTACGTTTGATCATGAAGAACTAATTCCTAGAGGTTAATCTGCTTTAAACGGTTTCCGTCGATACTTTGAGGTTCTTATATTTTCCAATTAATCACTACTACAATTTTGGCCTACGGCCACGCTAAATTTTTCCACAACTAAAAAACTGTGGCCACATGCAAGTTTTAGCCATGATTTTCAAATCGTAGTCGTATGTTTTAAAATATTGAATCCGGAGTGTGAAAGTGTGGCCTTTTCTTCATTTTCCACGGTTAACAAAATGTAGATATTTTAGCCGCAAATAGAAACCGCAGTATTATAATTTTCACTTCAAACTGTAGCTCAAACCAAAAAAAAACCCGCAAGAATTTCCCCCTTCTTTTTTAATTTCCCTCTTCTTAATTATTTTCTTTTTTTTAATTTTATTTAGATATAGATTAAAAAAAGGAGGAAAAAAAAAAGGAAAGCGTGAATACAATCGTTTCCACATTCCACATTATGTTTCTAACCTAATTTCCTCTCCTGCTCCTCAATCGCCGCCGAAGAAGAACAACACCAACAATCGGAGGCACCACCCTAGAAATTCTCCACAATAACAAATCTTCCTTCGAACCCATCGTCTCCGATATCCTTTCCATCAAAACAGATGCTAAACCAAAACAACTCCTTCACGATCTCGTCACTCAAATGTTCCTTCCCTTCATCACTCTCCGCCAGGTCCCTAGGGTTTATTCAATTTCATAGTTCATCACTCTCTACTTCTCCGTTTCTCTTCTCTTCTCGTGTTCATTGTCTTCTCATGTGCCTCGTCGTTTAGGTTATGTTTTGCAGTTGACCTAATCTATATTATGTTTTGCAGATTTGATTCCTTTGTTGAGGTACCAACAAAAGCTTCCCGTTGTCGATTATTTGTGCTAACAGGGTAGGGTTTCATTTTTACCCGTATTGTTATAACTGTTGTGTTTCTTAAGGTTACATTTTGTTAAGGTGATTTGAAACCGAGTGGATTGAGGTGAGTAACTAAGTTTGAAGGTCTTGACAATGAGAGTGGTACTGAGTAGTGATTTTTTGTTGCAGGATTGGAAAATAGGTCAAGCTTTTGGATGTTGATATTAATTATTGAACGATATTTCTTCTTTTTAATGTATATTTGTGAGTATGTTGGGGTTGGTTCTTCAATAGTATGATTCTATTTGCAACTCGGCTAAATCAAAATATTAGACCTATTTGATTGAAGAACCAGATTTGTTACTAAACATGCTAGGAAAACTAATATTTTATTTACTTTTTTAGGATGATACAATTACAAAGAAGAATGACAAAGAACCGGAGCTGCATAAAGAGAGATTCAAAAATAAGGTAAAAAACACTAGCATTTCAATTTTCAAACAATGATTATATTGATACTGTAAGATTTAATATAAATCTTGAATGGCAGAAACATGAAAAACAAGTTTATGTTTCATTGCCGCCTCCTCCACCACCGAAAATCGTGGTAATGTATTTTGTATTAGATCTATTTTTCCTTTATTTCATTCAATTTGAGTTTATGTTTGTAATCTTAGTTAGTTGGAATGGACATGTATTGGATTAGGCTAATTTGCGTGATATGAGCAGGTCATATTGATCATTCTGCTAGAGTCATGAAAGTGATAACATGGAATAGGTCCTTCAAGGGTGTGTCAAACGGAGAGGGTGCTAAAGATGATTTTGATTCAGAAGAGAATGAAATGCATGCCACTGTTTTGGACAAGTTGTTAGCTTGGGAAAAGAAACTCTATGAAAAGGTCAAGGTAGTTGTCATCTTCCAATTTTGTCATTCATATTGCGAAGTTGTTATTTCTATTTGTAACATGTTGCTATTGTTGACAGCAAAGGGAGCTTATAAAGTTTGAATATCAAAGAAAAGTTCCAGTTCTGAACAAGCAGCCAGACGATACTTTGACCCAGTTGGGTCATAAACATTTTTTGGCTGATTCCTAATAGGTCTAGCAGCCAGACGAATTACTGTTCACGATTTTACTATTCACGTTTTTGGAAGAGCTTGTACGTTTGATCATGAAGAACTAATTCCTAGAGGTTAATCTGCTGTAAACGGTTTTCGCCGATACTTTGAGGTTCTTATATTTTCTAATTAATCTATTTCCTTTCAATTCTAATCTTTGATATGTTGTTTGCTTAATTCGATATTATCCAAGGTTAGATTGATTTATTTTGATGGTTGCATGTTCCTATACTTTAATCGCGTTTGCTTAGTCCGCGTATGTTTGTCTTGTTTGCTTAACTCACGATTGCTATTTATAATCTGTTTGCTTAATTCGGGAATTAGGAACATACATCACATAATTTCAATTGTGCTTGTATAATTGTTTTATAATCGAAAAAGGAATAGAATCCACTTGTGAGTTGGAAATTATTTGGATCGATGATAAGTTAGGAAGCCAAAACAGTAGATTAATCGTTTCAGTTTATTTTGATAATCACTTATTTTCACTATTTTGTTTAATCGAAATCTAAAACAAACCCCCCTAAATCAATTTACCTTTGGTTAATAATCAACGAGAATCCTTGTGATACGATACACGAGTCACTTGTCGCTTTCTACGGTTTTATTCAAAACAACTTGTTTTTTATCCGCGCGCGACAGCGGATCTAGGAGTATCTTTCATGCTTTATAGGATTGTCGTTATAGCCAAAGATACCTTTGTCCCTATCCTTGTAGGTGGTCTAGTCACTAAGATCGCCCGTGCCCTGTCCTTAAGAGCACCGCTAGCGAGATTGATTCCTTATGGAGGATTCAATTCCATGGACGTCGAGTTTTGCTTCAACAAAAGCCTGATCAGTAATTTTGATTCTCCGCCTTACCAGCTTTTAGTGAACTATGAGCCTGTTCATCATTTTGCCTTATCTTGCATTAGGTTCACAAGTGTGCACAAGAAAGAAAACTGGTTATATGACTTGGAAGGACAAGTTGCGAATGATCCCGAGGAGGAAGAAAGTGATCCGATGACAACGCCTGGCTACTATGATATTGATGCTACACCTGATGAAGATGTGCCTATGGTTGGCCATACTGCTGCTATTGAGACCCTTCGGAATGATGTTGTTGTACTTCATACTGACTTAGGGATACCCCGAGGAGATTTCCACAGATTTATGGATTTGGTCACAGCGAATCTAGACAGTTTATATCAACATTCTCAGTCCGTCCCTGCTCCAAAAAGTGGCTAATTGAAGACCTCTAGTTTAGATTTCTAACTCTTACATTTTGACAATGAGGACATCGTCTAGTTTAAGCATAGGGGAATGAAATATTTAGTTAGGATTTCCCGTTTTTAGTAGTTTTATTTTTCACTATTTCAGTTTTAGTATTTTAATTAGTTAGTATTTCTATTTTCAGACAAATTGTAATTAAATGTTTTTTTTTTGGTTTTAATGAAATTCAACAGTTTTCCTTATTATGGTTTTTATTCTCCTCTGCTATATTTCCTCTGCTATATTCCTACTGTGTATGTGCATTATAATTGCTGCTAATATTTGCTGCTAAGTATTATTATTATTAGAGATAAATCCTGTTGCACTGCTATATCTGTTTGAACACAACACAATTTTTAGTCTGCTACCTATACACTGTTACTGTTACAAAATTATACTAGTATAGGCTATAATTATTTTGTCTACTGAGTTTATATACACTCAGCTTTATACTTTGATTACTAGTCAAAGTTATTTATGCCAATTGATGTTGGTCCAATAGAGAAGCATGCACCATGGTCAAAAAGCCTGAAAAGAATCTCTGCACTACACACTGAACCAACACACGGAGGAGCTATGTTTTTTTCTGTTTCACGCATGCGTGCACCTGCCGTCCATCATGGAGGGGCCCACGCCGACCGTCCAAGCCCCCAAAGTGACGTTCGTCACTTCCCTTAAATGCAGAAACGCATTATCTCCGTTCTAACTTCAAATTTTTCCAGTGTTGTTCAAACTTCCTCCACTGAGTGCTCATTTTCTCCATTTTTTTTCTTTCATCTTCCTTCAACTCTCTCATTTATTTCCAATTTACCACCCTTTTAGTTCATTTCCAACTTTCACATTCCTATAAATTTCACTGCAACAGAACCATAAACATCAACCCTTCTGCTACCTCTTTTACAAAAAATTTCATACCCTCTGCAGAGTAATTGCTATGGACAACCTTAACCAAAAAAATGAAGGAGAAGCCGAATTCCCAGGTGTTATTTTCTGGAATGGAGAAGCGGGTGAAATTCAACGCTCGCGTTACCGAAGTTTTTCTCAGAGAGGGGTGGTGTCAACAAGATTCGCCCATGTCGAAATTTTGCAAAGTTTGGGGCTGTTCAACAACGGTGTGCGAATGTTGCTCAATAAAATGAGTTTATCATTCGTAAGCACACTGAACTTGCCCACATATGAGGCGTTAACCTTGGAATTTCTAAGTTCATATATTTACAACACACCTACCGACGCTTCTCATAATCTCATCGGAACTACTACCTTCCGACTGTTTAACCAAGAGTACACCATGAATCAAGACAACCTGAGTGCGATCTTTCAATTCACACGTGTTGAGGGAGTCAATTATAGAATTTCGCCTAGGCTTGACAGGCAAAGAACATTGAATGCTGAATGGCAAAGAGTGTCCGGTAACGAAAATGTCGCTCCCGACATGCGTTTTTCTTCTCAAATTCATAATCCGGTCATGCGTTACTTCCACCGCATCTTAGCCAACACGATCTTTGGAAGGACCAACAACAACGAAGTCAATTCCAAGGAGTTGTACTTCTTTTGTTGTGCTTTTGCAAACCATCGGATCAATGCGAGTACTTTCCTCATGTCTCACATTCAATCTTTCGTGTCAAGAGAAGGAAACACACCATTTTGTGTAGGATGGCTTGTTACCGATATAGCTCGAGCCCTCGATCTAAATGATAGGCTACAAAATCTGCCGTCTTTACCAGCCGTTTTTATGGACGTCAACAACTGCAGAGCTGGTCTATCATTTCTATCCATGTACTTTAAGTTTATATATGCGAGTATCTTTCCGTTTGTCGAATTCTCCATCTACTTGAACCATAAATTCTTTTTATATGCATAGCCTGACACGCTCTAAAATTACAAGGATACACAATTTAAAGATATGTTAGAAACTGAAGCACTATTAAACAAAATTGCTACAGTCTTGACACTCTAGAACCCCGAATTATGCAAGATCAATTTGAGTACCTATTATCCCAAATCTTAAACCTCTAGCTTTAAAGTAGCTTCGAGTAGTTTATTCAGAAGTCGACACCGTCTTAAACACAAACTACGTAGAGAGCCGATGAATATAAGTGAATGATCCTGAAAAATTTTCAGTAAAAATTAAAAGATTACACCGACTAAGCTAGGTGACCCTCACCCGGTCATTTAACCCAAAGGATATGTATCTCGCGGATTTAAATAAAGAAGCCTATTGTTGGTTGGTTCAAAAGTATCTGGTATTGAACTTGGTAGGGCGAATTACGGTTCGATCCCCCGCAGCTTACAACTAGTAAAAGAAGTGGGTACCACAAAAATGTGCCAGAGCCCCGTGTTAATAAGGATCATAATCACTAACCGGTTACTCTACTATGTGCGTGTGAAGATAAAGGGCTTAATGTGATTGCGCTCGAATGGAAACAGGTAAAATTTAGCTAAAGGATCTAGATAAGCTATAATAGAAAGATTCGGATTGGTTTGCATAAGTTGGAGTTGTCTAGTGTCACCACTGTGTCTCTGGTGTTCATATTAAGCTTCTATATCTCTAGCAAAGTTTCACTGCGATCGCGTACGGATCGAGATGATTGTCATGCATATGTAAAACCTTTTTCTCCGATTGTTTGCTTGAGGGCAAGCAAAGTTCAAGTGTAGGGGAGTTTGATAACACGAAAATGTATCGTATACTTAGCTCAATTTACATGTATTATTTTCCTATTTTATTTCGATTATATTACTTTATTTCGTATTATGCCGGTATTTCGTATTTGTTTCAAATATTTAATAAATCAAGGCTTGCAAAAGAAAATAATAAAAACATGAGCCAAAATGAAGAGAAAAAGACCAAAAGAGGTGCCTTAATTGTCGGGGGGCGCAAATAAGAAGAACCAAGGCCCATGAACCAAAAGCCTAAGATGAAGAAGGAGATGCACGTCATTAGGAGGCCCTGACGAACGACACCTCCCCCCTCCTGCCGAACGGCATGCCCCCTTTACTTAGTGTGTGACGTGAGTTACACACTCACGCCCAATAAAAAGCGTCGTCAACCCTACATTTTCTCCTCCGTGAAGCAGCGCTGAAACAGATTCGAATCCAATCCAACCTAATGCTACTCTATAAATACTCAGCAAGATTTGAAGAACCAGACGAAGCTTCTACCTTACCGCCGTCAATTGCTTTCTCTACAATTTAATTTCCAACTCTGTTCATTTCTTCCCAACCAATTCTCAGCAATAGATTTCCACACCGGAAATACTATTGCATTTTAATTTCTTTATTAAGCTTCAGAATTTAATTTTAGTTTTAGGAATAGAGTTTGTTTCTGCAATTTAATTCCAGTTCTGGAATCTAGATTTGGTACTATAACATCATACTTTCATGTCCGCAATTTAATTCAGGTTTTATTTTCAGCATTAATTATTGTTTACCGTTTATGTTAAATTGTCAATTTATGTCTGGAATATAATTTACCTGCTATATCTGTTCTGATCCGCTAATTAAAATAATGTCCGGCTAAATATTTATTACCGGTATGTAAGGTCATATAACTGAGGGAATCTAGTAATGCTTTCCTAGTAATTTATTAATGAAAATTTATTCATCTGGTTATAGTTTCTAATACTTAATTAAACCGTTTTGTAACGAGAGTTAAAAACGATAGAAGATAGGATCAATAAAAACGGGAGTTTGAGATTTTAACTGGACAGTAGGAATCAAGCATTAACCTTAAATATAGCGAGAGCGCTTTAAGGTTAATTAGTCTTCATTTGTTTTCAAAAATTATTTTAAACTTTAATTGATACAGCGAGAACGCTCACTTAGGTTTAATAATGAGATCATAATCAATAAACACAAGAGTGTGAGAGGAAGGTTTTTAAACTATTCTTAATCCATTGACCTTGTATTTTAAAACTTGGTCCTCTTGTTTTGAAACCTTGGTATTGAGTATAGAATTATTCCCGGTGAAAATATTCTTAATCCATTGACCTTGTATTTTAAAGCTAGGTCCCCTTTTTTTATGTTTTAAAAATTGGTAAGTATTTTAAAGCTTAACCTTTTAAAACTTGTTAGGTATTTTAAGGCCTAATCGTTTTTCAAAATACTTTGTTAAGTATTGGTAAAGCTTAACAGCAAAAAAATTTTGGCCATTTTGGCCCCTTTTTTCCTTTTAAGGGGAACTACAAAAGCTCTGACTTCCCTCTTCTTTAAAAGTGGTATGTAGGCCTAAGATGCGATGTCTTATCGAGCTCACTTTCAAAAACTTCTTTTCCCATCCCCACCCTCTATTTTAAACAAGTTCACATAAAATTTTCAAAGTATATGTACACAAAAACAATAACATTTTCAAAGAGGTTCCCATGGAGTACCATGGATATGAGGGGTGTTTAAAACCTTTCCCTTGTATAACAAACCCCCTTACCCAAATCTCTGATAAGTTTATTAGTTTTGATTTTAAATACTTCTGTGGGTTTTATTCGCTCTTTCTTCCATTCCTTTTGGAAATAATAAAGCGCGGTGGCGACTCTGTTTTAAAACAAATAAGCTAAGTCTTTCCCATGGCTTTAGTCTCACCAATTTCACCGCTACAGAAAAGTGGCGACTCTGCTGGAGATGCTAATCAAATTATTGGTGTATCTTTGGAAGGGTTGACCCTACCTTTATTTTTGTTATTATTTGATTTTTACTTTTTGTACATACCTTTTATCTTTTACTTTCCTATGTGAATACTTGTTACTTTTATTTAGTTATATTGGGAAAGGGCTTGATTCCCCTTGTGGTGAGATGAATCCTAACCTGGATTAGAGTGAAAACTTATGATAGGAGATGTGTCATACCCCAAAATTTGCCCATCATATTTAATCATATTTCAGTTCAACTGACTTTCAAATGCTTAAAGATCTCCAATTGCTCAAAGCTACCTACCTCCTAAACGAATGCCTCTGAACTAGGGTTTTGCTTTTCTCAAAGAAAAGTCAGGTTCTGACTGGACCTCATAGCCTCTCATATGGCTCATAGTATCCTCATGATAAAATTCAAGCTCTGATTCATAGGATTGCTCAGTCAACTGCTCAAATGATCAATAATCGACTTGTTGACCTAAAAGTCAAACTATGATCAAATCACTATCAAAGTTCCTAATTTTTTGTCAACATTCTCACCTTGAAGTATCATTCATCATGTGATCAAGTATTGATCATAATTCATCAAGGAAAGATCAGAAATCAACAAAACTCAAGGTTTCTAAATTAGGGTTTAAGGAGAAAAAGTCAACTCAACTTTGACTGGGCATAACTCTCTCATACTTTATCAAAAATGGTCCAACCAAAGCCCATTCTCAATTAAATTTCATTCTCTACAACTTTGATTTTGGGCCCAAATCCAAGAAATGCACCATTTGGGAGATATGAGCCAAAACATTATAGGTCTTTTTAAAAGTCAACAAAAAGTCATCTTTTTGCGAAGAAGTGTACACGAACGTGGAAACTTCAATGAAGATGAAACCAAAAGGATATTTTAGAGGACTCTTCAAGCTTTCTAAAAAGTCTAAGAACACTAAAAAATATGGAAAATTGAGAAAGTTACAAGATGTGCAAGTTGAGCGATTTTTAAGAGGCGTACAAAAAGAAATATGGTCCAAAATGATTCTTCTTAAATGGGCTTGACTTCTTCTTGTTCTAACATCATCTTAAGCCCATCCACGACCATGGAATATATCTTTTACATTTTTATTGTTTTTATTTATTATTTTATAGATTTGATTCATTAAAATCATGATTTAATTAAATAAAATTATAAAAATAATAGAAGATTTGATTTGGCTTCTGAATTGATTCAATTAAATGTCAAATATATCACATAATCATTCCAAAATCGTGGCAAGAGAGATTGGAAAGAGATGATCAAGATTTGAGCCAAAATAGAAAGAATCCATACAAATTTCCAATCAAAGATTTAAGCTTCCAATCACTTGATTCTTTCTATTATAATTGACCTAAAATACTCTCTTATATATTCTGAATCCTAAGGCCTCAGAGAAAAACGAAAAAATAGAAGAAGGAGGCTAGGGTTTTCAAGATAAAATTTCAAAGAAAGGAGGAGGACTCATATTTCGCATTCCAAGCACCTTTAGGACTATCTATTCGTCCCTTCCACCTCTGGAGGTAGTAAAAGGTAGTATAACATCATTAACCATGAACAAATGCCATTGAAACTCGTACATGTCATTCTTCATAAATTCATGCATTCTTGAAACTTGTTTCTCATGTTTCAACATGTTTAAATCGTAACTAATGGCTTCGTTGAGTTCCTTATGTGTTTTAGAGAAGGACTGAAGCGTTGGGATGGAGTTATAAGGCCCCTATCATGAACCACCATTATTAGGGCATGGAGGTCTCTCCCTTCGTTTTCATGGTTGCGTTCGTTTTTAAGCCAAACAAATAACACCATTGGATTTAGGAGGTGGGAATTGGTAGATCTGGGCGCTCACCGTCGTTGAATAACGTTGTTTCTTTGTAGTTTAATTTTGCAGAATTTTCGAAGGTATTTTTCGCAGGTAATTCTACAGGAGAATTCCCAACAAAATCCGCAGGAAACTCAGCCTAGGTTCGTTGGAGAAGATGACACCAGTGGCAGCGATTTAATGGGTGGTCAACCGATACCCTCTCTCTCTTCGCGCGTGGCATGAGCCCATTCGCTGGTCAACCAAGACTGCTCCACTCCCCACTTTTCATTGGTTCACGCAAACGACAGGGGGTCCCACTATGACTCAGCTTGACTTTTTCCTTTTAATAGCCTTTAACATATTTATTTTTATTGATTGGATCTCATATCAAGAAAGCAAAACAACCCCCTTGGCTAAAGGCTCACAAAATGAGTTAAAAATCCTGGGATCGAATCCAGGCGGTGACATTAATTTTTTTATGAATTATTGATTGCAGATCCAATGCATCCTCTCACGCGTGGCTATGGTGTGCGCTCGGATCATGGCCAATGGATCGTTGCTAAAGCCAAATCCGAGGGCCTCAGACGCGCTTGCCCACCATGGATCTTCAAGACCTATCCACACAAGATCACAGCCAGGTTCTGTTGCTTTTTAAATTACTTATTTTTTTTTCTTTTTCTCTTTTTTCTTTCTTTCTTTTTTTCTTTTATAATTTTCTTTTTAATTACATTATAATATTTCCACATAAGACTTATTTTATTTTTTATTTCACAAAATATTAAAACTGTTTTTTTAATTAATAATTTAATTTTTTAAGTTAGTTTAGTTTAATTAGATAATTAATATAAAAGGTTTAAAATTAACTCTATCATCTAATTTTCTTAAATAAATTAATTATTTTTTTAGTTAGTTAAATAATTAGAATTATTTTGTTTTAATTTTAAAATTTTAAATTATTAATTCTAGGTTTAGCCTTTAATTTCAATAACCATAGATAACCCTAGAAATTTATTGGTAGGCATTGTCCATTAACTTAGTGTCTTTTCTTATAAAACCTTCATTCCCTAAAGATCAGGGTTTACCCTGAATGTTTTCAAAACCTTTATTTTTTTCAGAACCTCTTTTATTTATTAATTTATTATCAATGCTTTGTATTTGCCACAAAAAGTTTTCTACCTTTCTCTTCTTCATTTTTCAGGGTTAACCAAGATCCTTCAGCCACGCGCCGCCAGATCGAAAAAGCTAAGTTTTCTAATTTATCTTGTTTAAATATCATTTTATTTTATTTTATTCTGCCTTTTAATAGGGTTTGCCTCTGTAGCCATTGAATCTGTAATACACTCACTTTTATTTATTTTCCGTCTAATTCTCAGATGTTTAGAGTCAATCAAGGATTCGAGGAAGATCAAAGCGTTCAAGGATATTTGAAACTAATTGTTGATCCCTCTTATTTTTCCGCCTTTTATTTTTCCTCGCCCCGCAGGTGTTTATTGTAATAGCGTAGGAAATTTTATTTCTGCTTTTATTTTATTTTAATTGCGTGGTTAGTAATTTAGGGAGTGATAACCATGACTTGAACGTAGATCACCTAATTACAAGATAAATGTCATCGAAGTTAACCACATGATTGTTGCACCCACACACCTTTAGGGTAATCCCTCTTGTTGCCTTATATTGTTGCCTTGTTGCCTTATATTGTTGCCTGTTGCCTTTAAATTGATAAAATAGTCAAGTCCCTCGATTCCGAGGATACCTAAAGCAATGTTGCCTGTTACCTTCAAAGTTATTGAAACTCTCTCGAGGTTGCCTTATAAAAATGATCGTCCCTATTGCTAAGGTATCCTCGCATGATGCCTAAAAATATAAAATGACTATTATATCCTTCCCTTAGACTACCTGCCCTCTTTATGGCAAGGGACAGTCTTATGGCGAACGATACTTTTCTCGATGACCCTTAAACATCCAATTGAAAGACTTCCTGCCCTCTTATGGTATGGATAGACCCTTTCGCCCGAAAGGCTAAAAGAACGATTTTTCAAACTAAGGGTAGTTGTTATTAATTTCTTGCTCTTTTTCAAATTCAAATTCAAATTCAAATTCTTTTTCCCACTCTTTTCAAATACTTTCAAAACAAGGCTACGCTTATTTACAAGCTAAAGTCCTCAACGAATCTTTTCCTATTCACACCCCACTTTTCAAACAATTCAAACATTTTGAAAACAAAGTGAGCTAAGCAATTAAGAGCCCATGGATAACCATGGATGCAAAGGGTGCCTTACACCTTCCCTTTTTATAACTTACCCCCCGAACTCAAAATCTTTTAAGGTATTTTTCTGTTCTTTTAGCCTTTCTATATATTGGATAAAATAAAAATCGGTGGCGACTCTTGCTATCCGCGACATTTCGATTAAAAAGTCAGTTCACCGTATTACAAGATGGTATAGTCATTTTGATCTTGCGGGATAGTCCCAAAGAAGTCAATTTGAGATCCATCGCTCATTGGAGGCCTCTTTGGATATAACTTTGTTGACCATGTAGTTGGGAAATCATCATTGTATTCAACTAGGTTGTAGAAGTTAGGGACCTAGAAACACCTTAACCAATCTTGGCCATTAGGACGTAGTGTGGAAACTGTGTTTGGATTCAGTTACAAAATAGTTGTTACACGATACTACACTCGGATGAGGTTCTCTTGGGATATTATTCAAATGAGCATGTAGTTGTAAAATTTATAATCCCTAAGTTGAGCTATTTGAGTCTAGGCACTTTTAGAACCTTGATCTACAAGTACAAAATAATAATAGTACACACCTTTAGGATGGGTAGACCTTTGACTCCATGCTCGTGACTTTGAACCCTTGAACCCCATGTTTATACTATGTTTGCATTCATTCATCCATGCATTTTAAAACTAAAATATCTTTCAAGGAATTAAAAGAAAATTTTTAATTTTGTAAACATTATAGGAATGAAATTGAAAGAAGAAAAACCAAGAAATATACTTTCAAGAGCTTGATTGTTGATCAAGACAAGTTCTGTAGAAAGTATGGAAGACTATTGTATCTCCTCTAGACTAAGATGAAAGAAGGGATCCTTTCTACATTGATTCAATTCTATGATGCTTTGTATCATTGCTTCACCTTTCCTGATTATCAATTGCTACCAACCTTGGAATAATATTCAAGTATCATTGGATTGCCTATCACTGGAAGGATTCCCTTCACTGGTTTAGAAAAAGATCTCAAGTCTCATGAGATTGAAAAAATCACCCATTTAAGAAAGGATGAGATTGAAAAGAACAGGGATACAAAGGGAGGATTACCTAGGTTACCTGCTGAGTTCTTGATTAAAAAACTCTTCACATTGTCACAAGAAAGAAGATAAGATGACTTTGAATTTGTGTTTTCTCTATTGGTCTATGGATTGTTCCTGTTTTTTAATATTGACAACTTTGTTGATATGAATGCTATTAAGATCTTCATGAAAGGAAATCCAATTCCTACCTTGCTTGGAGACACTTACTACTCCATTCATCTAAGGAACTCCTATGGAAAGGGAATGGTTACTTGTTGTACTCCTTTGTTGTACAAGTGGTACATCTCTCACCTGCCTGACACCTATGAGTTCCGAAGTTACAAAGAAGGACTAAAATGGTCACACAAGATTATGACTCTCACCAACACTGATATTGTTTGGACTAACAATCACTTTTGTAGGATGAAGACTTTGGATTGTTGTGGTGATTTCTCTAATGTGCCCCTCATTGGTACAAAAGGAGGAATTAACTATAGCCCTGTTTTAGCTCGTCGTCAATTTGGGTTTCCTATGGACAAAAAGCCGAGGAACATTTTATTGGATGATTTTTTTCTTGAAGAAAGAGTTGCAAACAAAGAGTTTAGGGAAAGGATTGCTAATGCTTGGCATCCAAGTGATAGAAAAGAAATTAAATATTGGAAGACAAAAGGAGACCTCTCACCTGAGCCCTTTAGTAGCTGGGTTGGTTCAAGAGCTACTGAACTTAAGATGCCTATTCTCCCTGGAACATCTATACCTCCTGTTGAGAAGTATATCCCACCTGTTGTGGTTCCTTCAACAATTGAAGATCCCCAAGAAGCCCTAAGGAAGAATTGGAAGTCAAGAGATCATTGGAGGAAGAAGTTTGAGTACTCAGAAGATGAAATAGGAATGATGGAAGAATCCTATGGTGAAGAAGCATTTTGACTTTACGTGATGATAGATTGGACCTCTGGATTTCTTAGTTCTTCTTGTGTTGCTAGATTATTACGAATTTGCTATCCGTTGGTATCGTTTCCTATTCCCTTTTACTTCTTTATGTACTTTATTGCTTTCCGCACCATACATAACATGAGAAGTAAGGTAGGCATTCATCTGGCCAAGCCCTCGAAAAAGGCTCTGTTTTTGTTGTGTGTTTATATTTATGCTTTGCGAAAGGAAGTCACAGTGCGATAAGACCTTTAAAGGCACACCATTAAGTCATCATTGAAGGCATGCGGAAATGGTTCACAATCAACCCCCGCCCAGTCTCATCGAGTCTGTTCAGTTAGTGTATGCCACATGTTGCTCGCTTTTGAACTAGCACAAGATCCTGTTATCGAGTATGTCAGGTAAAGGGTTCATGCAATCGAATCCCCACGTTTCTTAGGTCATGTTGATCGACGTTGATGTTTGGTGTACACACACACCATTTTCCTTTTAGATCTGTGATGGCTTGGTTGCTGAGAGGGATTCGCTCCTCTTGTCTACGGCCCGATCTCTTTGTGCGCGAGGTCTAATGCTTGGTTGAGTAGGGTGATCCACTCCCCTTGGCTATGGCGGGACCGCTTTTCTACTACTGGCCTGCGCCTCGTAGGTGTTTGCTTTACGAGCGGAGCTCGTTTGTGTGTCATTATGATGTACTTGCTTGTTATATGTTATGCTAGCATGTCTGGGTTGTGACTTTGTTAAGTCGAACCTTGTTAGGTGGTCCTGAATCTTCTTCCTCATGTTTGTAAACGTGTTGAGATACTTTTGTATAAAGTTATGAGCTCCTTTGAGCTATTCATTTGAGTTGTGTCATATTTGTTTAGGTGGTAACCTTGTGACCTTGAAAATGTTGCTTTTGCTTTAGGTACTTCACTTTGGCTATCTTGTGTGAGATGTATGTTGACATTAAGTGATACCTTGATTGGTATTTGGATCTAATGCTTTGTTGTTACAAATTGCATGTCTTCCTTGTTAGGATAGAACTTGGATGTCACCCTTGTAAAGATAAACTAGAATTGCATGTATGCTTAGGTTTACAACTTGTAAGTTGTTTGAACTTTCTCTTATGGTTAATTATGATCATTGTGACGTTATGGAATGCTTTGGTTATTTACATCCATTCTTGTTAGAATAGGATTCATCTTGATGCATGGTTATGCAAAATGTTTGAAGTTGTGTGGATTGCTCTCGCTTGAAAGTATGTTTGGTCGTTACATAAATGCGGAAGTGTGTTGCTTGCTTGATTGCTTTGTTAAGTATGTCTTGTATCAAGTTTTGTTAAACTTAAAGTGATTTTGTTATCTCTAACCCTATGTTAAGTATTTAGTTTTTACTTGAAAGAATGTTTGGTTGTCACCTAAATGTAAAAGTATGTTGTAGTTGCTTACCTTGTTAAGTATATCTTGTACCAAGTTTTGTTAAACTTACAAAGAGGTTGTTATCTCTAACACTTTGTTAAGTGTTTTGTTTCAAGTCTTTGTTATTACTTAAGATACATTTTCGGTTGTTACCTAAATGTCGTAAGTTTGCTACTTGAACAAGTCTTGATTCATGTACTACTTTGACCTAAAACTTGTGAACCTTTTTGTGTGATACCATGAGGCTTTAGTAATTATTTTAAGGCACCTAAATAATTGGTCTGATACTGCCCCTACTCATTTCTCATTCATTTACTTGTATGATTATACATGTTTGAGTTTATTTTAGTCTGTTAGAACAAGATTGAAAATCTATGTTCAGAATATAGTTTTGATGATAACGAACATATATTTTGTGAGTAACAATTTTATTACTAATGGTTTCATTTAGTGTGTAGATATTATGTTATAAATCTTATACAATATTCATCAGGATAAGAGTACAATGACTACATCCGAAACATCCAGAAGATTGACAAAGCTAAACATCATTCATCAGATGTTCTGATTAAGAGAATATCAAGCAAAGCCAAAGACCACAGATCAGAAGCAAGAGAAGCAATAACGAGGAACAAGATCATTCAGAAGAACAAGCAATATCAAGACCTACATACAACAGTCTCAATCAGAAAGTACATCAGAAGCTGCAAGAAGATGAGCAAGAAATATCAACCAAAAGAAGCTTGGCAAACATCAGAAGATCACACAAGTATGAAGATTAGAAGTTCTGAAGCTACAAGTTCTGAAGACTACGATACAGTGACATATTACATACAAACATCAGCAGAAGTCACGCCAATGAAGAATCTACAGCTCAACATATAAATTAAGTAAAATATAAAGAGCTTAGAATCTAAGGGAGAGCCGTTAGAAACATCATCATAACTAAAACGGTTTCAACATTAAATGGATCAACTCCCAAGGCCAAAAGAAGAAGCAAGCCACATGCAGCGCGTTGCAAAAATAAGCTTAACCAAAGAAGCACGCCATCGACTAAAATTATCATACTGAAGATAAGGTTTTTGCAGAAAGCAACACTTGTTGTTAAAAGGATCATACGAGATAGATATTTCAAAGAAATATTCAAACAAATCTCAACGGCTAGATTCTAACGGTAACACTCATCAAGCTATAAATAGAACCAATCTTCAAACATGAAGTGTATGGAGTAACCATCGTGTATGGAATCCATCCATTCTGCACAGAGTGAGGAATCAATGGAGATTGAGTGACCATCCATTCCTTGAATAAATCCAAAGAGAAAAATAATATATCCACTGAGGATCATCCATGGAGACAAGAAGAAAGTGTGAAAACAAAGATATATTTCGCACAACAAGAAGAAGAAAGAATCTGCAGAATAGATCTGTGCATTTGTAGATGAAGCAGTTGAGCATGAACAATTAAATGAAGAAATATAAAGTCATGCATCAGAAGATACATAGAGGCAACACATACTTAGTATGTGATGAACAAATCCACAGTGATATTATTTTATTAATTATCAGTCTAAGGATAGAAAATGAAGAAGAAGAAAATCTGTTGTTAAGCTGCATGCTCCATTGGAGATTATGAAACATACTCATACTTGATCACTGCCTACATTGTTCATGTTGGATAACAGAAGTAACTGGATGCACTAAGTGGTTGCTCGATAGTGATTCATATCTACTGATGTTCATCGACATGCCATCAAGTTGTAACAAGCTTTATGATCAAAATTAAAGAAGGAGGAGCTGAAGATCAACATAAAGAAGCGCACAAAACAGAACTGATGTTCTGAATCTGCTTAAGGAAATAGAAGCTCAAGAAGTAATCTAAATAAGATCTGTTGCTTTTTATCTGCTTACAGAAGAAGAAGATGATGATCATTCTGAAGAAGCATTCTCAATAAGGTCAGTGTCCCTTAATCGGCTTTCAGGAGATACAAGAGAATAAGATAGAAGCATTCAACATAAGAGTTGAGTCTCTTAATCTGCTTATAAGAAGAAGGAGAAGATATCAATCAAAAGACAAAAGAAGAAGACTACAAGTTCTGTCATAACTTGTAATACATTGTAAAACACATAGAGTTGTTACTCGTAATGTGTAATATCTTAGAAACTTCTGATAGTTTGTTTAGGCACCAGAAGTTACTTCCAGTCAGAGTGTCATAAACATGTGTGCTTAAGATAGGAGAATCAACTTGAATAAGAAGCACTCTTGTAAATCTCTAGTACACTGATGAATGTTATATCCTGCTGGGATCCCTGAATGGTTCATTATCTAAGGCTAGTCACAAGCAGTTAGCTTGTGCATGGTTAGACACAACAGGATGGTTGTGCAGGAACTCAAGGGATGTTATATCTCGTGGAGATCCCTGAACAGAACTTTGCAGTCAGTCATGAGCAGTTGGCTTGTACAGGATGCCTGAGTCAATGGACGTTATATCTCGCGGAGATCACTGAACGGGTCATTATCCAAATGGTTAGTCACAGTAGTTGGGTGTGCAGGTTGTTAGCCACGACGGAGGATCGTGCAGTTGTAACCATGGTTTGGTTATACTGGATTAAGACCTATGTTGAGAGGCAAATCACCTTGTTGAGTGTTCATTGGAGGTAGCCTTAGTTAGAAGGTGAACCAGGATAAAATTAATGTGTCTTTTACTTTCTGCACATATTATTTTAACTTAGAACATTCACGCAAAAGCTCCTCAGAACTGTACTGAGAAAGTCAGAAGTTCTGATGACAAACAGAAGTTAAAATGAACATCTAATTGGTTATCCAATTCTACTTCTTCATGCTTCCGCAACATCAAAGCATAATCCAATAGATGATCAAATGAATAAGAGAATAGACGTTATAGATAAAGAAAGGAAATTTTTAATTGATAAAGAACACAATTCAATCCCTTGTTTCTTGTATTTTTTTCCACCTTTAGTTGGTATCAGAGCATGGCTCTGTATTGATCACAGGATCAAACACTTAACAGTGTAGAGAGATCCAGAAGGAGAAAAACAACTCTGAGCTGAAGATCAACGTCAAATTCACACACTCAGTATGACCAGAAGATGTCAACGCCAAGATCTCAAGACTCCGTACACTTCATCAACACATCATAAGAAGTTTGAGAATCAACAAAGAAATTTCGACAACGCTCAAAGACATTAGAAAGAAGAATATGCGCTCAATGGAAATATTCAAAGATAAATAAAGTGTAGCTGAACCATGATAAGTGGTCATTTCATACTTTTTAGCACCAATCAGAGGAAGAAGAGAGTGTGAGAACGAAGATTCTGAAGAAAGGAAAGGCAGAACATTTGCTCATATGAAGACATTCAAAATCAGGAGATAACCAAGCAAAGGTGACTCAAGCCAGAATGATCAAATTCACTCAGATAAGATCAGGTCAAGGAATGAAGACCTTCAAGACAGAGATCAGAAGAAGAAAAAGACTAAATCTCTTAATCATAATTATTACATGTAGATTTTTGTTCTATTTTATCAACATATTGTTTCTTTTCAACCTCGAAATCTTTTTGCATGGTATCCATTTTTTCTTCAAGAGTTTTGATTTGTTTCTCTTGTGTTGATATGATTCTATATAACATTTTGCATTCATTCAATAATTCATTTATGGCACCTTGAGCATCATTATCATAAATGGAAAATTCATTACTAACCTCATCACTTTCATCATCAGAATGGTGTGAAGCCGTCAATGCTAGATTTACACTTTCGTCGCTATCCGAATCAGATGATGAACTTATCTCATTGTCTTCCCATGAAACATAGGCCTTTTTATTCTTGAAGTCCTTTTTGCCTTTGACACCACCATTTTTGGAGAGTTTAGGGCAATCTGGCTTTATATGTTATAAATCTAAAGCTAAGGGAATGCATGCGAATGAAAGAAAAGAAACACGGGGAAAATAAGGTTTATAAATAATTGTGCTCGCTTAGGCCCCGCGACCTAATGCCTACGTATCCTTTTCAGGAATCAGAGCGTCGTAGTTCGGCTCACATGTTTTTGTTTGTTTTTGTGTTTTTTAGTTGAACAGTTACATTCGCACTCCACTGCTCGACCTCTGGAGTCTTAAGCTGGGAATGGAGCGGAAATAACGTGTCCGATTAGGAGAAAGAATGCCTCGGAGGCGAGATAAAGAAGAGAGAGATTTGTCGAGCGTTTCGGGTGTACCCCTTAAACAAGGGAGACTCGAATTACTCTTGTTGGTGTTTTTTAAGATTGGGAGCTTCCACTCAAGTGATCCCCTTAACTAAGAGGGACGAGAGTTTCCATTCCCTTTTTATTAGTCTGACCTTTATTAAGCATTTTTTAAGTGTTTTCTTGGTATCTTTTAAGGGAAATTAAATTCAAGTATTTGTTAAGTGTTTTAAAGTTGAAAAGGAGAAGAAATGGGAAACTAGCCTAATATGAATTAACTAGCCTAATGTTAAAATGGGAATTTCTAGATCCTAATGTTATCATGGTTTCTACCTAAAGTGTTAGGATTAAAGGAACATGAAAATTAAAGTCACAATTAGAAACAAAAATGAAGAACGATATAATGGCACAAAATTACACACAAGCATGAAGTAACAAGTCAAAATATAGTACAAAAAATGAATTAAAAATACTATTATTTTTATTGATTTTTTTTTATGAAGAGATTGAATTACAAGCAAGTAAAAAGACTAAAACAATTAGCCTAAACCTAATATTTTTATGATCATTTTTATATGTCAAAATTAGCACTAAGGTCTAAAATTAGAAGGAAGAAAATTAGTATTATTATTATTAAAATGTAAAGAAATTCTAAATTCTAAAATGAAAAAGAATGTGAACTCAGGGGGTGCAAACTGGATACAGGAATTATGAAAAGTAAGGGGCGCAGGGCCCACCAGGATTTGGCCCATAAGAGTTTTTTGTCACAGCATTTTTGTTCAGATGGTGCATTGGGCCATGGTAGGATGAACAAGAAAATTCGGGCCTAAATGTTATGATCCAGAACATATTCAGACTTTTATTATTATTTTCAGATTAAAGAGGTTAATCAATGTTTTAATTCCAATTATACTAATTAATTAGTCATATTAATAAGATTAATAATAATAAAATAAAATGGAATTAGGGTTGTGTTATGACGAATCAACTTCAGTTCCCCTCAACATTCCCTCTTTCGTTCTCGTCTCCCTCAAACGAACAAACGGCCATCGGAAATCGCTCCGCCGCGCCGGAGGCGGCGGAGTTCACCCTATCTAGCGGTTGAATATACCAACAGACTCTCCCCTACGTCCCCTCTTCAATTCTCAACTTTAAAGCCTCAGATTCCCTCTCAATCCCTCTAAATTTGGCTAGATCGTAAACCCTAGATCTAAAGAAAAATGAAATTGAACTTCCACGGTTGCAAATCAAGGAGCGGTATCATGGGGGGAATGCTCAGGCAACTTAATACTACACCATAGCATCAAGAAACAGCAAGAGATGAAGATGAAGGAGTCAATTCGAAGACTTACCTGGATGACGTAGATGACGATTGAAGAAAACCCGAGGATGCCCCAATCAATTGGCGAAATAAACGCTCTCGAATGCAATAGAAATCTCAGGTGAATTCTTTGACTCTTCACTCAATCTTTGCTTCTTCTTCTTTCCGCCTTGTGCGTGATTCTTCTGTTATTATCGTTGCGTTCTTCGTGAGTATGAGGTGAAGGTTGTAGAAAGCTGAGGTATGGCTCTACCTCAATGAATCTTCGATGTGAAGATTCAAAGGGGTTGTCAAGAGAGCTTTTTGTGAGGGTTAGTGAATCGAAAGGGAAGAACTTGCGGTGAATCGTGATAGAGCGGTAAAGATGAATCTGTGAAGTGTTGAATGAGAGAGGTGGAGATGAAAATGGTGGAGAGTGAGAAGTTAAAAAGTGAAGGTGAAAAATGGTGCGTGTAACCTTGAATTATGGAGGGAGATTGAATATATAGAGGTGGAGGTTGAAAGAGGAGAGTTCAGTTGAGAGGGAATTGAGAGCCACAGGATTTGAGAAAATCGGTTATCAATTGAAGGGTGGATATTGAAGTAATTGGGAGTTAGTTGTTTGGAGGTTACATTCTGTTTTTTTCTGTTTTTAAATGGCTGTTAGTTTAGTGAAGTTTGTTGTAAAATCAGTTAGAAACAGTTAGGTTGTTAGGATAGGTTAGTTGCAAGGTTAGTTATAGGTATGTTTTTCTGTTATGAATCGGTTATGGTCAGTTTCTGTTAGTTACACAATTAGTTGGTAGTTATAGAGAAGTGGTTATGACTTGGCTAGGTTATTAAAACTGATTGGGATCTGGTTATTTGGTGGTTAAATGTTAGTTACATGGCAGTTGGAGGTTAGTTATTTGTGGGAAAGTTTGTTATAGATAGTTTGAGTAGAAATCTGTTAAGAGAAGGTTTAGAAGTTAGGATAAGAAAGTTAGTTACATGCTGAAAGTTTGTTAGGTTTTGGATTGTTTGATTTTCTGTTGGACTTATATGGGTTGTCTTTTGCCGTATGCATTGTTTCTCTTCTGTTTGATTGCGTAATATTCTGGCCTCTGCAATATGAATCACAAACCCACACGCTGGATGATGAACGGGCTATACCGATACACATATTAAATCCTGATATATATTCTGCGTGATATCACAAGATGGGAACCGACGTGAATCTTTGGTTGTCAATGAACCTGATTAATTTGTATGATATTTAACTGACGAACTGAATGACATAATGCCTATTTTTTTTGAATCGTTTTCTTCTGGTGTTGATGAAAGTTTGAAACCGGATAATTGAATATGGACGAAGTATGCTGAATATATTTTCGTGTGTGTTGCAGGGCCGATTACATGTGCAGCTCTTAAATTGATTCTGTATGAACTGATTGGATGAAGATTCAGTGCATTTGATTTGCACGTAACTTGCTCGGTTCAGTTCTGAACATGTAGGATCCTTGGTTTTTTCTCTGACTGTTTTTATGAGCCAACTGTTATCACTTGCAGGGCCATATGCTTGATGTTAATGGTATTTACCACTATTGCGCATAAATACGTAGGTCCGCTAATGTGTGCGTTTATAAATTTAGTGTTATTTGGTTGGTATTGAATGGACTGTTTTGTATATTAATGATGCAGGTTATGGTAGAATTGGGGCAGATTTGGTATGTTATATGTGCAGTAGGTTGGTGAAGAAGGAAAGTATGTATAGCACATAGCAACTGGTGTATAACACACTTATTCCACACTTGGATAACAATGGTTACATGATACAGGTGGTGGGGGTCTTAAAGATGAAAAGAAATTGAAGATAGATTTAGGACAATTATTTTTGTATTAAAAGGTGTAATGCACTTGAATGTATTTTGATGTAAATGATGTTTTCGATATTTTTCTTTGGATTAGCTTGAATGTGTCATCGGGTTTGAATAGCATAAGTTTAGGAAGGATTTTGAAGAATAAATACTTGGAGTTTATTGCTGAATTTTTATGTAATTGTCTTTTGGATATGAACTCGGCATGTTTCCAAATGGATGCCTTTGACATTTGTAATGATTCTCCCTTTTTTTATTTTTTATGTTTTTAAATAAAAATTTGAATTTCTTCTTTTCCCTCCAATTATTCCTTTTGAATTTGAATCCTAAACATATGTTTTCTTGAACTTACAACTTGAAACATGATCTTTGAATAACCCTCTACAATAGCTTGTACAAGGTGACCAATTAGATAACCATAATAATACCAATCAATACGCCACATGAATAGAGGAATAAACCCTTGGTGCCTTGAATCCATCCCCATTGATTTAATGACCCAATAATAATCTTAATGAATGCATGATGTGTAAATGACCTAAGATGCAAGTGAAGTTAAAAACAATAAGCCAGTTAATAGAAAAATTGGATGGGCTAATTTTGGGGTGCAACACTTACCACATTCATAACATGTGACATCTTGTGTTGAAGTGGAAGCCTCCTTTTCCTAAAATTTTTCTTTCTTTTTGCAAAGGAAGAAGATTTATCATTTTTACTAAAGAACGTACCAAGTCTTTTAGAAAGGAGCACGAAATTTTCATCTTCCACCGATGGGTCATCGTACATAGAATCTACTTTTAGAGTAATGCCTTTGGATTTTGAATATAAACTTTCATGCTTTTGAAGTCTTCCGAGTTCTGTTTCGTATTCTTGACGTTTTCCGAATAATGTTGCGGAAGTCATTTTTGTTAGAGTCTTCTTCTCGGATATTACTGTTGCCTTTGGTTGCCTTTCTCTGGTTAAGGATCTTAGAACTTTAAGATTTTGTTCTTCGGTAGAGATTTTCTTTCCAAGAGCGTCGAGATGATTTATTAAGTGAACAAAACTCTATTGTAAATCAAAAGTGGCTTCTCCGGTCTATATTCTAAACAACTTATATTCTTGACTCAAAGTATTTAATCGAGATATCTTAACTTCAATGGTTCCTTCATGCGTTTCTACTAACGTATCCCATATTTGTTTAGCCGTTGTACATGCAGAAACACGAAAGAACTCGTCCATGCTAAGTGCTCATTGAAGAAGATTGATAGCCTTTTTGTTAGCAAAAACCTTTTTTTTATCGTTATCATCCCATGAAGCTTTAGGTTTATCTGATCTAACACCATTGACGACAGTTACTGGAACATGAGGACCATCTAGGACAGCCTCCCATACTTCTTCTCCTTGTGCTTCTAAGTGAGCCCTCATACGAATTTTCCAGAAGTCGAAGTATTGTCCATAGAACAATGGCGGTTTGTTGTTGCTACCACCATCTCTAAAAACCGGATTTTGATTTGTGGAAGCCATCTGGATCTTTTAGGAACAGGTTACCTATAACCTGCTTTGATGCCAATTGTAAGTATGAAATGTGCCTAAGAGGGGGTGAATTAGGTTCTTAAAATTTTTATGGTTTTAGAGATATGTATGTTCTTATTTTTATGGTTTGATTAAGTGAGGATAAAGCAATAAATGCAGAAAGATAAACGACACAACGATATATATTGGTTCCCCTCACAGTCCGAGAACACTTTAGTCCTCTTTCAACACGAAAGAGATTTCACTATAGTTAGAATGATTGTACAAGTCTATCCACACCAAATGTGATGCTTTACTATCTAACCTATAGAAAGATAAAAGGGTCTTAAAACCTTTAATATCTTCAACACTAAGTGCAATAAGAACAAGCTTCTTCAATGCACTCACTTAACTCCAACAATCATGGAAAATAAGCAAACAACAATATGTTTGAATTTTTGCAAGAGTTTTTGAAGATGAATAATATATCAATCACTTGATTGATATTCTCTTTCAAGTAATATAATTCACAAGGATATATTAGTGCTCAATGTATATGAATGTATGAAAATATTTTTCTGAAATGATATGTAGCAATGCAGAAAATTTCTCAATGAAATTTGAAGGATATGGAACACTTTGTTTGAAAATGTTTGTGAGATAAAGGTTGTGAATTTTTATGAAAGAGGTGAGTTTTTGGAATATGAAATATATGGTATTTATAGGTGACTCTACACCCTTTAGAAAGGTTGAATTTTGATGGAACAATGCAATGTTTTAAGGTTTGAAATATAAATTCGTTTGGGACAGATTTAAGTGAAAAAGAGCCACTGGTTCAGATGTAACCGGTTACCTGAAGGATGTAACCGGTTACATGGTTACGTTATTCCCAGAAAATTCAAAATCATGAGCATGTAACTGGTTACCTAAATGATGTAACCGGTTAGATCATGTTGAAAAAGACCATTAACAAAGAGGAAAAGTTACTGCTAGCAATGTAACCGGTTACATGGTTTAGGTAACCGGTTACATCATACTAAAGATGCTAAAAACATGATTTTTAAAGGCTAAATGTTTATGGTATACATTTGTATGAAACTTTGATAATGCATTTGAATGAAGGTGCATCTTTTGAGCACTAAAACATATCAATGTAAAAGAGTTTTAATTTGTACCAATATTTGAAGATCAATCAAACCAAGACTTTAATCTTCATGAAAGTTGCAAGCTTTGATTTCTTATCCATTTGTCTTTTCTCATCCTTTTTGAAATATGTTGTCTTCATTAAAATTAAGTCTTCAAGTAATTTTGGAGAAGCTTGAAAATACACTTCATTCTACCCGCCAACACCTTCAAGATAATTTTGTAAATGCTTCCTACCAAACAAATCAGTCTATAGTCGTCTAGGTCCAGAGGGTTATCTTTCTTTCGTATAAGAGCCAAGAAAGTTGACGTAATCGATTTGGATAAAACAGCCCCATTGTGGAAGTCTCTAAAACATGACATAATATCTTTTTTAATGAAAGGCCAGCACTTCTTAACAAAAAGAATGGAATAACCGTCGGGTCTTGGAGATTTCGAGCCATCACAATTCCATATTACCTCCTTCACCTCTTCCTCCGTGAAAGGAGACTCTATGTAATCACTCTCCTCTCTATCTATGCTCTTGAGAACAGCCCCATTCAAAATAGGCATGTTAGGAACCTCTTCAACAAACTTATTAGCAAAGTGATTATAAACCTCCTTATTGACCTCCTCTACCGACTCCACCATAGTACCATTAGAGACCACGCCTCCGATATGAGTTTTTCTAAGTCTATGTTTCATAACTCTATGAAAGAACCTATTGTTGGTATCCCCGTTGATGAGCCACCTTATGCGTGATCTTTGTATGAGCATATTCTCCTTAATTTTAAAATTTATCCAAAACCTACTAGTTCCTCTTCTAAGATCTTCCAAATCGCCTTCCCTTACATTATTGAGATCGTCCACCTTATTAATGTTTTTGACTTCGTTATCAATATCAAGATCAAAACTTCCGAATACGTTTGTATTCCACCATCTAAGTCTAGGTTTCAGCAAGCGCAGTTTTTCCTTTAAAACAAAATCCCCCCTCCCCGAGACCTGAATGGCAGCCGATTCCTCCTCCACGTAACGTAGAAAATCCTTGTTCCTAAACCATTCATTATTGAATTTGAATGGTTTAGGTCCCCAGTTCTTCGTGTCAACAACCAACCACACGGGACAATGATCCAACGCGCCTCTCTCTTCTATACGCTGCCCCATCACTCCCCATCTATTAATGATGTTATCCGAAATCAAGAAGCGGTCAAATCTGCTTTTAGAGCGACCAACACCACAAAACCAGCTATATCTTTTGCCCTTGCAAGGAACATCTACATGGTTCGTTTCTTCAATGAAAGCAGCAAACTCCCTCCACTCTCTTGAGTTCACATATGATGAACTTTCCACTCTTTCCCTATTGTTTTTGACTGCGTTAAAATTGCCCCCTATCACCCACTCCCCATCGGTGAATTTCGATTTCAACTCCAGCAAACATTTCCACAACAATCTCTTTTCTGCCCTTGAACAGCCAGAATACACGTTTATGATATAGTAATAATGATTCTTCTAGAAAACTTTTATTCCCAAAAATCCCCACCCCTAAAGCTGCAAATAACTTCCATATCATTCTTCTTCCAAAGAATAAGCATACCACCGGATAACCCAACCGAATCAGAAACAGAGTAAAATCTATATCATCCTTAAACCAGAAACTTCTAGCCACTGATTGAGATAACGATGCTAACTTTCTTTCTTGGATTCAAAAAACATCAGCCTTACCTTTTTCAATAATGTGAGCTATACGCCTCCTTTTGACTCGGCTGCCGCCTCCTCTAATGTTAAAGGATCCAATGATCATTAGAAATCTCTGGTTGTCCCCTTCTTACCTTCCTTGTTAGCGCACTCCAAGTCTCTAATTCTTCTTCTCACCATTGCTTGAGGTTCAGATGAAACAACGCCCAGGTTTGCTACTTCCCTCCAAATCCTCCCTCCATCATCCATAAGGTTTTTCAGGATCCGGTTGTTGCAACGAATAATGTCAGAATCCATCGATTGTTCGCCATAGTGCACATCGAATGTTGCTTTCTGCCCAACGTTAGCCAAGCTTCCTACCGAGTGAAGAGAATTGGGTGTAGAGTTTGAAATGTTGTCGCTGGAAGAAATCTCTACGACATCTGGCCCCTTCTTGCTAATGGGCCGTTTTTTATTGTTTCTCACCACTAGCCCACATTTTGGCCCAAACTTAATAAGCCTTATCTGTTTCTTCTTCTTTTTAACCGTTTCCATTTGTTCTTTGAAAAACGTAAACCTTTTCCAATAATTTGTGGGCCCAATGCTTGTTATTCACTCCAAAATCCTCTGCATTGGATCTTACATGATGGTCCAAGGTATAAACCTTATTAGCCTTTACATTCTGAAAACGTACATCCTTAGCTGCCAATACAGCAAGATCGAAGGCTCCTTTGTCCAAAGTTGTGGACAAACTGTTGGATAGTGGAATCGATTCTTCTCCTCCATCAGCCACCAAAAAAATGTCTCTGTGCAGCCTCTTGTATCAAAGTCATCCTCCCCTACTGATAAAGATCCCTCACTTCTTCCATCGTTCTTCCTCTCCCCCACTTCCTCATTAGAGTTTCCCCAATAATCTTTCAAGCTCGATGAATTGGAGTCCTTGGTGACAACATCAGATTCTTTCCATAACTGAAGCGGGCCATAAGAGGCTTCCATCATAAGAATAATGAAGTGAATACCATCGATCGTCACTTTCAAAGATTCCTTCATAGAAGAGTCCACATGAATCCTTACCAAAATTATTGCAATGTATAAGCTATCTCCTTTTGTCGTAATTTCGTCAACACAGACAAAAGTACCCATCGAGTTCGCCAAAATAACAAAGAATACAGAGCACCAAGTGTGGCAAGGGATTCCGTAAAATCTGAACCACGTGACTCTGCTATCATCGACATCGGAACTTTTCCATGGGCGAATTTCAGAAAACCACTATTTCCACCATACATTGTCATCACTAATGAAATCAGCCAGATACCCCTCCTCCCTTTCTTCTAAAGGCATAGATTTGCTCCTAAAGGAGAAATCTTAACCGCGAAAACACATTCCACTTCAAAGCTTGTTTGTATGTTGTACGCTGATCCAGGAATCACCACCCTTCCTATGTAGGCCTTTTCTATTCGTCTTCTTCATTCCACTGATGAGCTAAACTACAACACTGAATGTCCGACGGCGTCCACCAAACCTCCTTGTTTTCTATTCCCCAAAGCGTATGCAAAAGAGAAACCTCCCCTTACTCTGTTACCAAAGTGAACCTCCTTATCCTCGCGCTGCTTCTCCCTCCAAGCACCCCCATCTCCATTTACCCTTGCGCCGTTAGCCCTTCCTGCTTCCTTCTCTCTAAACCTGCTAAACCTAGGAGGGTTAGCATGAATCTTCTTCCCATCAATGATTATATTGTCCAACCTCACCGCCAGTAGTCTCAAGTCTTTTTTTCAACCTTTTTGAACCTAGCAAACCCAAATCTGTTGCCTATCTTGTTTTGGAATGGTGCAATGTTAACTTCAACAATGTCTCCATTACACCCAAACAGTTCATAAATGTCAGTCGCCTTGACCCTATCTGGAATCGTCGAGAAATAAATTGAGTCCAATCCCCTTTTATCCACCACCTTACCGCCATTCCTATCAGGGAAGCAGTCCCACTTGGGATTAAAGTGCCAAAAAACCCTATTTCCCACCTTGTTCCACTCCATAGAAACCCTTAGAAATGCCCTATAACACGCCTTCCTATGTCGTTTTTCTCTGTCCCACACCCTCCGCCGCCGTAGTCTAGGAGAGAGAAGAGAGTTTGAAAAAAAAACTCTTTTATAAATATTTCACATATATTTTCAATGAAATGTTTGGAGGTTAGTGAGGTTATACACACATTTCAATTGTGGCAACTACTGTCAGTGTAAAACAGTTTTACACATACAATCAATCAAAATGCTTTAATTTGTCAAGTATTTTTAGTTTTTTAAAATTAAAATTGAAATTTATTCTGATGCATGTTTCTCATTGGTTGAGATCGTAAAAGTTATAAGTTGACTCTTAGTGGAAAAGTTATAAAGTTATATTTGTAAGTGTTATCCATCCATTTTATTTAAAACATTGTAATACTCTATATTTGTATGTTATATTGTATAATAATGAATTGAAGTTGTTGTTAACCATTTCAAAAAGAACAAAAGTAACGATGATTACAAAATTAAACTGTTAATATTGGAGTAAAATGGAATAGAAATGAAAGTGTCATTCAAAACTGAATATGTAGGGCTTAAATATCTCAGAGCAATAACACTAAAATCAACGTAAATATAGTAAATCTTGTATTGTTGCCGATAACAAACTTCTCATTTCTCCTCCTTAACTTCATTTAAAAGGTGAGCCAAACCGTTTGTAAGAGCAGATGTCGAAGTTAAACCGGCTTTCAATATGCTAATAGACTGCAAAACAAAAAAAGAAAAGGTAAAATATTATGGATTGTTCAATTGTAAATAAACAATTACTAGTGAACAGAAAAAAAAAAAAAACAATTACCTCCTTGACACCAATGGTGATAACCTTTTCCTTCAAATCATTTAGCGGGGTTTTGAATTGGTTAAGTAAGCCTAATGCTGAAATTGGAGACAAAGGTGCTACAACCAAATCATCAGTAACAACATACAAAGCAGGACCCTTCATATAACTATCAATATTTCTCAGATTAGATACATTCAGTTTCTTCAAAGTTCCAAAAAAACTAGTATCTTCACCAGCTTTAAAATATTGAACACCATAACCATTCTCGTAATAATAATCAGTTAGACCTGGCTGAAGAATTGGTAATATTTCTTTGCATAATTTTAAATGTGGGGAAATGCAAGGCCAGGGATCGACAAGCCTATTCTTAGGATCTTTTGAAATGAAGTATTTGTTTTCATTTAATTCAGTCATGCTCTTGTACAACTCATTAATACTTCCCATAGAACAATTCTTGCCAAATATACGTGTGGCTCCTCCCAAAGGAAGAGTAAGAAAGCTCAAGAGCAAGTTAGCAAAATCTTGCTCCCCTTGAGCACACAAAACTTTGCCATCAGATTTTCTTATAACAAGTTTCAAAATGATTTGGAGACTGCCATTCAATTCTACATCAGGTGACAAAAACCTGGAAACTTCAATGGATGGTTTCTTCCCTAAAAACAGATTGGTCAAAGTAGCATTGGATAGCAATGAACATTTTAGCAAATCAAGTACCTATATCAAATAAAAGAAAAAATAAGTAACTAACTATAAGACTATAATTGATTAAAAAAAATATGAATCAATGATAACAAATATTTGTAAAGACTTGTTTGTAACTATAAGCAATGGTTTAGGAAATATAAATTCAAATACAAAACCTTTTGTTTAGTAACATTCAGAACCCTTTCCTTTAACAAACTTGTGTTTTTTATTCCAAATTCTAAGAGCAGCCCAAAGCTTGAATAGTCAATACAACTAGGCATGACAATCAGATCATCAGTTATAACAAAAGTTGCAACACCATTAACAAATCCTTGGCAGTAATGTTTAGGAAAAACTGGACCAGTGAGAGAATACCCACAGCGACACCGATTATTTGTTGATACAGTCAAACCACTATAGAGGCCGCATGTAGAATTGTAGCTACATGCCCAATACATGGTGGGTGGAGTGTCATCAATGTTGAGTTTAAGAGTGTTGCAATAATCTTCTGCAAAGTTACTTGGCTTAAGCAGCATTTGTTTGACTGCATCATTATAGAAACAACTTCCATCGAGATCAGCCACACTTTGATAGAGTGAGTTAAGACAGCCAAGAGTGACTGGTCCTATGCTGGATTCCTTCTCTACAAGTCGAGCAATAGTTCCTAAAGGCATTGTTAAGAAACTGCAAAGAATGTCTACAAAGTCCTTTCCTGCTTCAGCAAACAACACTTTGTTACCTTTTTCGTTCAAAAGAAGCTTCAAGGACACGTGCTCTTCTGTTTGAGTAGTAGCACCAGTAGTAGCTGCCATGGTAATTGATAGTTACAACTAGCAACCGAAAGGTTTGGACTTATATTATATTTATATGATTACTGTAACTTTGTATGACGTTTGAGCATTCATATATAAAGGTACATAATGGGATTTCAAATTCACTTAACTCTTGCTTTTTGTTTTCTTCTATTAATTGTAATTCTTGTTATTATCCTTTGAGTCTCGGAAACGTAAGACGTTGTTAATGACTGTATAGAGAGGTTAGGCTAAGCGACCTTTGCATTTTCGAGTAACAATATATATCATAATTTGATCAGGATAACTTTCCTCCTAAAGGGTTGCTCATTATTAAGTGAACTAGTATTTGTTAATTAGACCATCTCCAATGGTAGTTTTTGGTAGTTTTTTCTATTGAGTTCTCCACCTGTACCATTAATTTAATAATTAAATATTTAAAAAATTTGCCATGTCATAATTGAGTTGCATTGCAATGCAACAATTAAAAAATTGTAGTACCCAATCAAATCAAGTTATGAGGTAAAGTTGTGGGACCCATATCAAATTTTTATTAAAATTAAAATTAAATAAATTTTTTTAATATGATGTGGCTTAGTGGGTCCCATAAAGAACTCAAATATAAATTGCACCATTGGATATGCTCTTAGGTGGCTAGACAATTTTAATTGCGGTTAGGATAAATTTTCATTCGAAATTGAAAAAAGAGGGTCCCTATTAGTTTAATTAGAGTTTTAAGTTATAAGGAAGAGGTCCTCTTTAGTCTTACGCCACTAAGTTTGTTAAAAAACCCAAAAAAAATTATAATATAGTATACAACACTGAACTAAAATTATCATAATACATTTTTGGATCTTACCAAATTTCTAATTTATTTCTAAAAGTTATGGAAATAAACTTTTTTATAATGTTTTTCTTTAACGACTAAAATTAAAATAAGTAGAATTATAAATTTAAATAAATTAAAGGTAGTTAGGTATGGGAACGTGAAGGATCGGGAACAGTTTTTATCTTCTTAAATCCTAACCCGAATTCTCAAACAATCTTCATTCTCCGCCCAGATCTCCAACGAGCATGAGAAATTAAAACTTAAACTCGTTCCAAATGGGTTTGGATTAGGTTCGAGTGTACCCGTCGCGCCACCATATATTTATTGAAATCAATTTTTTAATAAAAATATTTATTTTTCCAAAATAAAATTATATTACAAATAATAAAATAATTTCATACTTACATTTCAAATATTTTAAATAATAAATAAACTCAAAAAATTGACATTGTTAGTTGATATTTTTCGACGCCATGTTATTGTTGAAGAAAATGAAATATTTCTTAAGAAGATTGCAAGTTTTCGGCAAATTGGTATGTGTGGTAAAGACTTGTCGAAGTCACCTTTGATAAGAGAAATTGTAGATATGGACTTGGAAATATTTTCTAAGTTTGATAGTTTGTTCGACGAAGAGGGGCGTTCGACAGGAAAGTTGGATCTGAAAAAAGACATAACTACCTTTTGTCCTTATCCTTGTTTGTCAAGAGGACGCGTGGAGCTCCAGGGTAAAAGGAAGGCATGCCGAGTGAAATGTGGCAGACCGTGATCGAAAGACTGTTGAAAACAGTTATTTCGAAGTAGCATATATATGAGTCTTAGCAATTAGGATCCAGGGGTACGTGTAAACACCATCTCTACATATTTTTTACAATTTTATCATTTCCAGAATTTTCATTCTTGTCATTTACAAAATTTTATATTCTTGCAATTTAAAAAAAAAACTAGAAACATGAAAATTGATGTCTCGGTTTGTTCATCTGGTAACCTGGTATGCTTCAAACCGGTGAGTGTCCCAAACATGGCAAAGAGTTAGAGTAAAGGGTGGACCCATGTTGTAAAGAGGAAGCAAGGAGGGCCGAAGTATGGGAGTTGGGAGAAGAGTGCCGCGGCGAGAGGAGGAGGTGCTGATGGGAAAACCTCAACTTTTTTTGTTACAGAGTTCATTGACCATTGGGAGGCGAGGGATCTGTTTCTTGAATTTAAAGGGATGGGGGACATTGACGAGGTTTACATTCCGAACAAAAGAACAATGATGGGAAAAAGTAGGGTTTTGTAAGATTTTTCAACGTCGTGGATGAGAATATATTGGAGATTAAGCTTGACAACATGTTCTTCAAGGGCAAGAAAATCTTTGTGAATATTCCTAAGTTTGGTAGAAGAACTATTCCTAACGGGGGCGCAGGTATGAGAGAACAAGATAAAAGAGGAAGAAAGTTTGCGGTGGTTGATAAAAGTGTGAGTAGAGCTTTCGTTAAATCTGGATGGGAGAGGAAAGGGTTTGGAGCAACTTATGCAAAGGTGACTAAGGGTGAATCGTCTTGCAAATGTTTGGACTTTTTGGTTGATAGAAATGAAGTCCTGAGATTGGAGAAGTCCTATGTGGGGATAGTCACCACACCTGGTTCAACTTATTCTATGCAAGACAAATGTGGTGTTGTTTTTTTTACCTCCCCGTTTCACTTGGGGGGACGGCACACTAGACCCTTCACGCGAAATTTGGAAGGAGAATGCGCCCGTTGTGGGATGAACTTTGTTTCAATTCTTCCTACGATAACACACGAACTTTTTAATTATCCTACGAAAGAGGAAGGGGAAAAAGATCTCAAATAAACCCTAGGAGTTTGCTAAGTGTGGGGATTCACCTAGACAAGAAATTCTGGAGTCTGGGAGGTCGGTTATACATAGGGAAGGTTTTAAACACCCTACATAGCCGTAGTACTCTACGGGAACCTTCTCTGTGTCCATGTGTTTGTGTTTGTTGCTAGATGATTGGGGAAGTTTCTCCTTTGTGTTAGGAGAAGGAATTGAATTGATTTAAAAGACAGAGAGAGTGACTATTTTTGGTTTTTTATTAGCTCGCTGAGATTCCTTGTGAACCTCATGCCTACATATCCCTAATGGAAGTCAGAGCTTTTTGTAGTTCGAAGAACTAATTAGGGAAAATAATTATTTTTGGTGCCTTGCTTGAAGCTCAAGGTTGAAGCTGGAATTAAATCTCTATTTACAGTAAAGAGACATGAAATCATCTTTACAAAGAAGTATTTCTACTATTCGACCACAAACATTTAAAGTGACATAAAAGATGAATTCATTTCATTCAAGAGGGGGACCTTACTTGTGTATGTGCAAGTATACCAGTCAACCGCGTCTTTAATGAAAGAATGATACTCAACCAAATTAGGGGAAGTTACACATGCCTAGGTTAATTGGCCAGAGCATGTCTTTCAAAATCCTAAATGGGAGAATGATTAAAATTGAAATGGAAATGTTTGTTTGTTTGAATGTGGTGAGATAGGAGAAATATCTCTCTATAGAGATAATTTATGTTTATCTACTGTATAAAAGATTTGACTTTAGCTGGCTTGTATGAGGACCAAGCTTGAGGCTTTTTGATTGATTTTATTGACTCTGGGAGATGACTCCACTGGGGATTAACTTAAACTAAAAGGTTTTGTGTTCTTTACAAAGTCCAGAATTGAGGCTGACTCTAGCTAGGGAGACTCTATTTTGTGCCTTGTATGAAGCCCAAGGTTGTGGCTGACTGTTTAAGGAAAACTGAGTATGGATGATTCTATGGGGAAAAGATCCTGAAGGTTAGGAATCTTTTTACACAGGGAATGTGGTTTATATGCCTTGTACAAAGCCCAAGGTTGTGGCTACTTGAAGGTGAAGGACTTACTGGGGAGACTCTATTATCTGCCTTGTACAAAGCCCAAGGTTGGGCTGACTCTCTAGGGAATACCTATGAGTAGGATTTTGACTTTAAAGGGAGTATGTCCCTTGTACAAAGCCCAAGGTTGAGGCTGACTTTTTAATGGGGAAAGATCTACCGGTGTGGGATCTTTTGACTCAGAGGGGATTTTTGTTGAGGATTACTCTTTTGTTTGGAGACTAAAGGTTGACCCTACTGAGGATTGTGCTTCTGTTAAGTCGAAATTGATGAATGAAAGACCCAGGTTGGAAGATTGACTGTACTGGGGAATTTATTTGGATGATTGACCTAAAGTAGACTCTACTGAGGACTTGGTTTTTATTGACTAAGACTGACCTTAAGTGAGATTTATCTTTTAAAAGTTGAATTTTTGGAAGCTAACTCTTTCTAGGGAATTATGACCTTAGAGGACTGATTTTTGGAGGCTGACCCTTTCTAGGGGTTTTACTCTACTGGAGAGTTTATCTTTTGAAAGCTTAATTTTTTGGAAGCTAACCCTTTCCAGGTAATTATGTTAAAATGAAGGAATGAATGTGGAGGCTGACCCTTTCCAGGGATTTTATGATAATGGCAGAATGATTAACTATTTGAGACTTCTTGTTTAAAGCCCAAGATTAAGGCTGACACTGACTGAGGATAGACAAATATGGATCCTAGACTCTGCTAAGGAGGAAAATTAATGGAGATAAGGGTGACAGAGACTGTCCATGTCTCTCATTCCAAAAGGCGTACTCATTACTGAGATTGAGACATTCTTAGCTTGTTTAAAGTCTGGTTTTAAGAATAGAAGGAACTCACCAAGGTAGGCTAAAAGGTGACTAAAGACCTATTCCTATGTTTATAAGAAACCTAATAGGTCCTTGTATACAAGCTCAAGAGTAAGCTGGGAATGCTTTTAAGAAGCCTGTGGGTCCTTGTACAAAGCCCAAGAGGAGGCTAATCGAGGGTCATCGAGGGTCCTTGTTATAGCACAAGAGAAAGCTATGTGGTTTTGAACTTATTTTGGCTCTAAGCAAATGGGTAAGAGGTTTCACCGGGAATAAATCCTCTTGGGTGGATGTATCCTATTTTGGGTTCTAAGGCTTTTTCAAGATGTTTCACTGGGAATAATTCATCTTGAGGTTTGAACTAAAGGTCTCTAATTAGGAAAGATCATTCACCGGGAAGACATTCTCAATCTTAGGCCATAGTCCTATAATATATATATATATATATATATAGTTTAACTGTCCTAAGATTTACACTCAGACGTAGTTCTAAACAATGTATATACAATTTATATTTGACAGTAATTTAAATGAAAACTGTAAATTGAAAGCTATAAAGCCTAACCTGGATGGAGTGGAGGCCTTTGAAGATGTATGTACAAAGCCTTACCAGTAGCTTAGTTGTTTATTGATAACAATTGAATATTTATTATGAACAGTTAAAGGTTTTTGAAAACAAAAGAAGTGAAGATGGACCTTAGGTCACATAGGTATCTGAAGAGTTTCACCGGGAATAATGCCCTTCAAATACTAGAAGAAATGTTTTGGAAAACAGAAAGAAGATTTTGTAAATACAGTTTTTGAAAACAAACTATGAAAAGAAAGAAGGTGTTGGGTCTTACACTCTATTAGAGGCCCATAGAAATTGATCTACTGTTTATGAGAAACAGTTGAAAAATAATTTGAAATGATTACTGTTATGAAAACAGTTTAAATTATTGACAAAAGTCAACTTAATAAGGGTAATGACAAAGCCTATACCCAATTAAGACCTAAATGATTAGGGTTTTAACTCAAAAATATTTACAAGAGATTAGATTTTGAAAATCAAGTGAAAATTATATATTTTAAAGTATTAAAACATACTTAAAATATGTGATTTTAAACCTAATTAAAACATATTAAAATAATGTATTTTTTATGATTTTTTGGTATATTCTCAAAATAGATATATTAAATGAGAAGTGTGTGAAAAATCAAGAGAAAATGATTTAATTTGATAGGTGAATTAATTGTGTGAAGTTGTGAAGAAAATGAAGGAAATTAGTGGTAAAAAAATAGGTTTGTCTCCATCAAGGCTTGAACCCACGCCCTTATGGTCACACACTCAAAATAATACCACTGGGCCAAGCCCCAGTTGATGACTATAACACGCGCGTAGTTGGTTTTGTTTCAAAATGAGTTAGAAATGTTTGAAAAAATAAAAGAACTAAAAAGTCTGGGGCGAGGGGGATTCGAACCCCAGACTAGAGGCATGATGAGACTAAGAGCGCATGTGAGGCCACTAGGGAAAACGATGAATTCGTTTATAAAACGCATACCATTCAAAATAAAATAAACTTTGCCCTTAGATTTGAATTTTGCGCGCCACATCCATGGTCGTCTTCAACCTCAAGCTTGAAGATTTTGAATTTTTCCAACTTGCTAAATTCTCAACCAAACAAGGCGATGTAAACATGGATTTCACTCTAAATTTCCTCACGAACTCAAATATGTAACTAGCATAGATTTATATTTACTACATCTAATGAATTAACTAAAAAACGTGAAGAACCCTAAAATTTGAAAATCAAATTAAATGACTATACTAAAAGATAAATGGATGGTGATAGAGGGTTTTTAATCCTCTGATGATGCATAATGAAATGGTATTGAGTTTTAACACAAAGAGTGCACAAATTAAAGAGGTGGAGTTCAAAAACTTACCTCTGAAACTGATGGTCGTGATGATGATGGAGAGCTTCTGGCTTTGAGTGAATGATTGCAAAAGCTTCCTGGGACCTTGTTGATGCTATTTGGGTACTTGGATTGCTTTGAAAACCTCTGAAGTAATCTACTCGACCCCTCTTGCTTGAGCTTCAAGTAGGAATTGAAGATGATGATTCTGCACCTACAGATGAGCTGCGACCATCTGGATAGCTTCACTACACTCCAAGGAAAGTGTTTGAATGCTTGGACTTGCTTGACACCCTCTAATTTGTTCTACAGACCTCCAACTGCTTGAGCTCCAAGATGAAAGTGACTATGGTGTTCTTGCACTTACAGAAGTGATCCAGGTGTTTGGATCACCTCTAATGAACCTCCTTGAGATGCTAGAAATCTTACTTTCAAAAGAAAATATCTGGTTTGAAGAAATCGATTCTTCTTGCCAAAGAACTCTTGAAAACTATAAGCAAGAGGGAGAGAAGGAGAAAGTAAGAATTAGAGTTGCTTTTCTGTGATCAATACTGAGGAATGCACTTGTATTTATAGGAAAAGTTCTCAGTACAGATTGGAGGAGTGAGCTTGCTTAGTGAGGGAGTTTTGGTTTCTTGGTCATGAAGAAATTCAAAGAATCTCCAAAATGCAATGATGGCCAAACCGAGCTAGCTCCCTATCCATTGATATTATCTGATCTTATGGGACATTTCTGATGCAAAGTGTGTTCCAATTGGTTGGTGAGAAGATTCCTTTGGTGATTCATCCATTTGCCATAAATTCCCAAATGTAATCATTACATAATCCATGTTCTTGTTTTGGGAATATTCTTAAATCCTCATGCCATGGTGAAAATGAATGCATGGCATCTCTACTTATGTGTTATGGGTCGTGTAACATCAATTAGTGGATTCATTTGCACAAATTTGCAAAGTTTCAAATTGTACATGACCTATAATTTCTCTTCATGAGGCCAACTTTGAACAAGCATAACTCCTAGCTCAAACTGAATTTGGAGAAGGTTGAGCATAATTTGGAAAGCCCTTAACATGTACTTCAATTTATTAGTTTGGATTTTCTTCAAAATCTCTTGGGAAAATTGTGAAAAACATGCCCAAAGTTTGAAGAAAATTAGGTTAAAAACACTTAGAATTTTTCTAAGTTTTTATGACCTAAAACTTCAAAAGCTCACATCTCTCAAATGATTGATCTCTTGATAAAAGTTGCATTGTGAGAAGTTGTTTTATTTTGCAAGATCTACAACTTTCATGTTGGGAGATTTTTGAGTGTGTAAGCAAAATTTTGAGTTTCCCAAAATGCCCTTAAAAACCCTAATTTTGACTTTTGTTGACTTTTTTATTCTTGATGAATTTTCTTGATTTTCTTTGGCCAAATGACTTCAATAATAATATGTGGATGATATTGATCCTTAAAAGTCATGGTTTGACCAATATCTTAAAAGTCAAAGGAGATTTTGTATAGTTGACTTTTTCCAAATGAAGTGAAATCTTGGACTTTGGTAATGAATCAAGTTCTCCTCGTCAAATGGGTGATATGAATGGATTATATTGAGGTAATATAAGTTCTTGAGTCATGTTTTAAGTTTTGGATCCATGTCCTGATTAAAAGTCAACTGCCTAGGTGAATTAGGTCAAAAACCCTAATTGTCGACCAGATGAAATTGATGACTGTAGATCTTGAATTGAGGTACAATGCTAAATAGATATTGTTATATGGATTATTTGAAGATGATTGAATCCTTTGAGTAATGTCATGGATCTTTTTAGGGTTTCCCAAATATGGTCCCTGGTTTCAGTCCCTGATGGGCTCAAAACCCTAGTCTGGTGATCTGAGCAGACCTGAGTCTTGATGACTGGTGTCTAACCAATCATAGGTGAATGAATGAATCATTTGAGTCTTGTGATTGTTTTAGAGACCATTCCCTTTATTGATTGATCCTTTTCCTGAGCTCCTTTGTCTTTGAACATCCTCGATTAAGTACCAGATGAAAAGGTGACTGCTCTGAGTACTTGTCTTGAGTTTGATGAAATGTCTGAAGGTGTGACATCTCAGGGGGGTCAAAATTAGGGTATGACATATGCCCCTATTTAATTTTCTTTCAACCGAAGGGAGAAAGATTGACATCTTGATCTCTCCTGAGTGAAATAGACTGAAATATCAAAGAATGCCTGAATTTTGGGCATCCATGAGATGTCGCAGCGATAATAAAATCCTAGTGCATGACATGATCCCGTTATCGCACTCGGCGGGGGATAGGGAGACAAACTCCGATAGAAATGTGTTATGCGGATTTTGGTGAATGGTCGGCGATGCAAAATGCGCGATCCATCTTCTTTAACTAAGTGTTTACTACTTAGAAAAAGGTAAACAACCTCCCCTCGTTTTGGATGCCTAAATCGCGAAACTGGTCTCAGTTGTGATTTTGGATGACATCTCAGATAATGAGAAAATCTCCAAAGGTTTGTTTCCTCATCAAACTTCTCACCAGTACTTGTTGGAGAGATACCATTTGATGGCAACTAAGAAACTTCATCATCCTTTGGAAGATATCTCAGATGAAGAGAAAATCTCCAAGGGTTTGTTTCCTCATCAAACTTCTAACAGAACTTGTTGGAGAGATACCATTTGATGGCGACTAAGAAACTTCATCATCTTTTGGAAGATATCTCAGATGAAGAGAAAATCTCCAAGGGTTTGTCTCCTCATCAAACTTCTCACTAGAACTTGTTGGAGAGATACCATTTGATGGCAACCAAGAAACTTCATCATCTTTTGGAAGATATCTCGGATGAAGAGAAAATCTCCACGGGTTTGTTTCCTCATCAAACTTCTCACCAGAACTTTGTTGGAGAGATACCATTTGATGGCAACTAAGAAACTTCATCATCTTTTGGAAGATATCTCGGATCAAGAGAAAATCTCCAAGGGTTTGTTTCCTCATCAAACTTCTCACCAGAGCTTGTCGGAGAGATACCATTTGATGGCAACTAAGAAACCTCATCATGATTTTGTTGGCTGGAGATTTCGTTTAGAGAAAATATTCTTTGAAGAGTTAGAATTCGAAGAAGGATGGTTACTGATGACCATTTCTGAGATTAAAAATGGCTACTGATGGCCATGTTTCAAGGATGTTGTTTAAGTTGAAGTGAAGATAATGAGAATTGGAGCTAATTCGAAGTGAATTGTCTTTAAGACTTAAACGTTTCGCGAAATACGAAGGGTACTGAAGCTTGACGTGTTTTCATGGCATTCTCGGTTCTGATCACGTTGCCACGTATCGAAAGAGGATTCATGCGTGAGGATTTGAATTTCAAAATAGTCTGTGTAACCGAACAAGGACAGATGGCATACCAGGGATTCATGTGAGCAACGTGGCATCAGATTAGTGTAGGACCGTTAGGGTCAAAATTAGTATAATTAAGGGTCTTAATGTTAGGATTTTGTGTGTTCATTTTGTACAAATCACTCACGAATCACTCAAGTATCAACTATCAAGAGAACGAGTTCGCTGAGAAATGTACGTATGACACCAACACCATTTTAAATACATTTTGTATCTTTCTTTATTCAAGTATCTTTTCAATTCCTTTATTTTTCGTTTAACTCTCATTTCGAAGCATTTTACGTTTCTGCATTTAACATTCTTGCACGTTATATTCTTGCACTTTATATTTATGCAATTTACACGAATTTTATGTTTTCTTTGTCGAAGTTATATTAACATGTATAACGAGTGTTGTTTCACATGAATAGTCATATGATCACATCATAAACGAGTTTTCGAAGCAAGAACAAACAAATATGAACCAAGTTATATCAAAAGACAATCGTTTGACTATGTCCTAGGATCAATCTAGTCGATCCTGCGAGTAACCAAAGTATAAATTATAGTTTGGAGGACTAGCGGTTGTTTACCGGAAATCACCGTAAACAGATTTCCTTCCAACTAGACGTCTTTGAAGGAAATACCATATGATCATGCATCCTTTTGAGGAGCTAATGACTTTGCTTGAAAGTGGACGAACTATCTTTGGGAAGAAAACTACCATTCCTCGACTTATGCTGAGAAAGCCTTGGAAGTGAACAAACTGTTTTCCGGAGGAAGAATACCATTCGTCAACTGTTGGAGAATCTAAGAGTGGACAAACTATCTTCCGGAGAAATACTACCATTCGTCGACTCTGTGGGGAAATTCAAACGCAAACAACTATCTTCTTGAAGAGGATTGCTAAGTGTTGCTCTGCAGGAGAATCTCGGTTGGGGAATCCCAAAAGTGAACAAACTATCTTTTTGAGGAAGAAAGTGTAGCAACCTGCCTAAAAATTATAACTTAGAGAGTCGCCACCTATTCTACCAAGGCGAATAGGAAACCTTTAATTGTTACGAGATTTAGGGTAAGATACTATATTCGGGTTAAGGGGAGGTGTTAGGCACCCAAAACCCTTTCCTAAAGGTTAACATTACAAAGATAAGGGTTATGGCAAAAACATAAAAAGGGTGACAGATAGTTAATAGGGTTAAAGGCTTAATTATGGACATGATTAAGATTTGGAGGAGGGGGACTCGCCTTGTTGCCAAGTGCCTACGTACCTCCTTAGGGAGGATCAGAGTCTACGTAGTTCGGGGAGGGTTGTACGCCCTTAGAGTTGAAATTTTGATCTGAGATGGTTGAAAAATTGTTCAAGGCTTTTGAAATAACCTATAATAATTAATAAATTGAAAAGGTTTGTTGGGAAGTGTTTTTTTAGGTTTGGGCGTACAACCCTGTTTTTAATTTGTATCATTAACCGCAATAATCGATTGATTCAATTACCATAGTTAACAAGTTAGCATTTGTATCGTTACCAATTTTAATCCATTGATTTAATTATCACTAATAACGAATAATTGTATTTTTAGTAATTTTATGAATTTTATTTGTATTGTTACCCCTCATAATCGATTGATTCAATTAAAAAGAATAACAAATTGAAGCGAGAGAAAAAAGAACGGTTAATCATCACAACTAATAAAATAGTTGCAACCATTTAACCAAATAGAAACTAATCTTATTTTAATTAAATAGCATTTTAATTAAAATTATTGTTGACCATAGCGATTAATTGATTTAATCGGAACGAACAACAAATTATAATTTAATATAAATATTACATATTAATTTATTTATGGAAAATAATTATTATTGAATAAATAAATATATTAAAAGAATTAATTAAAATAACCATGTTAATTAAAAAATTATTTAGTTATTTAGGGTTTTGATTCAATAAGGTTGGCATTAGGGTTCATGTTATGGGTATTGTCATACCCCTAAATTTGCCCGATCAAATCTACGCCCATCGATTCATCAGGGGTATTAAAATAAGGGTCGTGGGGTTTAACATCTCTATTGTTAAACTCATTCTCTTATAAACCTTTTAATTAAATATGAGGTAATTTTTATGGAGATTCTTTCAAGCCCAATGAGAATTTAGGTCCATTAACTTAATTGTAATTACTAATTCTTGATATGGGTTTAAATCATATATAACATTTATCATTTTTATATTAATCTCTTTCATATACAAATATACAAATTTTGTCTTTGTTTTAGTATGAATTGATTAAATGGGGATGTTAAATAAGAATGTATTATATTAGTATTTTACTATTCTCATTAATTATTATTATTTTATTCATTACTATTACTATTAATTATTATTATTATTATCAGATTATTAAAATAAAAAAAAAAAAGAAAAAAGCCCAAAGAATCAATTTGGAGGAGGCGTGAGAATAGGAAGGGAAAGATTGACAGTAGAATAAGGAAAAAAACAAGATTGGAAAGTTATATTTTGATTTGCAATCAAGTAACAATATCCAAAACCAGCAAGATGTGATTCAATTTTGTTGACCTAGAATTTCCTCTATATATGTTCAGATTGTTCATACGCGCCAGGAGGAGAATCGGCAGAATTTTTGGAGAAAAAAGTCAATTCGGTATTAGCAGTTTGGGACCAATTCAGAAGCGGTTTAAGTTTCAAACACGTCCCCGGTGCATCAGAGAAGAAGTTTCATCCATTCCCCAAGGTTACACCGCCAAGAAACACGCCATATCGGCCACGGTTTGCTCAAATAAAATTGCTTTCGTTTTCTTAAATTCATCACGCATAAATCCCTTTTGATATGATATTATGAATTGGTATGGTATTTAGACCGTTTCTGCATCGTTAATTACGAGTTTGGCTGCGGATTCTGCTAGTTGCCATTGTTAGGTTTAAAAGCTCTAAATTTGGGGTTCGTTGATATAGGCAAAATTGGACCAGATTAGTGGTACCATCGGACTCAAGGGATGGTTTCGGGTTAAACCATGGTTGCCTTTTTGATTTATCAGGCTTGGTTGTTGATTTTGATGCTTGGGGGTCTACGGCCACGCAACAAAAGCGTTGCCATAGGTCTGGGTTTTGTTTCACGAGGAAGACGAAGGGGAACAGTGCAGGGCGCTCCTTTTGTTTTGAATTTTAAATACAATTTTGTTTCATACTTATGGTTTTTGGCATATTATTATATCAGCAAGGAAAGGCAGTCCAAGTGGCTGAGGCGTATCGTTGCTAAGCCTAAAGACCTGGGTTCGAATCCCAGGTCATGTATGTTTTCTCACTATTTTCTCAGCATGTTTTGCTATAATCAGCATGCAGATCCTACGCTGCACGTCTACTAAAGACCACCCTACGTCCTCGCAGCATAACCACAGGATCTTTCTGGCGCTCCATCCAAGGATCCATAACATGCAGGTCCATGGTGAACCCTCAAGAACGCGCAGTACGTGATCACAGCCCAGGTTTTATTTTATATTTTCTATTTTATTGATAATTAATTGAATTAAGTATTAATTCATCATGTGTAATTAAATTAATTGATAAATTAGGGTTAGAAAAATAAAATTAGGGTTAGGTTTAGGATTTCTCCCGATTATTCGATTATGTCGATTATTCGACTTAATTGATTTAATTAATTTTAATTAATATTAAATCACAGAAACCCTAGAAAAGTCTATTAAGAAATTAGGGTTTGCCCAATCCCATTGCCATTTGGCAAAAATATTAATTCGATTAATTCTTGAATAATTCTCTCCTCGACCCGACTAAAGCTATTAGTCGCATTAGACGAGAGATAAAAGAATAAAACATGAGATTTAATTATCAAATTAAAATACATTTGATTTGCTGCCCGCGACGATCGAATCTACCGATCTGAGTAACCAGCAATGCCCCTTAATCCGTTAGCTATACTGATCAAATCTATTGATCACCGCATCTAACGGTGCCATATCAAATCAGGGTTGTACGCCCAAATCTAAAACACACTAAACCACGATACTACGGATTTTCATCCTTCTCAATCAGGCAACTCAAAATGCCTTTCAAATCACAACTTCTAAAACTACGATAGGCCATTCAAAAAGCCTTCAAACCACTCCATATCAAATTCAAAGGCGTACAACCCTGTGCCCGAACTACGTTGACTCTGATTCTCCCTAAGGAGATACGTAGGCATTTGGTAACAAGGCGAGTCTCCCCCCTCAAATCTCAATTCAGTTCAAATCTCAATTTTGGCCCTATTCATTTCCTTAACTATTAAACCCTATTATTTTAGCCATAAACTGTTACCTTAGATTCAAAGCCATAGGAAAGGGTTGAGGGTGCCTAACACCTTCCCTCGACCTGATTATAATAACTTACCCTGAATCTTTAACTGCGTTGGGTTTCCTATTCGTCCTTCAGAATAGGTGGCGACTCTAAATGTTCATTTTTAGGGCAGGTTGCTACATCTGGCGACTCTGATGGGGATATACTCTATAGGTGAATTATTATGCTCCTAAGGCTTGAGAGGGTTTAGGTTTTTGGTTAACGGTTTAGGTTTTTGGCGAAATTTTCAGGGTTTGGCTAATTCGTCATTTTTAGGGTTTATGTTTTTTTATAAATATTTAAATTTTATTTATTTATTTATTTATTTGCCATTACATTTATTTACCGCAATTCCTTTATTTACCGCAATTCAATTAAATGTTTATTTATTTGAATACATTTTATTTTATCGCATTCTTGGGATATATAAATTGCAGTTAAACCTAAGCGTGGGAATTATATTTAAGACCAGAGGGGAATTACATCACCTACGAGTCTTATTATAATTCCACTCAGAGTGGGTCGAATATCCGGAAAGGTCTGATACGAGGCTTGACCTTGTTGAGGGCTGGACTTGGTATTTGGCTGATCTCTCTGGGAACCTACCCCTAAAACTCGAACCTCATGGATAAATGAGTCGTTCTAAAATCCAAAGAGACAAAAAGTCTCGGCGGCTACGAACGATCCCATGAGACCTTCTAGAACATACTAATGGGAAGGGTAGGCACCCTAAGCTGTTACGTCGAACCTATGAACCTAGGGCTTATGTGCTTATGTGCTTATTATGTGTTTGCAATTTATATACTGCGAATGTCTTGCGTTTAATTTTTACAGGTACTCTTACGCGTTCCCTGGCCCGCAGGGACTCCATTTCTAAGACAACGTCCTTCCCACGAAGGACACCTCCATTTACGCACGTCAATTGGCCTCTCGATGGCCATGCGATCTAGTGACTGTCTTGAACGGTCACCTCGTGCCTACATCTACGCATTCCCTAGCCTATCGGGATTATATTTCTAAAAACGCATCCTTCATACGAAGGACATCTTTGTTAGCATACGTCAATTGGCCTCTCGATGGCCATGCGATTCGGTGACTATCTTGAACAGTCACCCAGTGCTTACTCCTACGTACTCCCTAGCCTATAGGGATTTTCTTTTACATCCATGTGTTTTCACAACAACGCGTCCTTACCCAAAGGACAACTTCATTAGCGTGCGTTTGATTAGCCTCTCGATGGCCATGAGATCTAGTAACTGTCCTGAACGGTCACTCCATGCTTGTTTCCGCGCACCCTCTAACTTGTAGGGTTTGGATTCCTATCTATACATCTTTCATCCCTAGCCTGTAGAGATTGCTCTTCATCCGATATCGTCCTTATATAGGTTGTGTTCTGCATAGAGAACCTTCCCACGAGGGACAACCTCATTGGTACAAGTCGAACGGCCTCTCGATGGCCATGAGATTTGGTGACTGTCATGAACGGTCACCAGCTGCTACCTTCTGCGTATTCCCTAATCTAAGGTATTTCCATTGGCGTGTCATAACATCTATCTTGCCAGGATTTTTCTAGGGTCTAATGTCACCTCTAAGGCTATCCCTAGGATTACACGTCACACGTATGCATTGCATACACGGAGTTATAAAAAAAAAGAGTCTCTCGCATACGCATGCATTTGCATTTTCATGCATTCATACATTTACATTTGCATCTTCGCCCGCACCCACACTTACCGCGCTAGCCGGTTTCCTGAAATTCCCGAAGAAAATCAAAGGATCGTAAACTATGAAGAAAGGAGGATCAATTATTGGGAGTGAGCCTGGTCCTACAAAGGAAAGAGAGAATGCCTTTCATCGTGCCAAGCCACGTGTCCATGCCTTGTCGTAACAGGATTGTAAATACAACTGAGGTCATCGTCGAGCAAGGATTAGTTCAACAAAAGAGTTCCCTCATAGATACACACAAAGGGTATCTAGTCATAAGGGGGTTCATCTATGAACATAGCAAAACTTACGTGGACGCTCTACGATAAATTGGGGACAAGGGTCAGTCTAACTGGGGCAATACCCTGAACAAAGATGCCTATTTACAATGGAGGAAAGGCGACATATGTTAACTCCCCACCAAGGGACAAAGGGTCATAGGTGATACTATCCTTAGGAAAAACAAAAGAGGTTCAGTCAAAGGAAACTCACGAAGTTCCGATACGACGAAAACCCACCGCTAACAATTTATTCTCGACAGGTTTGACGTGCCCAAGGAAAATTCAAGGTTGCCCTTACTTCTACAAGTTCATCAACTAAGGAGTAAAACAAGGTCAATGGATTTACAAAGGAGATTGTCCATAGGATCAATAGGTTTTATCATTTCGACCCCTACGATTGCTAAGTGTTACTCAAGATAAAAGTTGTACCTTCGGATTAACAATTCTAATGGGATGACCATGCAAGTTTTGAAATCGATTCATTCGCTCACTACAACGACTTTCAATTTCAAATTTAGGATTATTAACAAACTGAAAGGGAGAATGACGAATGCAAATAACTATATCCAGCTAAACATATGCTTTCAAGGTAAGACCGAACCGACGATGTACAGGCATTGTTTCGATTCCTAAACAGTGGAGATATAAGGATGTTAATCCCTCGTCACCCCCTCGAGCCAGGAGTTGGAGTTTGTTTCTACATTTCAAATAAACCTTCATTTTAACCAGGGGCAGGGTAGATTTCAATTAATTTAATGGCGTGTTTTGGTTGTCAAGAGAATCCGTCAATCCAAGCAAGGTTCAAGCATAAGGATCAAGCAAAGGTTCAAGCATATCTTCTTCCTCGCATTCATCCAAGATTGAGGAAACAATGGAGATAACGCTCGCAACATCTTCTTCCTCAATATATCATTCAAGATCGAGGACGTATCAAAGACGAAGCTTGCAAATCAAAGTCGACATGGCAGTCACAACATTTCATATCCAAGGATCAAATCTCAAAAGGAGTATTCAAAATAAAAAGGAGAAAAAAACGCTTGCTAAGTCAAAATTGAAAATTCCATAAAGGAAACAAAAACGACTTAGGCAAAAATTAGGGCATCCCGATGGATCAGTTTCAAAGGAATTGGTTCATGCAAAAATCAGGGATAGAAAAAAACAAAGGCGAAATACAAAGGATAATCTTGTGACTGCTAAACCATCGAAGCTTTTTATCAATGCTTGGATCTTTACTAAGGCTTCGGCTCAAACATCAAAACTGAAACGTTTCTCTTACAAACAAAGCACATCCATTGGATTAGGCGAATTTTTTAGGATTCGGAGAACATTAAGGAGAAAGGGGTGGGGTAAATAAACTTTGAGCCTTATATCCATTGTTTCTTAAAACGTGAACCAGGCCAAGTTACAACATTCAAAAGTCCTAATTGAGGCAAGGTTAACCATGAAAGCATACTAGCAGGATTTTGTTATACCGACTCCTATGTTTTTAAAACTATTCCTAACTACTAAGCTTCTTTAAGCATCTATTTCTAATCATCCAGTCCTAATTCATAACGGACTTTGATTTCAAAACTTGCACACGCATCGCATTGGAGTTACGTCTCAGAGGGTACAACGTCATCTACGAATATACACTTAGCATCAAGGAGATCTCGAAATGGGTTGATCAAAGGCGATCATTTCTAATAAAGACCCTGGAATGGGGGGAACCACATCTAGGGGGTTCTCCTAAACAGGGGCAAAATTTCAAGGATCACAGGGGCATGCAATCAAACATCCTATTAACTAGGGGCATTCATCCTAAAGGTTCAATCGACGTGGGGAACACCTCGAAGCAATAAAAAACAGGGGCATGTCAAACATGGGAAGAATTCAAATTCAAAAGGATAGAACACTATGGATAGTCCTCCATATCCTGGAGATCAAGGGCATACCCTTCAATCCAAAAGTCAAAGCATACGACAAAGCCAAAATAGGGCAAGGCGCACATCATAAGGAAAAGGCGTTCTCACACTCTACAAACATCGAACAAATCTTTCTCCTAACTACGATCTTCAAAGTTCAAACAATAGGTATTGGGGAATCGCGCTAGCATCCAACAACCTTACAACTCCAGCGAACTATATACGCTTTGGTTATTAACAACCTATCATTGGAGCATCATATAAGTCATGCATTAAATTGGTTGATATATCACACCGTACCTTTTTAGGTAGTCTTCTTTAAGACAAGTCTCATGATCCTTTCTAGGAGCCTCCTCGAGCAGTATTATTCAAGACGAATCATCGTCCTTTCTAGGAACCTCTTCAGGTAGTCTTCTTTAAGACATTATTTTTCTGAGAACCTTTCTAGGTAGTCTTCTTTAAGACATTCTTTTTCTAAAAACCTTTCTAAGGTAGTCTTTTCTAAGACAATCATCGTTATTTCCAAGAACCTTTTTAGGTAGTCTTCTTTAAGACATTCTCTTTCTAAGGACTTTTCTAGGTGGTCTGTTCTAAGACATTCATTGTCCTTTCCAGGAACCTTTTTAGGTAGTCTCTTTAAAAACATCTTTCAACTTTTCCAGGTAGTCTTCTTTAAGACGAATTGTCATTCTTTCTAGGGACCTCTTTAGGTAGTCTTCTTTAAGATGTTATTTTTCTAAGAACCTTTCTAGGTAGTCTTTTCTAAGACATACATCGACCTTTCCAAAAATCCTTTTTTAAGTAGTCTTTTTAATACATCTTCCAGCCTTTCCAGGTGGTCTACTTTAAGACAAATTTTATCCTTTCTAGGAACCTCTTCAGGTAGTCTTCTTTAAGACAAATTTTCATATCCATTCCAGAAACCTTTTCAGGTAGTCTTATAGAAGACATTACTTCGTTCAACTCGTTACATCAATCAACTTATACATAAGCATAAACATTATCCACATACATTACAAAGCCAACATAAGCATAGTCATGGTGCAGGTGCAAATATGGTTTAAACAGGTTCAAAAATCTTGGGATTGACATCAACATCAGCATACATACATACGCATTAGCATATGCATATCATCTAGTGCATTCACATACTACAAAAGTTTTCCGACCCACATGTCGTGAGTTTCCAACCCTCGTGTTGTGATTGGTGTGTTTTTCGACCCTCGAGTCATGGGTTTCCAACCCTCGTGTTGTGATAGGTGTGTTTTCCGACCCTCGAGTCGTGAATGTCCGACCCTCGAGTCGTGAGTCTCAAAAAAAGTGAATTCTTTCATGCAGGTAAGTTTGCTAGAACTATAGCAAATAATTCCTCTTATGCAGGTACGCTTGACAGAACCATGGCAGGCAATTCCTTTGATGCAGGTGAGTTTGCGATAACCCTCGCAAATGATCCTATTGGTGCAGGTGAGTTTGCTATAACCCTAGCAAAGGATCCTATTGGTGCAGATGAGTTTTCTATAACCCTAGCAAAGGATCCTATTGGTGCAGGTGAGTTTGCGATAACCCTCGCAAATGATCCTATTGGTGCAGGTGAGTTTGCTATAACCCTAGTAAAGGATCCTAATGGTGCAGGTGAGTTTGCTATAACCCTAGCAAATAATCCTAATGGTGCAGGTGAGTTTGCGATAACCCTCGCAAATGATCCTATTGGTGCAGGTGAGTTTGCTATAACCCTAGCAAATAATCCTAATGGTGCAGGTGAATTTGCTATAACCCTAGCAAATAATCCTAATGGTGCGAGTGAATTTGCTATAACCCTAGCAAATAATCCTAATGGTGCAGGTGATTTGCTATAACCCTAGCAAATGATCCTAATAGTGCAGGTGAGTTTGCTATAACCCTAGCAAATGATCCTAAATGGTGCAGGTGAGTTTGCTATAACCCTAGCAAATAGTCCTAATGGTGTAGGTGAGTTTGCTATAACCGTAGCAAATGATCCTATTGGTGCAGGTGAGTTTGCTATAATCATAGCAAATGATCCTATTGGTGCAGGGATTTATTCTCCCATATCAGGATTTTCTACACGGAGTTATCAATACATTTTCAACCACATAGTGGTCATTCTACAATCAAATGAATATTATCAGTCCTTTTCAGGAACCTTTCCAGGCAGTCTTCTTTAAGACATATTCCATCCTTTTCAGGAGCCTTTCCAGGCAGTCTTCTTTAAGACGTATTCCATTCCTTCTAGGAGCTTTTCCAGGCAAACAGGGTTTTACAAAGGATTTTATAACAAGGATCTACAAAAGGGTTTCTCAATTGGGTTTCTTATCACACTAGTCCCTCGGCAGTGATATCTTTCAAAACATCATCAATAACACGCAAAGGTTTTATCTTTCTTTTCAGAATTACTAACATACTTCAACTAACATAACTAACAATCATGCATCACTCAACTAACATACCTCATTCATACATAGTGCATATACATACATCACTCTCATTTATTTTGAGAGGCTCATTGCATCATACATTGCACGCATCATAACATTGCATAAATTTCAGGTTGCCTTTTTAGGCCGTGCTACAACAAAAAAAAAACACAGTGGTCCCTTTCCAAAGCGTTTGCTCCACACTCTGAAAAATGGTATTCACCTCGGATGGCATCTGTAAGCCCATCTCCTACGGAACTTCTTCCCATGCAAATTTCAGGGCATTTCAGTGTCCAATCATCTTCTACCTTTAGATCACGATAGGCAGACGTGCCTATCTGAATCTTCAGGTTTAAGAAGATTGAACAGGGGCAACTGTCATACCCCTAAATTTACCCGATCAAATCTACGCCCATCGATTCATCAGGGGTATTAAAATAAGGGTCGTGGGGTTTAACATCTCTATTGTTAAACTCATTCTCTTATAAACCTTTTAATTAAATATGGGGTAATTTTTATGGAGATTCTTTCAAGCCCAATGAGAATTTAGGTTCATTAACTTAATTGTAATTACTAATTGTGGTGTCGTTTTCTTTACCTCCCCGTTTCACTTGGGAGGACGGCACGCTAAACCCTTCACGTGAAATTTGGAAGGAGAATGCGCCCGTGGTGGGATGAATTTTATTTCAGTTCTTCCTACGATATCACACGAACTTTCTTATTTGTCCTACGAGTAGGAAAGGGGAAAAAAGATCTCAACTAAACCCTAGGAGTTTGCTAAGTGTGGGGATTTCACCTAGACTAGAAATTCTGGAGTCCGGGGGGTCGGTTATACATAGGGAAGTGTTTAAACACCCTACATATCTGTAGTACTCTACAGGAACCTTCTCTGTGTCATTTGTGATTGTGTTTGCTGCTAATGATTGGGAAAGTTTCTCCTTTGTGTTAGGAGAAGGAATTGAATTGATTTGAAAAGACAGACAGATAGACAGACTGACTATTTTTGGTATTTTATTAGCTCGCTGAGATTCCTTGTGAACCTCATGCCTACATATCCCTAGTGGAAGTCAGAGCTTAATGTAGTTCGGGGAACTAACTAGGGAAATTAATTGTTTTTGGTGCCTTGCTTGAAGCTCAAGGTTGAAGCTTGGAATTAAATCTCTGTTTACAGTAAAGAGACATGAAGTCATCTTTACAGAGAGGTATTTGTACTATTCTACCACAAACATTTAAAAGTGACAGAAAAGTTAAAAAAAATGATGTTTCATTAAGAGGGGAGTCTACTTGGTTGATCAAGTATGACAGCCATCGTGCCTCTAAAATGAAAGAAAAATGCTCGTCCAAATTAGGGAAAGTGTACAAGTCTGGGGATGTGCCAGAGCATGTCTTTCAGAGTCCTAAATGGGAGACTTTGATTGAAATTGAAATTGAAATGTTTGTTTGTTTGAATGTGGTAGAGTAGTAAAAATATCTCTCTATAGAGATAAGCTATGTCTATCTACTGTATAAAAGATTTGAATTTAGCTGGCTTGTATGAGGCCCAAGCTTGAGGCTTTTGATTGATTAATTAATTATTATTGACTTTGGGAGATGGCTCCACTGGGGATTAATTACAGGGTATTTTTGTGTTCTGTACAAAGCCCAGAATTGAGGCTGACTCTACTTAGGGAGACTCTATTTATGTGCCTTGTACAAAGCCCAAGGTTGTGGCTGACTGCTGAGGATAACTGAATTTTTGACTATGAATGACTCTATTTTGTGTGCCTTGTACAAAACCCAAGGTTGTGGCTGACTCTAGCTAGGGAAAACATTATTTTCTGCCTTGTACAAAGCCCAAGGTTGTGGCAGACTCTTAAATAAACTGAGTATGGATGACTCTATGGGGAAAAGATCCTAGGTGTTAGGAATCTTTGACACATGAAAATATGGTTTATCTGCCTTGTACAAAGCCCAAGGTTGTGGCTACTAAATGATGAAGAACTCACTAGGGAGACTCTATTATCTGCCTTGTACAATGCCCAAGGTTGAGGCTGACTCTTGACAGGGGAGTTTTATTGTTTGGTGCCTTGTATGAAGCCCAAGGTTGAGGCTAACTGTTTTTGTTGGTTTTTGACTCTACTGAGGAGATTTTATTTATTGAAAGACTGTTTTTCTTTGGAAGCTAACCCTTTCCAGGGATTTTGACTCAGCTGGTGAATTATTTGATAAAAGACTGACTTTATCATGTTTTTTGGAGGCTGACCCTTTCCAGGGGTTTTGACTCTTTTGGGGAAATTATCTCCTAAGAGAAATGAATCTTTATTTTTTGACATTTTTATTAATTGACTTTGGAGGCTAACCCTTTCCAGGGGTTTTTTATTGAAATGATGGATTGATTTTAATTGACTTTGGAGGCTAACCCTTTCCAGGGGTTTTGTTGAAATGATGGATTGATTGACTTTGGAGGCTAACCCTTTCCAGGGGTTTTGTTGAAATGATTGATTTTAATTAACTTTGGAGGCTAACCCTTTCCAGGGGTTTTATTGAAATAATGGATTGATTTGGAGGCTAACCCTTTCCAGGGGTTTTGTTGAAATGAATGGCAGAAAGATTATCTAATGGAGACTTCTTGTTTAAAGCCCAAGATGAAGGCTGACTCATGCTGAGGAAAAAATAAACATAGATCCTAGACTCTGCTAAGGAAGATTGATGAAGATAAGGGTGACAGAGACTGTCCATGTCTCTCATTCCAAAAATGTACTCAATGTAGAATTGAGACAAACTTAGCTTGTTTAAAGTCTGGTTTAAATTGGAAGAAACTCACCAGGGTAGGCTAAAAGGTGACTAAAGACCTGTTCCTATGTTTATAAGAAACCTGATGGGTCCTTGTATACAAGCTCAAGAGGAAGCTGGAAATGCTTTTAAGAAGCCTGTGGGTCCTTGTACAAAGCCCAAGAGGAGGCTAATCGAGGGTCCTTGTTATAGCACAAGAGAAAGCTATGTAGTTTTGAACTTATTTTGGCTCTAAGCAAATGGGTAAGAGGTTTCACTGGGAATAATTCCTCTTTGGGTGGATGTGTCCTATTATTTGGATTCTAAGGTTTTTACCAAGATGTTTCACCGGGAATAATTCATCTTGGGGGTTTGAACTACAGATCTCTAATTAGGAAAGAGCCTTCACCGGGAAGACATTCTCAATCCTAGGCCATATTCCTATAATATACATATAGTTTAACTGTCCTAGGGTTTATACTCAAACGTAGTTCTAAACTAATATATGCACAGTTTATATTTGACAGTAATTTAAATAAAGACTGTAAATTGAAAGCTTGTAAAGCCTAACCTGGATGGAGTGGAGGCCTTTGAAGAAGTATGTACAGAGCCTCAACAATATTTTTGTTATTTTGTTGATAACAGTTGAATATATATGATAAACAGTTAATGGTTTTTGAAAACAGAAGAAGTGAAGATGGACAAAGGTCACATAGGTATCTGAAGAGTTTCACCGGGAATAATGCCCTTCAAATACCAGAAGAATGTTTTGAAAACAGAAAGAAGATTTTGAAAATACAGTTTTGAAAACAAGCTAAGAAGAGAAGGTTTTTGGGACTTACACTCTATTAGAGGCCCAGTACTTTACAGTACTGGTGTAAAAGCAATTTGAAAAATGATTTGGAATGATACAAGGTTTTGTTGTTTGAAAACCTTAATCATTTGATTTATTCGGAGATTGAAAACAGTTTTGAAATTTGACAAAAAGGTCAACTTAATTAAGGTAAAGATGAAGATCTATGCCTAATTAAGACCTAAACAATTAGGGTTTTATCATAAACTTTATTTACAAAATGATTAGGTTAAAACAAAGTGAATGTATATATTTAAAGTTTTTTAATAAAGCACTTAAAACATACTATTTTAAACCTAATAAAAATATATGAAATAAATAATATTTTTATGATTTTTTTGATTATTCACAAAATAGATGTATTAAATGACAAGTGTGTGAAAAATGAAGTGAAAATAAATTAGTTTGATAGGTTAATTAATTGTGTGAAGTTGTGAAAAAAATTGAAGGAAATAAGTGATAAAAAATAATGTTTTATCACCTAGAGGGATTGAACTCACGCCCTCCAAGTCACTTACCCAAAATAACACCACTGGGCCAACGCGCGCTTGGTGTTATTGTCACACATCCAGTTCATTATATTTTCAAACAAGTGGTTAATCATGGAAAAAAAAAGAAACAAAAAGTCTGGGGCGAGGGGGACTCGAACCCCAGACTTGAGGCATGAGGAGACTAAGAGCGCATGTGAGGCCACTAGGGCAAACGATGTATTCGTTTAAAACACGCTTTCAGTTAAATATATTTTAAACCCTCCCCTGAGAATTCAAAAATGGCGCCACCCACCATCTTCATCTTCAACCTCAAGCTCTTCAAATTTGAATTTCTGAACTTACTCGTTTCTCAACCAAACGTGATGATGTAAAGATGAATTTCACTCCAAATTTCCTCACGAATCTAAATATGTAACTAATATCTATTTATATTAACTACATCTAACTAATTTACCAGAAATCGTGAAGAACCCTAAATTTTAAAAATCAAATTAAATGACTATACTGAAAGATAAATGAATGATGATAGAGGGTTTTCAATCCTCTGATGATGCTGAACAAGATAGAATCGAGCTTTATCACAAAGAGTGCTTAAATTAAAGAGGTGAGGTTCAGAAACTTACCTCTGAAAATGGAGGTCGTGAGGGTGATAGAGAGCACCTGGGCTTGAATGAATGATCTCAATAGCTTCCCTGAGACTCAATGATGCTAACTGAATGCTTATTGGAGCTTGAATCCTCCTGAATTGCTCTATGGACCTCCCTCGATTTCAGCTTCAAGTGAACATGGAGGGTGATGATTCTCGAGTTACAGATGAGCTGCAGCCATCTGGTTAGCTTCACTATGACCTGAGGAACGTGCCTGGATGCCTAACCTTGCTTGGAACCTCCTGAATTGTTCTGTGGTCCTCCAACTGCAAGTGCTCCAAATGAGAGGTGGAGATGATGATTCTCCACGCCCAGCAGTGTTCCAGAGGTTTGGATCACCTCCAAATGCCTCCCTCAATGTGTTTGAATACTTATTTTCAAAGAGAGAGCTTTGGTTTGAAGAATCCGAGTCTTCTTGCCAAAGGACCTTTGAAAAAACTAAGTATGAAGAAAGAAAAGAGAAAGCAAGAATTCTGTTGCTTTGGTGTGCTTTTTGAATGAGAATGAGGCCTCTAATTATAGGCAATTGGTTCAGTACTGATTGAGAGAGTGAGCTTGCTTAGTGGGAGAGTTTTGGTTTCTTAGCCATGAAGAAATTCAAAGAATATCCCAAGTGCAATGATGAGAATTTTGATTCCATTTGATCAATCCCCTAGCCCTCGATTTTGCTTAATCTTAGGGGACAATTCTGAGCCAGAAATAAGCTCTAATTGGTTGGTGAGAAGATTCCTTGGGTGATTCATCAATTTGCCATAAATTCACAAATGTAATCATTACATAATCACATGTTCTTGTTTTTAGAATCTTCTTCAATTCTTATGGCATGGTGAAAATGAATGCATGGCATTGTTTCAGATATGTTATGGGTCGTGTAGCATCCATAATTGAGGTCATGTGCACAAAATTTCAAAGTTCAAAAATGATGCATGACCTATAATTTTACTTCATGAGGCCAACTTTGAACAAGCATAACTCTTAGCTCAAATTGAATTTGGAGAAGGTTGAACACAATTTGGAAAGCCCTAAACATCTACTTCAAATCATTAGTTTATGTCTTCTTCAGAATCATTTGGGAAATTTGTGAAAAATGAGCCCAAAGTTGGATGAAAACTAGGTTAAAACACTTAGAAAATTTTCTAAGTATTTATGACCTAAAACTTCAAAATTTTCAAAACCCTTAAATGGTTGATCTTTTGAAAAAAGTTCTTATGTGAGATGTTGTTTTATTTTGCAAGATCTACAACTTTCATGTTGGAAGTTTTTTGAGTTGTGTAGGTGAAATTTTGAGTTCTCACCATGCCCTCAAAAACCCTAATTCCCGACTTTTTGCTCCTTGATGAATTTCTTTGAATTTCTTTGGTTAAATGACTTTGACATCCATATATTGATGATATTGATCTTTGAAAGTCATTTTTTGACCAAAAACCTTAAAAGTCAATGATGATCCCACACAGTTGACTTTTCCTGACAAAGTGAATTTTTGGGCTTTTGTGTAGAAACAAGATCTTTTCCTCAAATGAATGATGTAAATGGATTATATTGAGGTAGTAGAGATTCTTGAATCATGTCTTGAGTTTTGGATCCATGCCCTGATTAAAAGTCAACTATCTTGGTGAACTAGGTCAAAAACCCTAATTGTCGACCAGAGGACAATGATGACTGTAGACTTTGAATTGAGGTGTAATGTCCAGTGGATCTTGTCATATGAGTTATTTGGAGATGATTGATGTCTTTGAATGGTTCCCTGGGGCTTTTTAGGGTTTCCCAAAGGTGATCCCTGATTTTAGTCCTTGATAGGCTCCAAACCCTAGTCTGTGGATCTGAGTAATTCTGTGTTTAGATGACTGGGTGTCTAATCAATCATAGGTGAAATAATGAAGCTCTTGAGTCTCATGATTGTATTAGAGACTAATCCCTTTATTGATTGATCCTTTGCCTGAGTTTTTTTTTTGTCTTTGAACACCCTCGATTGAATGTCAGGCTGTTCTGGGTACTTGCTTTGACTTGATGAAAAATCCTGAAGATATGTCATCTCAGGGGGGTCAAAAATTAGGGTATGACAGATGCCCCTATTTAAGTTTCTTTTATCTGGAGGGAGAGAGATTGAGATCTCGATTTCTCCTGCGTAAAAGAGACTTAAATATCAAAGAATGCCCGAATTTTGGGCGCTCCTGAGATGATAAAATCTTTGCATGATTTGATCCCGTTGTCGCACTTGGCGGGGGATGAGGAGACAAACTCCTGTAGAAATACTTGATGTGGATTCTGGCGAATGGATGGCAGTGTAGGATGCGCAATCCATCTTCTTTAACTAAGTGTTGACACTTAGAAAAAGGCAAACAACCTCCCCCTTGTTTCGGATGTCCATATCTCGAAACTGGTCTCAGTTGCGTTTGGACAATATCTCAGATAAAGAGAAAATCTCCAAAGGTTTGTTTCCTCATCAAACTTCTCATCAGCACTTGGAGACGAGACGCCATTTGATGGTAGTAAAGAAACTTCAAAGGTTTGTTTCCTCGTCAAACTTCTTATCAGCGCTTGGAGATAAGATGCCATTTGACGGCTGTAAAGAAACTTCAAAGGTTTGTTTCCTCGTCAAACTTCTTATCAGCGCTTGGAGATAAGATGCCATTTGACGGCTGTAGAGAAACTTCAAAGGTTTGTTTCCTCGTCAAACTTCTTATCAGCGCTTGGAGATAAGATGCCATTTGACGGCTGTAAAGAAACTTCACCATCTTCCCTTTTGACTTGACGTCTTTGAAAGAATGTCATATGGCCTCATGATCTTTTGAGGGGCTAATGACTTTGTTTGAAGGCGGACGAACTGTTTTCGGGGTGAAAACTGCCATTCGTCAACTGATGCCTGGGGAATCAATGAACATTATCTTCCTAAGAGGAAAACTGCCATTCATCGACTCTGTGGGGAGTTAAACATCCCAGAAACAGACAAACTGTTTGAAGAAACTGCCATTTGTCGATCTCTTGAGTATTTAGCAGACAAACTGTCTTTTCTTGGGAAAAGACTGCCATTTGCCAATTGCTAGGGGAGCAAACTGTCTTCTACTGGGAGAGACTGCCATTTGTCGACCCTGTCATGAAAGAAAGTGAGCAAACTGTCTTCTGCTGAAAGAGACTGCCATTTGCTGACTTTGTTATGATAGAAAGTGAGCAAACTGTCTTCTGCTGAAAGAGACTGCCATTTGCTGACTTTGTTATGATAGAAAGTGAGCAAACTGTCTTCTGCTGAAAGAGACTGCCATTTGCTGACTTTGTTGGGGAATCTGAACTATCTTCTGGACGAAGACTATCATTCGCTGATTCCGCTGGGGAATCATTTGTCGATCTGCTGGGAGATTCTGAATTTTTCTTTGACAAGAAGTGGCACCTCTTGACCCTGCTGGGGAAATACCAAACCTGTAGGGAATTCCAAAATGTGAAGCAGACTATCTTATCTGAAGAAGACTGTCGAATGTCGCTCTGCAGGAGATTCTCGGCTGAGGAATTCCAAAAGTGAACAAACTATCTCTTTGAGGGAGACTACCATCTGTTGACTTGCTTGGTGAGATCCTTGTGTATGAACTGTTGTCTCGCAGGAAAAAGTTTTCTCCGGATCTTGCAGGGGAAACTTGAGTTCATGCCTCAATGACTTAGGCATTCACATGACCAAAGCCTGATTCGGCTATGCAATTATGATGTAATGTATGCATGAATATTATGACAATGATAAAATGTAAAGTGAATGTGAATGGAATTGTCGCGGATGTATAATCCTATGATACGACTTGAAATTCTTGTGGATCAGAAGATGTCCTCTTCTTGGAGTTCGAACTCTGTTGGGAATATCTGGTTATCAGTTGTCCGCTGTCCGAAGTAAGTAATATGAATTGAAGTAAAGATCCGTCATCGGGAGATGTTTGCAAAGCGACCTCATGGGGAAAACTTGGTTCCCGGAGTCTCAACCGTTCTCGGAGCAACTGTTTGCATTCTTCCTATTGTTTGTAAACCTTAGAAAGAAATTTCACCTTTATTTTTGCAAGTAAATTCATTTTTATTTTATGAAAACATTTGTTTCAAGAAATTGACTGTTTAAACTTAAAATGCATTTCAAGAAACTGAATAAGACTAGATTGCAAAGGAAAAGCACAAGGCTCAAATTATTATATATGGAATGGTAATCAGCCAAATGCTTGATTCCATGGAGTATTTACAAAGTTGGAAATTGGTAATTTTCGGGAAAAGGGCTACGATGAAACGTGACGACCGTTATCTTTCCCTTCCACTCCGAGTTGCGCTGTATTCGTGCTTCGTAGAAGATGACCTACTGCTGATGAATACTCCGCTATGGATTTTGAACGATCAAGTTTGTCCTGGACACAGTTACTTGCCATATATCCCTAACTTTTGCGTAAACTACCCCTTTCGGGTTTTAAGTCTACCGGGATTGATAATTTATTTTTTATGTCTCTAACTTTTGCCTGAATCGCCCTTTCGGGTTTTCGATTCACCGAGACGCTCTTTTTTGCCTAAGCCGCTCTTTGCGAGTTTTCAACTTAGCGAGCTGTTCTTTTAATTATTTAGGCGAAGTATTTCTTGACTGCGTCGACGTTCACAGGACGGTGTGAATTCTTCTCCATCCATAGTCGTGAGTATTAAGGCTCCTCCTGAGAAAGCTCTCTTGACCACGTAGGGGCCGTCATAATTGGGAGTCTATTTCCCTCTCGAATCTGTGAGAAAAGATTGAATCTTTTTGAGTACAAGGTCGCCTTCTTTGATTGTGCGAGGTCGAACCTTTTTGTCGAAAGCTTTCTTCATTCTTTGTTGATATAGCTGTCTGTGGCATAAAGCTGTCATGCGCTTTTCTTCGATTAAGTTCAATTCATCGAATCTGCTTTGACACCACTCGGCTTCTGTTAATTTTGCCTCCATCAAAACTCTCATTGACGGAATTTCAATCTCTATTGGTAGGACTACCTCCATGCCATATACAAGGGAGAAAGGAGTTGCTCCGGTCGAAGTATGTACTGATGTACGGTAACCATGAAGAGCATACGAGAGCATTTCATGTCAATCCTTGTAAGTGATGACCATCTTCTGAATGATTTTCTTGATGTTTTTGTTAGCTGCTTCTACAGCTCCATTCATCTTTGGTCTGTAAGGAGATGAGTTGTGATGTTCGATCTTGAATTCTTCACAAAGCTCCTTCATCATTTTGTTATTCAAATTTGACCCATTGTCAGTGATTATCTTGCTAGGAACGCCGTAGCGACAGATGATGTGATTCTTGATAAACTTGACGACAACTTGTCTTGCAACGTTTGCATATGAAGCTGCTTCAACGCATTTGGTGAAATAGTCTATGGCTACCAAGATAAAGCGATGTCCGTTGGACGCTTTTGGTTCGATCATTCCAATCATGTCGATTCCCCACATGGAGAAAGGCCAAGGGGAAGAGAGTATGTGGAGAAGAGATGGTGGCACATGAATTCTATCGGCGTAGATCTGGCATTTGTGACACCTCTTTGCGTACTGGTAGCAATCTGACTCCATCGTCAGCCAATAATATCCTGCTCTCAGTATTTTCCTTGTCATGGTATGTCCATTGGTGTGAGTACCAAAGGAACCTTCATGTATTTCTCTCATGAGTATTTCTGCTTCTTTTCTGTCAACGCATATGAGCAGAACCATGTCGAAGTTTCTCTTGTACAAAACATCTTCATTCAAGAAGAATCTACAAGTTAACTTTCTCAAAGTCTTTCTATCTTTCTTTGATGCCCCAAGAGGGTGCTCTTGCTTTTGATTAAAGTTCTTGATGTCGTGATACCACGGTTTGTCGTCGATGATTGCTTCTACTGTGAACACATGAGCGGGCCTATCCAGGCGCATAACATCGATCCGAGGAATGTCATTCCAATGATTTATCCTAATCATGGAAGAGAGTGTGGCTAATGCATCAGCCAAATTGTTTTCTTCACGAGGAATGTGATGAAAATCTACCCTGTCGAAGAATGGTAATAATCTTCTCGCGTAGTCTTTGTAAGGAATTAGCCCTGGTTGGCGTGTTTCCCATTCTCCTTTGATTTGATTGATGACCAAAGCAGAATCTCCATATACATCCAAGTGTTTGATTCTTAGATCCATGGCTTCTTCGAGACCCGTGATGCAAGCTTCATATTCGGCCTCATTGTTTGTGCATTTGAAAGTTAATCTGGCAGTAAATGGAATATGGGTACCCTGAGGTGTAACAATGATTGCCCCAATTCCTCGTCCATAAGCATTGACAGCTCCGTCAAAGATTAAGCCCCACTGGGATCCTATCTCAGGTCCTTCGTCTGGTAGTGGCTCATCGTAATCTTTCATCTTGAGGTACATGACGTCCTCGTCCGGAAAGTCGAAACTGGTTGATTCATGACCATTGAGTGGGTGGTGAGCCAGGTGCTCAGCTAGAATGCTTCCTTTCACGGCTTTCTGTGCGTGATACTCAATGTCATATTCTGATAACAACATCTGCCAACGGGCAATTCTCCCGGTTAAAGCAGGCTTCTCAAAGATGTACTTGATTGGATCCATATGAGAGATCAAACAAGTAGTATGTCGAATCATGTACTGGCGGAGACGCTTGGCAGCCAGGCCAAAGCACAACACATCTTCTCGAGCATGGAGTAGCGGGATTCACAGTCAGTGAATTTCTTGCTCAGGTAGTAGATGGCATGCTCTTTTCTCTTTGTCTCGTCTTGCTGTCCAAGGACACAACCCATGGAATCTTCTAAGACGGTTAAGTACATTATCAAAGGTCTTCCTTCCACTGGAGGAGACAAGATGGGTGGTTCGAGCAGATATTCCTTAATGCTGTCGAACGCTTTCTGACAATCGTCTGTCCAGACGCAACTTTGATTTTTCCGTAGAAGTTTGAAAATAGGAGCACAAGTTGCAGTCATGAGATATATGAATCTCGAGATGTAATTCAGACGTCCAAGAAATCCTCTAACTTGTTTCTCGGTTCTGGGTGAAGGCATTTCTTGAATTGCCTTGACTTTGTCTGGATCTACTTCAATTCCTCGTTTGCTGACAATGAAACCAAGGAGTTTTCCTGAGTAGACACCAAAGGTACACTTGTTGGGGTTCAGGCGAAGCTGAAACTTCCGTAAGCGTTGAAATAACTTTGTCAGATTTTGTATGTGATCTTCTTCATTTTCTGATTTGGCAATCATGTCGTCCACATAGACTTCCACTTCTTTATGCATCATATCATGGAAAAGTGTAGTCATGGCCCTTTGATAAGTTGCCCCTGCGTTCTTTAATCCAAAAGGCATAACACGGTAGCAGAACGTGCCCCAGGGGTGATGAAAGCTGTTTTTTCCATGTCTTCAGGTGCCATTTTGATTTGGTTGTATCCTGAAAATCCGTCCATGAACGAGAAAACTTTGGATTTTGCTGTACTGTCTACCAACATATCAATATGTGGTAAAGGAAAATCATCCTTAGGGCTAGCTTTGTTCAAATCTCTGTAGTCGACGCACATGCGGACTTTTCCGTCTTTCTTAGGAACGGGAACAATGTTAGCTAACCACTGAGGGTATTCTGAAGTGACGAGGAAACCTGCGTTGATCTGCTTTTGAACTTCCTCTTTGATTTTCATGGCCATCTCCGGATGAGTTCTTCTTAATTTTTGCTTGACCGGAGGGCATTCTGCTTTTAATGGCAAGTGATGCTCCACTATACTGGTATCCAACCCTGGCATATCTTGATAAGACCAAGCGAAGACATCTGAGAATTCTTTGAGTAGCTGTATCAAACTCTCTCTGATCTCTGAACTGAGCGAAGCTCCAATCTTAACCTCTTTTCTGTTTCCATCGGAACCAAGGTTAATGATCTCTAGAGGCTCATTGTATGGCTGAATGGCCTCTTCCTTTTGTTGAAGTAACTGTGAAATTTCCTTTGATATTTCTTCGTCTTCTTCTTCCTCTGCCTCGAATACTGTATTCGAGGCAGAGGAAGAAGAAGACGAAGAAATATCAAAGGAAATTTCACAGTTACTTCAACAAAAGGAAGAGGCCATTCAGCCATACAATGAGCCTCTAGAGATCATTAACCTTGGTTCCGATGGAAACAGAAAAGAGGTTAAGATTGGAGCTTCGCTCAGTTCAGAGATCAGAGAGTTTGATACAGCTACTCAAAGAATTCTCAGATGTCTTCGCTTGGTCTTATCAAGATATGCCAGGGTTGGATACCATTATAGTGGAGCATCACTTGCCATTAAAAGCAAAGAGGGACATTTTCCTAAGAAATAGTAAAATGCAAAGCCCTATGAAACATCTCTTCACCCTGGGCTATGGTGAGAGGACAAAATAACGGTGAAAGTTCCTACTTAGGAATGTGAACAACAGTTGAAACTTCAACAGCTGTCCAGTAGTGGCGAACCCCATTGTGCACTAAGTAATCTGGAACCTTAGGCTTAAGCTGGCCTGTGGTAGGTCTTGATTTACCAACCACTGTCTTTGCAACACTCAGACGATCTTCTTCTACTTCAGCAGACTGAGCGGTGTGAGCATACCCATTTCCGAGTGGAGTATGTCGAACTTTCTTTTGAGGAAACTTCCAATCTTCTGAATGGAGAGACTCGTTGTCGGAGACACTTTCGAGATCATCCTCTTCTGTATTTTGGTCTTGCTCTTCTCCCAAGATGGCATTGACTAGATATGTGAACTCTAAATCCGTAGCCTCGGAGGGTGACTTGGGGATATAATCCTCAATGATGATTTCACCAGTTGATGATGATGAATAGCAAGGGTTATACATCTCTTTTGGCTGAGAGAGGTACTCATAATCAATGTTCCATCCAGTTGGAACAATGTCTTCAAGAGAGATTCTTGAACTTTCAGGAGCGGAGTATTTCACCATGTAGTCGAATTTTCCGCTTGGTTCTCCTAATGTATCCCAAGTCTCTTCGGGGATAGGAGGAACTTCTTCTGATGAACCATGACTTCTGGTGGTGAAGCTGTCAGTGACTTCATCACTGCTTGGTTGAGTCTTACTTTCAGATCCTTTAGTCGGATAACAGCAAGGTGGATCAGACTCTGGTAGGGAGATATATCCTGCTCTGTTAAGATAGGATAACCATTCCTCTTCATCGGTGTTTTCCGTACCGATGGTATTGACTGTTTGTTGAACAGGTTGAAGAAAACCTCCACTGCAGAAAGTTTCTTGAATAGGGAGAACTACCTCAATCCCTGGGATAGCTTTTGATGATGTTGGAAAGAATCCAATTCCCGTTCTGTTCTTGTTGTTGGTAGGAATATTAATGTGCCCCCAACCACTGGTAGTGCCATCCTTTACAACTTGGATTGCATCTTTGTATGAAGAGATAGACGCTGCTTTCTCCTTTCCTTTGTCCAAGGAAAGTGCTTGGAATTTAGTTCCAACAACTTCTTTTGGTTCTATGTCGGAGAATGATGACAGGTTGCTGACGATCAGAGCTCGTTCTCCACATACGGTTACCAATTTGTCATTTCTTATGAACTTCAGTTTCTGATGAAGTGTTGAAGTAATTGCCCCAGCCTCATGAATCCATGGGCGACCTAGCAAACAACTGTATTGTGCTGGAATATCCATAACTTGGAAAGTGATTTTGAACGTCTGAGGTCCAATAGTTATAGGAAGATCCACTTCTCCGAAAACTGACTTTCTTGATCCATCAAATGCTTTGACGATGACATGACTTTTTCTTAGAGGGTAATCTTCGAAAGATAATCTTGATAATGTTGATTTAGGCATGACGTTGAGAGAGGATCCATTGTCTATTAGGACTCCTGTGAGTGTATCACCCATGCAGCCAACTGAGATGTGAAGTGGAAGATTGTGGTCCACTCCTTCTTCAGGAAGATCTTCGTCACAGAAACTTAGGTTAGTTCCGGCGGAGATGTTGGCAACGATGTTGTTGAATTGGCTTATAGTAACACTTGGTTCTACGAAAGCTTGTTCCAAAACTTTCTGTAGAGCTTCCCTATGAGCTTCAGAACTCAATAGCAGGGAAAGAACAGAAATCCTAGACGGAGTATGTAGTAATTGGTCTATAATGTTGTATTCACTCCTCTGGATTAACTTCAAGATCTCATCATTTTCTTTCGCTTGAACAGCATTGGTCGGATGATTGTCTTGCCTATGTGGTACTTCTTCCGAAGGTTTCTCCACATTTTCTGTTGTTCTGTTGAAGACTCGTCCACTTCTGGTGACTCGACTAACATCAGCAATGTTGACAACAGACGGTAATGGTATTTCCTTACCATTTTCAATGAATGTAGCATTGTACTTGTATGGTATAGCCTTGCTGGACTCATACGGTACAGGACCTGGTAAGTAGATGACTAGTGGTGCAACTGCTGTCTTCCTGCTATCATACTTAACTTGCATAGGTTCATCTTGATTAATTTGAGGAGATACGGTAAAGACTTCGTCATCTTCTCTGTTGGCAAGAACAGTAATGGTATTGTCATCCATCAACTTTTGAATGTCGTTGCGAACACGCAAACATCCTCGTGAATTTCTTCGACAGATTTCACATCTACTATAAGCGTGGAAATCAGTTCCAAAGTAGGCAAGTCCATTTAAAGTTTTGTGGAACCTGACTACCGATCCTTCAAGGTCTTCAACTTTGTAGATTTTGTATTCTCCTGGACATCCTTGAACCATGTGGATGTCATGCTCAGTTCTGACTCGGATATGTTGAATCCATCCTAAGTCCATTTGTTCTTGTAATGCATCTTGAACTACGGCACATCCTTGATTATTCTTCGGACAAATTTCACATGTGGAGTAGTTGTGAGGTGGTACATGACCGTACCCAGCTTGTCTAGCGTGCATCTTGACAAGATTTTCCCCTATCTGACGAATGTCGTAGATTTGAATGACGTTAGGGTGTTGATCTATCAGATTTACTGAAGCTTCTTTATGCTGCGGCAAAGGATTTGCTTGGATGTTTGGATTAGTATCTTTGAAGGATAGCATTCCGCTTTTCACTAATCGTTGGACGTCAATCTTGAAAGATAAACAGTTCTCAATATTGTGACCTGGTGCCCCCTGATGATAGGGACAAGATTGGTCAGCCTTATACCATGGTGAGGAACTGTTTGTAGGATTTGGAGGACTCCTCGTCTGAATGAGTCCTTTTGCCAGTAATGTTGGAAACAATTCTGCATACGACATTGGTACAGGGTCAAAGGCAGGATACCTTGGAGCCCGATTGTTGTAATTTGGAGGTCGAACCTGCTGCTGAGGTTGCTGCGACCTTTGTTGAGTTTGTTGTTGCGAGACCTGAGGTTGATAAGCTGGCGCTGAGTTAACAGCCGGAGTTATTGTTGCAACTTGAGGTTGGAATTTCTTCTTGATTTTGTGCAAGACATTGCTGACATCTTGATCCTTTTTCTTCTGGAAAGAACTTCCATACTTCCTTGGACCAACAGAAGATTCTGGTTCTTTGTTCAAGCGTCCTTCTCGAACTGCTTCTTCTAAACGCACACCCATGTTTACCATCTCGGTAAAGTCACTTGGTGCACTTGCAACCATTCGTCCGTAGTAAAATGGACTTAAAGTTTTGAGATAGATTTTTGTCATTTCTTTCTCTTCAAGTGGTGGACAAATTTGAGCAGCAACTTCACGCCATCTTTGAGCGTATTCCTTGAAGCTTTCTCTATCCTTTTGAGTCATGGCCCGGAGTTGATCTCTGTCGGGAGCCATATCCAGATTGTACTTATACTGTTTGACGAAGGCCTCTCTGAGGTCTCGAAAAGTACGAATCTCTGAACTGTCCAAGTTCATGTACCATTTGAGTGCAGCACCAGTTAGGCTGTCTTGAAAATAATGAATGAGTAATTGTTGATTATCAGTCTGAGTTGACATTCTTCGAGCATAAATCACAAGATGACTTTGTGGGCATGAATTCCCTTTATACTTCTCGAATTCTGGTACTTTGAATTTGTGAGGAATCTTAACATTTGGAACCAGACAGAGGTCTGCAGCATTTTTTCCAAATAGATCTTGTCCTCGGAGAGTCTTGAGTTCCTTCTGCATTTGCAGAAACTGTTCTTGGAACTCGTCCAATCTTTCATACACGCCAGCATCCTCACTTGGAGCGTGATGATATACTTGTCCGCCCTGCGGGGGAAAAGTATGCATAATCGGCTGTGGAGAAGCCATGACAGCAGATCTCGGAATCTCAGCATTCTGTTGTGCGAAACCTATTGCCGTTGCTCTTGGAACTTCAATTTCCAGAGGTTTGTAACCCTCCGGTGGACGCATATCCATGGTGACTTTTGGAGCTTCAGAAGCTGGAGGTATGTACCCTTCTGGAGTAAAGTTATACGGCATGCCCCAAGGTCGATCAGGCGGCATGGTATACTGAGGAATAGGAGTAGAAACAATCTCGGAAACCACAGTCCTTTGCGGTTCTTCTGGCGTTGGTCGATTCTGCGCAACTACCAGGGCTTCTACCATACTATTGAGTCTTTCAACAGTACCTTTGAGAGTATTAATCTCTTCCCTGAGTTCTTCATTCTCTTGCTCAAAGTCTTCCATTCTTTTCTTGCGACTTGAACGAGTGTTGTATGGATGAGACAGCTTGAAAGTCTTGGTTCACCTCCTTCTCCTCCTCTCTTTCTGGAGAAAGGAAAGTGACTATTAGATCCGCGACAATTCTCGTGTCAGTGCGTACGACTAAAGCGATGTATGATATGCAATTAAGTTATTATTTTTTCAAGGAAACACCATAATTACGTTATGAAACATCAAACTTTTATTAATTAAGCGAAAACGCCGTTTTTACACACTTTGAAAAGGGAAATACAGAGAAACTGAGAGAAAGGACTCTAAAACTTTGATGAAGAGCCGACTTCACGTTCTAACATCTTCTTCTGTTTCTTGAGCTGAGCGTTCTCTGACGTGAGCTGATCGATAATCCAGGAAGCAGGAGGGATATGATGAGAAAGTGACGTTTGTGTCACTTGTCGATCGAGTACTTCAAGTAACTCATCCTTCCTTCTTAGGATGTTTTGAATCTCAACGTTTTCCGTGTTGACGATTCGATACTTGTTCACTAGTAGAAAAAACACTTTTTAAGTCGGTTAAAATCGAATTCTTAAGACGGTTCCGAGCCTGACTTAAGAGTTGCCGACATAAGAAGTTTTGACTTCTTAAGTCGGTTTTAGACCTGACTTAAGAAATAGTTATTAGGTTTGTTATAATTAACCGACTTAAAAAGTCAAGGTATTCAGAAGATGCTATCGTCATTTATACCCGAATTAACAGATTTCTTTCTTAAGTCAGATATACGTAACCGACTTAACAGGTTGGATATTTTTAAACAGTTGTTTCTCACGAGCCCCTACACAACGGCTTTGCAGAACAAATCCAACAACAAGCTGTAAAAGTATCTAAGGAGAAAACCAACTATTCAAAGGATCTACAACAAATATCATGGAATCCTCAGGTGCAACATTTAATTCATAGCTAAAATTAATTATAAGGAGAAACATTCAATTCATAACTAAATTAATTCTAAGGAGCACAATAGTCAAAAGGAACAAAATTTACACATGGTTTCTCTCAATTTTAAGGAGCAAAACAACAATAATTACATCATTTCAAATGAGCAGGCACATCAACATTCAAGGAATCCTAGATAGCAGAATTTAAATCATAAACCTGACAATTTGACAGAGCAAAATCTAGGACATGTTTCTCACAGTTTTAACTTTAGAGAAAATCATACACCACTCACTGCAACATAATGATTATTCCAAGTAAAACATATCAAGCAGTGAAAGGGAGAACAACCACTATTGAAACAACCAGCAAAGCAAACTCTACTTTAGTTCAAATTCAACAAGTCTGACTGTTGCTGCAGATAATAACTCTCGAGTTTGAATGCTATTGTAGATGGCCAATCACTAATTTATCATAATCCTTGAGTCTATCAGTGCTATATTGTGTAATATATCCCTGAGGTTAGAAATATTGTATCAGCAATCAAATCATAAAAAAATACAGTGACTTGCATCAAATATCATACCATATTTGATGGTGCCTGAGATCCATTCAATGCACTTTTGATAAGAGTGTCCATAGACAAATTTGATGGAGGATACGTAGAAGGGGTTCCTTTTGATGCCTCAATACCCTTATCCATAAGATCAATCTTTATAAAAACTCCAAACATCCTATCCCCTGGAAAAAAAACACAATTTTCAGAGAGTGATCTTCAGTCACATAGTGATCTTATTATCCAGTAAATTGCTTGTAATAATACTTCAAGTTGTCAGCTTGTATTTTCTAGAACCCCATCCAAACTATGCCAAAAAAATGTAAGTATGTACTTCTATGCAATATATATTTTTGAACTATAACTACATAGAATCTAAGTCACAAATTTTGGTGTCAACCAAGCTAAATTTAGCTCTTCAAATGCTAATAATTATATTATGAAGAAAATTAATACATGCTATTTTGTACGAAAAAATGATCCAAATTTCCGAACACAAGAGACATAATCAATTAACAATGTGATTTTCTTTGCAATAGAGGTTATGAACCTAAGTTTTTATTTTAAACATCTGTCATAGTCTATTAGGTTTTGCTATTTTATAAAATTAATTAGTACAACTAACTTCAAATAACACATTCCTCCAACAATTAATTTATCAACAAAATCATGTTCGATATTTTGTTCTTACCTTTAGGCTCTACTTCACAGTAAACTTAATTGCATCTGAGGTAGTAAGATCTTGATCAGCAGGAGATATTTCCAAAATGATGCAATTTTGCTGCAATAAGTGATAAATTACATTATTACTTTCATTGACATGAACATGAATACTTAAATTGAATATGAAGTTTCATGAGCATTAAACTGAACTTCTAATAAAATATTTAATTATCTCCTTATACATTTTTCACCTCATTACCTATTTTATATAGAATCATTACATTGGTTGTGGACACAAAAACCTCACACAAGCCCCACTACTACTACTACACTATGAGACACCATAAAATGGAACCTTGCAATGTAACCAAAACAAAACAGCTACTCTAAAGCATACTGGATCGAGCAACAAAACACTAGCAAGGTTTAAGTTTCAACATGTTAGAAAACCAGAGACCTAAAGAGAGAAAGAAAACCAAGACCTATAATAATAAGTTACTTTTATTACTTATAGATATACCAAGTTTGAATGGTATAAAACAAGGATATAAAATGTCAAAAAAAAAAAACAAGGATATAAAACAACTACAACATGTTATAAATGTCAAACAACAGATTTTTCTCACTTGTTTTAGAAATCACTAGCAAATAAGACTTAACCATATTCTAAAGCTTGAAATTAAGATGGGACCTTTACATGGCACCAAAGCTTAACACATCATAGTTAATAATCACTAGTACATAATTTTGTTCATTATGTATGTTAATACACAACTTCAAATGATAAATAAATACAACATTCATCAAGGATTTAACTTTTATCATGGGAAAATCATATGCAAAAAAGAAATAGACCAAGCCTTCCAAGCATAATTTACACCCCTCGCTCTTGAAAGTCAATTCCACAAGCACAATAATATCACTAAATTAGGCTTATCTTGATCAAAACTTACTATATAGACGTTCAATTTGAACATGGATATACAATTGAGAAAGCTTACTGTTTACTTTTACCAAACTTTCAAAGGATTGAATTTTTTCTATTATATTTCAGTCCGACATGCCTCTGCTTCAGTTCCATTAGATTGAATTTTGTGTTTTAAATAAAAAACAAGTGATTTTCATTCATAATAAAAAAACAATGAAATCCTGAATGTTATAGAGCAAAGTTATTAAAATAATTTTCTAGTTCACTCAAGCTATAACCTGCTACTTTAGTGCCAAAAAGTGCAACAATTTCATCATAAAAAATTATGTCTTATACCTTTGATATTGTCGGAACCAAACACCCGGAGAATCGCGACTCTTCATCTAAGAAAACAAGCAACATAAACACTAAACTCGATGAATGGATATAGTCTATGAGGACGTGAATCCGCCGCCAGAGAAGCCATTGAAAGAACGTCTCAATTTGATGTCTTTGAGCCTTTTTTTACGCAACTAAAAAGTATACATTTGAATATGATCAAGTTCGATGTAATCACAGCTAATTTAATATACGTTTGAATTTGAATAGTTATCTATTGTCCCTAAAAGAAAGAATGAAACAAATCAATGCATGCTAGTAACAATCACTATAATTATGTCTTTGGGAGTGGTATTCTCCCTCTATCTAGAATTTAATTCTACCATGTCTTGTGATGTTATTGCCTGCGGTTGGCCAGAAAACAATTAAGGGGGGGTGTGCCAGTACCAAATAAAACAAGTTTAAATATTTTTAATTTTTTTCAAATACATGCCTAGATATGTGTACCTATTATTCTATTTTACTATTTTTTATTTCTTTCGGTACAAAAGGATACACTTACTTTAGTTATAAAATAACATTTTAGATCATAATGTCTTGTGATGTTAGCATAATTTTGTATCTCAATAACAGAGCTAGTAGGAGACTGCCAGATTTAATCTTGTGTGTGCGTATGAATCAATTTCGAGTCCTATAAACGTAAAACTAATTGAACAAACAAATGCCTTACTAATTGAGAGTTTGAAACCTGTACTGTCAAGAACAAAGTTTCAATGGGCTTGTGTTGTAGCTCATGGCAGGTGCTGAATTATTTTGATGTAAATATTCACTTCAATTTCTTCAAAAAAGCTTGAAATCAACATCTAGTAAAGATGAAATTTTGAACCAGATTCTTTCTCACTTGCATTCTAAATACCAATGAAAAATATATATAGTGTTAATTTACTTTAATTGTGGACAACTTGGACTATTTGTTTCTACTAATAACATGTATTATTTTTCGAAAAATAACATAATGAAAAGTCTTTGTTTCTTGTGACAAATAATAAGATTTTAAATCTAACACACTTATCAATAAACAAGAACAAAAATATAGAACACTGAAACTCCTAAAGTGCTGCACTATTACTCATAATCAGGATTCAGAAAAGTAAAATAGAAAAATGAAAACAGTTAATATACCTTTACAGTTATGAAAATTGAGATCCTCAATCATATAAAACCATTGGCGATAACAGCAAGATCCGAATCAATAACCCCAGGATAAAATGAATGAGAAATAGACAGAGCAAGTTCCAATTCAACCAAGCGTGTGAACCTATCAGCCATTTTTCGGAGCAAGTTAGCACCGGCGCCTTCGACAAGCTTGTTCCTTTCGGTGCTCTGCAATCGAGTCCATCACTTACATACCAAACCGAACATTTCCTTGTCTTTATCGTTATCAAATTTCGCCGGAATCTAGCAAAGCTTGTCGTCCGTTAACGCATCGGTTATGCATAACCCTGATACGCCATCTTCTGTTGATTTGAAAAACATTGATGCATAGTAAACCCTAACCCCATGCGATTTGGGGGTAATTTTAGCTATAGGAATTACTGGCACAACGACGCAGTTTTAGTTCAGAGATGTAATGAATGACTCAGTGTTTGAGAGAGTGAATGAGATTGATTTTGAGGGAGGCGACATAACTTCACGAAGAGAAATAAAAAGTGGGGAATAAAATTGGTCTTATTTTTTTTATTGTTTTTAGCAAATTTAATTTAATGTAAAACTATTTTTAAAGAGTGTCGGGTTCGATTCCTCATGATACACATTAAAATTTAATTTGTTACAAGTAAATAGCTGTTCTTAGGTCAGGTGGGAAACACCTGACTTAATAAATAAACTTTTTAAGTCACTTAGCGAACACAAGTGACTTAAGAAATTAAATGTGAATCATATTTTTTTTATTTAATCTTTGTTAAGTCAGTTAAAAATGCACCCGACCTAATAAAGTTACGAATAATTACAAAAATTCCACCGCGTTACTTCTTAAGTCAGGTGGATAGTGAACTGACTTAACAACCTCTACTAAAAAGGTATTTTTGTACTAGTGGTTCCTCCAAGCATTCCTTTCTTGGCATACCTTGTTTAATGCCGCTTGTAGTTTTTCAACATCGGTGGAGAAAAGGTAAATTGGTTCCCTTAGGGGAATAGGTTCTTGATGCTGATATGGCATCCTGAGCTTGAATGCTCTGACGCGTACCCATTGAAGGTAAGGATCCAGGGAGATGCAAAGATGTTTTCCTAACAATCTTCTCCCTTTGCTGTGTACAAGACGCCAGGCTTGGACAATTTCCTTCTTCAGCATGTTGCCATGATCGTCGATGTTCTTGAAGAACAGACCCTCCAATTGGATGTTACTTGGTATATTTTTCATGGGATAGCCGTATTGACGACGGGCTAAAGCTGGATTGTAACTAATTCCTCCCTTAGTTCCAATAAGGGGTATGTTGGGAAAACTTCCACAACTGAAGATGATCTTGGTTTCGTCGTTGTCAGGACTACACCAATCAATGTCTGTATGAGTGAGAGACATGATTTTCTGTGACCAGTAAAGGCCATCCCTCATATTCCAGAAAGTGCTAGACTTTGGCAGGTGTGAAACGAACCATTCGTACAACAGCGGTACGCAGCATGTAATTAATCCTCCTCGCTGCAGGTTCCTTGAATGCACAGAGTGATAAGCATCCGCAAGCAAGGTTGGAACTGGATTTCCAATTAAGAAGATCTTAATTGCGTTGATGTCGACGAAATCGTTAATGTTAGGAAACAAAAACAATCCGTAGATAAGCAAAGCCAAGATTTCCTCAAAAGCGCTCATATCTTGGATGCCGACAAAGTACCGAGCTTGATCAAACAGGAATTTGGAGGGCAATCCTTGAATTCCTCCTCTACTCACCATATGAGTTGTGATGTCGACTACGTTCAAAGGAGTAGTTGCAGCGATGATAATGTCGTCAGGATTCTTTTCCAAACCGGAGTACGGATCTTGCGCGTACACGGGTATTCCAATCAGACGAGAGTACTCCTCCAAAGTAGGCATGAGCTGATAATCTGGAAAGGTGAAGCAATGATACGTTGGATCGTAAAACTGTACCAAGGTGGGAAGGATTCCATCCACGATGTTGGTATTGAGCAAAGGCAGAAGTTTTCCATACTTCTCCTTGAAAACCTGGGGGTTGACCACCAGTTTTCCGAGCTTTCCCAGTTCCTCGACCTGGGGAATCTTGAAGGTGTATTTCCTAGCTCTCTTTCTTCCATAATCCATGGTATAGATCCTTAAGTCCTTTCTCCGTTTCTCTCTTTCTATGAAGTTCAAAACGTTCGTTATTTAGTTTCCTTGAAAAACGACTCGAAAAAGACTCTTTTTGTTTTTAGTTGTTATTAATGAATGATGCATGAATGCATGAATGCACACACAAGAGTTTTAAACAAACATGGCGTTGAAGGGTATAGTGGTCATGAAGTCCAAACGCAATCCCCGCCCCAATGGTAAACTAAGGTTAAGGATTTTTGTACCTGTAGAACGGGTTCTAGGGGTCTCAGAGTTTTTGCTCAACCTTAAAGATACGTTGATTGGTATCTATAAGAGAGTTTTCTCTGAGTGTAGTATCTGCGTGACAATTACTTCCGTAATCACCGCTCTACGTCCTAAAAAAAAGGCTTTAAGTGGGGTTAATGTGTTTCTAGGTCCTCCTGGTACAAATCAGTCTCGGAATGCAGTGGCGCAGTTAATCACAACCAGCCAGGCAAATCCCAAGAGTAGACTTGGAAACCAAGATTAGAGGGTCTTCACCGGGAAGACATCCTCCATCCTATCTTATGTTGCACTCAAATTCGGGTATAGGATTTCTCACCACAAGGGGGAATCAAGCCCTATCCCGATACAGAATAAACAAAATAAACAAATATATATGCAACAATCACATGATATGACACAGAGGTTAGGCAGGACCTCTCTTGTTTGAGGGGGAATTTGGCATCCCTAATTCCTCATTGGGGTTGGACCAGCAACAGGTCAACCATTGGTTTGGATGAAAAACCAAGGTTTTTAACACTTATATCCCCAGCAGAGTCGCCATTTTAACTGTGGTGTCGTTTTCTTTACCTCCCCGTTTCACTTGGGAGGACGGCACGCTAAACCCTTCACGCGAAATTTGGAAGGAGAATGCGCCCGTGGTGGGATGAATTTTATTTCAGTTCTTCCTACGATATGCCACGAACTTTCTTATTTGTCCTACGAGTAGGAAAGGGGAAAAAAGATCTCAACTAAACCCTAGGAGTTTGCTAAGTGTGGGGATTTCACCTAGACTAGAAATTCTGGAGTCCGGGGGGTCGGTTATACATAGGGAAGTGTTTAAACACCCTACATATCTGTAGTACTCTACAGGAACCTTCTCTATGTCATTTGTGATTGTGTTTGCTGCTAATGATTGGGAAAGTTTCTCCTTTGTGTTAGGAGAAGGAATTGAATTGATTTGAAAAGACAGACAGATAGACAGACTGACTATTTTTGGTATTTTATTAGCTCGCTGAGATTCCTTGTGAACCTCATGCCTACATATCCCTAGTGGAAGTCAGAGCTTAATGTAGTTCGGGGAACTAACTAGGGAAATTAATTGTTTTTGGTGCCTTGCTTGAAGCTCAAGGTTGAAGCTTGGAATTAAATCTCTGTTTACAGTAAAGAGACATGAAGTCATCTTTACAGAGAGGTATTTGTACTATTCTACCACAAACATTTAAAAGTGACAGAAAAGTTAAAAAAAATGATGTTTCATTAAGAGGGGAGTCTACTTGGTTGATCAAGTATGACAGCCATCGTGCCTCTAAAATGAAAGAAAGATTCTCGTCCAAATTAGTGAAAGTGTACAAGTCTGGGGATGTGCCAGAGCATGTCTTTCAGAGTCCTAAATGGGAGACTTTGATTGAAATTGAAATTGAAATGTTTGTTTGTTTGAATGTGGTAGAGTAGTAAAAATATCTCTCTATAGAGATAAGCTATGTCTATCTACTGTATAAAAGATTTGAATTTAGCTGGCTTGTATGAGGCCCAAGCTTGAGGCTTTTGATTGATTAATTAATTATTATTGACTTTGGGAGATGGCTCCACTGGGGATTAATTACAGGGTATTTTTGTGTTCTGTACAAAGCCCAGAATTGAGGCTGACTCTACTTAGGGAGACTCTATTTATGTGCCTTGTACAAAGCCCAAGGTTGTGGCTGACTGCTGAGGATAACTGAATTTTTGACTATGAATGACTCTATTTTGTGTGCCTTGTACAAAACCCAAGGTTGTGGCTGACTCTAGCTAGGGAAAACATTATTTTCTGCCTTGTACAAAGCCCAAGGTTGTGGCAGACTCTTAAATAAACTGAGTATGGATGACTCTATGGGGAAAAGATCCTAGGTGTTAGGAATCTTTGACACATGAAAATATGGTTTATCTGCCTTGTACAAAGCCCAAGGTTATGGCTACTAAATGATGAAGAACTCACTGGGGAGACTCTATTATCTGCCTTGTACAATGCCCAAGGTTGAGGGTGACTCTTGACAGGGGAGTTTTATTGTTTGGTGCCTTGTATGAAGCCCAAGGTTGAGGCTAACTGTTTTTGTTGGTTTTTGACTCTACTGAGGAGATTTTATTTATTGAAAGACTGTTTTTCTTTGGAAGCTAACCCTTTCCAGGGATTTTGACTCAGCTGGTGAATTATTTGATAAAAGACTGACTTTATCATGTTTTTTGGAGGCTGACCCTTTCCAGGGGTTTTGACTCTTTTGGGGAAATTATCTCCTAAGAGAAATGAATCTTTATTTTTTGACATTTTTATTAATTGACTTTGGAGGCTAACCCTTTCCAGGGGTTTTTTATTGAAATGATGGATTGATTTTAATTGACTTTGGAGGCTAACCCTTTCCAGGGGTTTTGTTGAAATGATGGATTGATTGACTTTGGAGGCTAACCCTTTCCAGGGGTTTTGTTGAAATGATTGATTTTAATTGACTTTGGAGGCTAACCCTTTCCAGGGGTTTTATTGAAATAATGGATTGATTTGGAGGCTAACCCTTTCCAGGGGTTTTGTTGAAATGAATGGCAGAAAGATTATCTAATGGAGACTTCTTGTTTAAAGCCCAAGATGAAGGCTGACTCATGCTGAGGAAAAAATAAACATAGATCCTAGACTCTGCTAAGGAAGATTGATGAAGATAAGGGTGACAGAGACTGTCCATGTCTCTCATTCCAAAAATGTACTCAATGTAGAATTGAGACAAACTTAGCTTGTTTAAAGTCTGGTTTAAATTGGAAGAAACTCACCAGGGTAGGCTAAAAGGTGACTAAAGACCTGTTCCTATGTTTATAAGAAACCTGATGGGTCCTTGTATACAAGCTCAAGAGGAAGCTGGAAATGCTTTTAAGAAGCCTGTGGGTCCTTGTACAAAGCCCAAGAGGAGGCTAATCGAGGGTCCTTGTTATAGCACAAGAGAAAGCTATGTAGTTTTGAACTTATTTTGGCTCTAAGCAAATGGGTAAGAGGTTTCACCGGGAATAATTCCTCTTTGGGTGGATGTGTCCTATTATTTGGATTCTAAGGTTTTTACCAAGATGTTTCACCGGGAATAATTCATCTTGGGGGTTTGAACTACAGATCTCTAATTAGGAAAGAGCCTTCACCGGGAAGACATTCTCAATCCTAGGCCATATTCCTATAATATACATATAGTTTAACTGTCCTAGGGTTTATACTCAAACGTAGTTCTAAACTAATATATGCACAGTTTATATTTGACAGTAATTTAAATAAAGACTGTAAATTGAAAGCTTGTAAAGCCTAACCTGGATGGAGTGGAGGCCTTTGAAGAAGTATGTACAGAGCCTCAACAATATTTTTGTTGTTTTGTTGATAACAGTTGAATATATATGATAAACAGTTAATGGTTTTTGAAAACAGAAGAAGTGAAGATGGACAAAGGTCACATAGGTATCTGAAGAGTTTCACCGGGAATAATGCCCTTCAAATACCAGAAGAATGTTTTGAAAACAGAAAGAAGATTTTGAAAATACAGTTTTGAAAACAAGCTAAGAAGAGAAGGTTTTTGGGACTTACACTCTATTAGAGGCCCAATACTTTACAGTACTGGTGTAAAAGCAATTTGAAAAATGATTTGGAATGATACAAGGTTTTGTTGTTTGAAAACCTTAATCATTTGATTTATTCGGAGATTGAAAACAGTTTTGAAATTTGACAAAAAGGTCAACTTAATTAAGGTAAAGATGAAGATCTATGCCTAATTAAGACCTAAACAATTAGGGTTTTATCATAAACTTTATTTACAAAATGATTAGGTTAAAACAAAGTGAATGTATATATTTAAAGTTTTTTAATAAAGCACTTAAAACATACTATTTTAAACCTAATAAAAATATATGAAATAAATAATATTTTTATGATTTTTTTGATTATTCACAAAATAGATGTATTAAATGACAAGTGTGTGAAAAATGAAGTGAAAATAAATTAGTTTGATAGGTTAATTAATTGTGTGAAGTTGTGAAAAAAATTGAAGGAAATAAGTGATAAAAAATAATGTTTTATCACCTAGAGGGATTGAACTCACGCCCTCCAAGTCACTTACCCAAAATAACACCACTGGGCCAACGCGCGCTTGGTGTTATTGTCACACATCCAGTTCATTATATTTTCAAACAAGTGGTTAATCATGGAAAAATAAAAGAAACAAAAAGTCTGGGGCGAGGGGGACTCGAACCCCAGACTTGAGGCATGAGGAGACTAAGAGCGCATGTGAGGCCACTAGGGCAAACGATGTATTCGTTTAAAACACGCTTTCAGTTAAATATATTTTAAACCCTCCCCTGAGAATTCAAAAATGGCGCCACCCACCATCTTCATCTTCAACCTCAAGCTCTTCAAATTTGAATTTCTGAACTTACTCGTTTCTCAACCAAACGTGATGATGTAAAGATGAATTTCACTCCAAATTTCCTCACGAATCTAAATATGTAACTAATATCTATTTATATTAACTACATCTAACTAATTTACCAGAAATCGTGAAGAACCCTAAATTTTAAAAATCAAATTAAATGACTATACTGAAAGATAAATGAATGATGATAGAGGGTTTTCAATCCTCTGATGATGCTGAACAAGATAGAATCGAGCTTTATCACAAAGAGTGCTTAAATTAAAGAGGTGAGGTTCAGAAACTTACCTCTGAAAATGGAGGTCGTGAGGGTGATAGAGAGCACCTGGGCTTGAATGAATGATCTCAATAGCTTCCCTGAGACTCAATGATGCTAACTGAATGCTTATTGGAGCTTGAATCCTCCTGAATTGCTCTATGGACCTCCCTCGATTTCAGCTTCAAGTGAACATGGAGGGTGATGATTCTCGAGTTACAGATGAGCTGCAGCCATCTGGTTAGCTTCACTATGACCTGAGGAACGTGCCTGGATGCCTAACCTTGCTTGGAACCTCCTGAATTGTTCTGTGGTCCTCCAACTGCAAGTGCTCCAAATGAGAGGTGGAGATGATGATTCTCCACGCCCAGCAGTGTTCCAGAGGTTTGGATCACCTCCAAATGCCTCCCTCAATGTGTTTGAATACTTATTTTCAAAGAGAGAGCTTTGGTTTGAAGAATCCGAGTCTTCTTGCCAAAGGACCTTTGAAAAAACTAAGTATGAAGAAAGAAAAGAGAAAGCAAGAATTCTGTTGCTTTGGTGTGTTTTTTGAATGAGAATGAGGCCTCTAATTATAGGCAATTGGTTCAGTACTGATTGAGAGAGTGAGCTTGCTTAGTGGGAGAGTTTTGGTTTCTTAGCCATGAAGAAATTCAAAGAATATCCCAAGTGCAATGATGAGAATTTTGATTCCATTTGATCAATCCCCTAGCCCTCGATTTTGCTTAATCTTAGGGTACAATTCTGAGCCAGAAATAAGCTCTAATTGGTTGGTGAGAAGATTCCTTGGGTGATTCATCAATTTGCCATAAATTCACAAATGTAATCATTACATAATCACATGTTCTTGTTTTTAGAATCTTCTTCAATTCTTATGGCATGGTGAAAATGAATGCATGGCATTGTTTCAGATATGTTATGGGTCGTGTAGCATCCATAATTGACGTCATGTGCACAAAATTTCAAAGTTCAAAAATGATGCATGACCTATAATTTTACTTCATGAGGCCAACTTTGAACAAGCATAACTCTTAGCTCAAATTGAATTTGGAGAAGGTTGAACACAATTTGGAAAGCCATAAACATCTACTTCAAATCATTAGTTTATGTCTTCTTCAGAATCATTTGGGAAATTTGTGAAAAATGAGCCCAAAGTTGGATGAAAACTAGGTTAAAACACTTAGAAAATTTTCTAAGTATTTATGACCTAAAACTTCAAAATTTTCAAAACCCTTAAATGGTTGAGCTTTTGAAAAAAGTTCTTATGTGAGATGTTGTTTTATTTTGCAAGATCTACAACTTTCATGTTGGAAGTTTTTTGAGTTGTGTAGGTGAAATTTTGAGTTCTCACCATGCCCTCAAAAACCCTAATTCCCGACTTTTTGCTCCTTGATGAATTTCTTTGAATTTCTTTGGTCAAATGACTTTGACATCCATAAATTGATGATATTGATCTTTGAAAGTCATTTTTTGACCAAAAACCTTAAAAGTCAATGATGATCCCACACAGTTGACTTTTCCTGACAAAGTGAATTTTTGGGCTTTTGTGTAGAAACAAGATCTTTTCCTCAAATGAATGATGTAAATGGATTATATTGAGGTAGTAGAGATTCTTGAATCATGTCTTGAGTTTTGGATCCATGCCCTGATTAAAAGTCAACTATCTTGGTGAACTAGGTCAAAAACCCTAATTGTCGACCAGAGGACAATGATGACTGTAGACTTTGAATTGAGGTGTAATGTCCAGTGGATCTTGTCATATGAGTTATTTGGAGATGATTGATGTCTTTGAATGGTTCCCTGGGGCTTTTTAGGGTTTCCCAAAAGTGATCCCTGATTTTAGTCCTTGATAGGCTCCAAACCCTAGTCTGTGGATCTGAGTAATTCTGTGTTTAGATGACTGGGTGTCTAATCAATCATAGGTGAAATAATGAAGCTCTTGAGTCTCATGATTGTATTAGAGACTAATCCCTTTATTGATTGATCCTTTGCCTGAGTTTTTTTTTTGTCTTTGAACACCCTCGATTGAATGTCAGGCTGTTCTGGGTACTTGCTTTGACTTGATGAAAAATCCTGAAGATATGTCATCTCAGGGGGGTCAAAAATTAGGGTATGACACTAATTCTTGATATGGGTTTAAATCATATATAACATTTATCATTTTTATATTAATCTCTTTCATATACAAATATACAAATTTTGTCTTTGTTTTAGTATGAATTGATTAAATGGGGATGTTAAATAAGAATGTATTATATTAGTATTTTACTATTCTCATTAATTATTATTATTTTATTATTTTACTATTACTATTAATTATTATTATTATTATCAGATTATTAAATTAAAAAAAAAAAGAAAAAAGCCCAAAGAATCAATTTGGAGGAGGCGTGAGAATAGGAAGGGAAAGATTGACAGTAGAATAAGGAAAAAAACAAGATTGGAAAGTTATATTTTGATTTGCAATCAAGTAACAATATCCAAAACCAGCAAGATGTGATTCAATTTTGTTGACCTAGAATTTCCTCTATATATGTTCAGATTGTTCATACGCGCCAGGAGGAGAATCGGCAGAATTTTTGGAGAAAAAAGTCAATTCGGTATTAGCAGTTTGGGACCAATTCAGAAGCGGTTTAAGTTTCAAACACGTCCCCGGTGCATCAGAGAAGAAGTTTCATCCATTCCCCAAGGTTACACCGCCAAGAAACACGCCATATCGGCCACGGTTTGCTCAAATAAAATTGCTTTCGTTTTCTTAAATTCATCACGCATAAATCCCTTTTGATATGATATTATGAATTGGTATGGTATTTAGACCGTTTCTGCATCGTTAATTACGAGTTTGGCTGCGGATTCTGCTAGTTGCCATTGTTAGGTTTAAAAGCTCTAAATTTGGGGTTCGTTGATATAGGCAAAATTGGACCAGATTAGTGGTACCATCGGACTCAAGGGATGGTTTCGGGTTAAACCATGGTTGCCTTTTTGATTTATCAGGCTTGGTTGTTGATTTTGATGCTTGGGGGTCTACGGCCACGCAACAAAAGCGTTGCCATAGGTCTGGGTTTTGTTTCACGAGGAAGACGAAGGGGAACAGTGCAGGGCGCTCCTTTTGTTTTGAATTTTAAATACAATTTTGTTTCATACTTATGGTTTTTGGCATATTATTATATCAGCAAGGAAAGGCAGTCCAAGTGGCTGAGGCGTATCGTTGCTAAGCCTAAAGACCTGGGTTCGAATCCCAGGTCATGTATGTTTTCTCACTATTTTCTCAGCATGTTTTGCTATAATCAGCATGCAGATCCTACGCTGCACGTCTACTAAAGACCACCCTACGTCCTCGCAGCATAACCACAGGATCTTTCTGGCGCTCCATCCAAGGATCCATAACATGCAGGTCCATGGTGAACCCTCAAGAACGCGCAGTACGTGATCACAGCCCAGGTTTTATTTTATATTTTCTATTTTATTGATAATTAATTGAATTAAGTATTAATTCATCATGTGTAATTAAATTAATTGATAAATTAGGGTTAGAAAAATAAAATTAGGGTTAGGTTTAGGATTTCTCCCGATTATTCGATTATGTCGATTATTCAACTTAATTGATTTAATTAATTTTAATTAATATTAAATCACAGAAACCCTAGAAAAGTCTATTAAGAAATTAGGGTTTGCCCAATCCCATTGCCATTTGGCAAAAATATTAATTCGATTAATTCTTGAATAATTCTCTCCTCGATCCGACTAAAGCTATTAGTCGCATTAGACGAGAGATTAAAGAATAAAACATGAGATTTAATTATCAAATTAAAATACATTTGATTTGCTGCCCGCGATGATCGAATCTATCGATCTGAGTAACCAGCAATGCCCCTTAATCCGTTAGCTATACTGATCAAATCTATTGATCACCGCATCTAACGGTGCCATATCAAATCAGGGTTGTACGCCCAAATCTAAAACACACTAAACCACGATACTACGGATTTTCATCCTTCTCAATCAGGCAACTCAAAATGCCTTTCAAATCACAACTTCTAAAACTACGATAGGCCATTCAAAAAGCCTTCAAGCCACTCCATATCAAATTCAAAGGCGTACAACCCTGTGCCCGAACTACGTTGACTCTGATTCTCCCTAAGGAGATACGTAGGCATTTGGTAACAAGGCGAGTCTCCCCCCTAAAATCTCAATTCAGTTCAAATCTCAATTTTCGCCCTATTCATTTCCTTAACTATTAAACCCTATTATTTTAGCCATAAACTGTTACCTTAGATTCAAAGCCATAGGAAAGGGTTGAGGGTGCCTAACACCTTCCCTCGACCTGATTATAATAACTTACCCTGAATCTTTAACTGCGTTGGGTTTCCTATTCGTCCTTCAGAATAGGTGGCGACTCTAAATGTTCATTTTTAGGGCAGGTTGCTACAGGTATCAATTCTAGGCACGTGGGATTAAGTTTAGTGGTGATCCTAAGGCTAGTTTTGTGAGGCGCATGATGCACCCTATGGAGGCAGGCACACAGGATCCTATAGAAAAAATCAGAAAAATAAATAGGCGAAGGGGAGGCTCGAACCCATGACCTCCCCCATCAAAGACACGCCTCTTAACCACCCCAACCAAGTTGCCTTGTTGTTTAAAACACGCGCTCATTGTATAATATGAAAAACATGAAACGTATAAAAGGAAACGCGCGCCAAGTTTGAACTGACGAACCAGGGGACGACACCTCATCGTCTTCCCCAACCAAATCTGAGTTTCTGAAACCTGTTTGCTACGATTTTGCTACAAAATCGTCCGTAGCTAACAAAACTTGGAAAATAGCGATTTGCATATACATCCCCATAAATAAGGCGCGACCTATCCACCCTCTTCGTTTCTACCATACGAATCCAATCATACAACTTTTATGGTCTAATTTTAGCTCTATGAGAAACCCCTAAACTGAACCCTAAAAGCTTGGATCGGCCTCCAATGGCCGATCACCCTATAGCGCGCAAAACTCAATCAAACAGTCCAGAATCAACCATAGCAATTAGGAAAAGCCAAACATACAATCAAAACAACATGAACATACGTATATAATGCTAATCGACCAAGAATCTGAAACGACCTACTTTGGCTTATGGGAGAGTATTCTGGGGGTGCTGATGAAGCGTATTGATCCAGACACGTTCCAAATCCTCTAGTGAATCCTTTGCAATCTTCAACTCTTGTTAAGAGCCTCACAATTGCCAAAACTGAATTTGAGTTTCTTTGGTGATTTTTTCGTTCTTGCAAGTATGTCCTCTCTGAATTTTCCGTCCCCTAATCCTATGCTTTATGTTCCATACTTATAGGGGAATGAATTAGGTTTAGAAAAGAGCCCACAACTCCTTTAAATCCAATCTTGCCATGTTTGAGAAATTTGATTTTATTCTTGAATAACAAGTTTCTATTTTGGCCAAAACCTCACTTATTCTTTCTCAATCCAATTGTCACGAAAATTGCAATATATTTTGTCATTAATATTGATTGGAATCAATCAATATATCTTCCTTACCAAAATAATTGATTTTTATCTTAATTAAATCATTAAAATGAAATAAAAAATCATATTAAATCAAATATAATGCTAAATTTCGTGGCAAGTGTTTTTAGGCATGCTAATGACTTGTGGACCAAGTTTGTATCATAAAACCATAGGCCCATTTGCAAAGTTTCTCAATTTGAACCTTCTTTTTTTCATATTTGGTCCTCCAAAATCACCCAACTTTGATCAAGCATATCTCACTCAATTTTTAAGCTATGAGGATGTTCTAGTACCTTTTGGAAACCTCAAGAGGTCCTCTATAAGCCACTTTGGAACATATTTTTCATTTGGAGCTTTTATCTTGATCATATCCTCTTTGCAAAAAAACTGCTTTTGAAGGATGCTTGAAAATGACCTGTAATCTTTTGTACTATAACTCTCAAATGAAGCATTTCTAGCCCTGGCTTGTGAGAGACAAAGTTGTAGAGAATCCAATTTCCTTCAAAATAGGCTTTGAGTGGAGAATTTTTTATGTTCCATGTGAAAGTTATGCCCAGTCAAAGTTGGGTTGACTTTCTCCTAAAGAAACCCTAATTTGAACCTTTTTGCATTTGTTCATCTCTGAGTTTCTATTAATGGAATCATGATCAAGCTTTGATCAAATGATGGATATACACTTCTATACTTGTTGTATGACCCATGATTAGAGGTTTGGATCATGCCTTGACTTTGGATTTGAATCAGTTGACTGTGGATCTTGGGATTGTTTGAGCAGGTAGCCTTTGGAATGGTGCCTTGACTTTTGCCATGGGGTTATATTAGATCACTGTAAACCATATACCCTTGATTAAGAACCTTATCTCATTGATCCCCCTAAGAGAATCTCAAATCCTAGCCTTGGGAGGCTCTTGGCTAGGAGTGTTGCTTGGATGGAACCCTAGTCTTTTGAATCTTTGTAGGTGAAGTAGATGAGGCAAATTTTGGGGTATGAAAGAAAGCTATTGTCAACTTTGCTTGGGATTTCCAAAAGTAAACAAACTATCTTCCCGAGGAAGATTACCATTTGTTATCCTTTTGGGGAAATTCCTGCTATAAAAACGGTCCTCGTGCAGAGGAATGCACTTTGTTGACTTGCCGGGGAAACTCGAGTTGAGGTCCACGTGTCTTGGATAATTGCAGGATCAAAGCCTAGCTAGATGATCTTAACTATGCAGAAATATGATATGATGCGTGAAGCATGCATGAATATTATGATGATTATAAAACGTAAAGTGAATGTGAATAGAATTGTCGTGGATGTGAAATCCTGTGGTACGACTTGAATTTTTTTTCAGAAGATGTCTTCTTCTTGGAATATGTAGTTTGCACTCCGTTGGGGAAACTGGTGTAGCGGGGAAAATCTGATATCGAAGCCATGGGATTGACTCGAATCAATATTCCGTTTGAAATCGCCACCGCGCTTTATTTTTTCAAAGGAAAAGGGAAAAGAACGTAAAACCCAAAGTTTTGTTTTTAAAACAAGAAAGAGAACTCAGGTTCGGGTGTTGATTATATGAGGGGAAGGTTTAAAGCACCCCTCATATTCGTGGTACTCCACGGGAACCTTTTTGAAAATCTGTGTTGTGTGTGTGCTAAAAACGGTTTGTTTTATTTTTTAAAATAAGCTCGGCAAAGCGTTAAGCTTTGGGCCTACATACCTCCTCGGTGCAATGGAGAAGTCAGAGCTAATGTAGTTCCGCTTTTGGGAAAAACGTTTTAAAACGAATAAACACTTTGTTGTCGTTAGAGAGAAATACTCAGCCATTGATCTTGAGCATGAGAACAAACAAGTTCTTTGCATCGCAAATGAAAGAAGGGCTCCAACTCGGATAAAATCAACGAGTATGCCACTAGCTCTCTCACGCGGAAAAGATCTCGTTATTATCAATCAATTTCAAAATCGTGGGGTATAACCACTCGTTTCGACAATTAACGGTGTCTAAACTTTTGAAGAAAAAGCCACTAAGGGCAAAAGATATTTTTAAAGAAAAGGTTTTGAAAAGGTTGCAAACATAAGAAGATTTTTTGAAAAAGGGAGAAGATTTTGAAAATTTAAGAAGTGGGAGGAGATGAAGAGGCTAACCTAGTGCATAAAATAAAAGCTAAGGAAAGAAACGGTCTAACCAAATAAGAAGCCAACACTCGACATTAAGAGCCAAGGTAGTTTTCCCATCCTTTGGATTTATCAATACCAACACATTAACACTTGGGGATACACATGAACTTATTGTCTTAGAACCCTTTTTCATTAAGCACATTAAGATTCTGACGAAAATCGGGCAGAGTAACGGCTGTTTTTCGGGTAAAATCCTTATATCAATGCCTTGGAATTAACCATCAAGGGTTTTCAAGGAAATACCTGCACACATAAACATACAACAGAACAATGCCAGACAGACAGAACAATCACAGGATAGTAATTGAATGAATCCAAAGGTACTAGGTCCATAAGTCCGAATCTCCAAAGCGCTAGGGATAGTAACCGATAGTCCAAAGAGAGCCTTATGTAATTTTTAGATTTTGGTTATTTATTAGTGTTTTAGCGAAAAAATAAAGTATGGTCCAAGTGGACAAAAGAAAAATAACAGAAGCATAAACATATGTCCAAGTGGACAAAGAGAAAATGACGGAAAGTAAATATGATGAAATGATAAAGTAAAGCGATAAAGCGATAAATATAAAGAGCGGTAATATAAAGAGCGGTATAGTAAAGGTGCGGAAATTAAAGTTAGTTGTTAAGTGTTAAAGATAACCATCTTGAAACTTGTCAAGTATGTTATCAAAGTTAGTAGGAAGATCTATGGTGAGTGAATGATGTACTAAGATTTAAATTTAATGGGGTTTATCAGAAGCTTGATAGAATCATAGCGACTACACGATAAAAACCTCCACAAGTCTTAAATCAACCGCATACAATTCTCTTCCATATTTGATCTTTTTTATTCGGGACACGAAATATTGCGCTATGTTAAGCAGATCGCCAAGTGATTTATGTAGAAATCACCCTACAACGAGGCCGGTCAAAACTTTATGTGCTAATGCATGCGAGAAGAACGATATGTAGATCGCCTTCCGAAAGCAATACCGCACGAAAAGAAAATAGGTAACGATCTAGTCTTTACTAAGAATCCATAAGAATTCTCAAAGTATTAAGACTTTCATCGATCAAAAGAAAAAAAGGAGAAGGAGAAGATAAAATGCATAAAGATAATCAACTCACACTATCATTAATATCATTCATCTAATATTATGGATTTGGTTCTTTCAAACCTATCAACATCCTAGATCCAATGATATTAATGAAATGGAGGAAGAAAAATAAAATTCACAAAAGATAATCAACTCACACTATCATTAATATCATTCATCTAATATTATGGATTAGGTCATTTCAAACCTATCAACATCCTAGATCCAATGATATTAATGAAGTGGAGGAAGTAAGAAGCCAAAACAAGCATAAAAAAGGCAAAAAAACACATTCTACCAGCAGGAAATCGATTTACCTCTGTAGGAAATCGATTTCCTGAGTGCAGAGTTCAAATTTTGAAAAAAAATAAGGTGGAAATCGATTTCTTACAGAGGGAAATCGATTTCCTGCACGCAGCATTCAAAAAATCAGCATTAGGAGGCATAAAACTTGACTTAAGCAAACATACAAACACCTTATGATCACATATCCATTGGAGCACGAATTTTCCATCAAATCACCATCAAATAGCACCAATATAGCATCAAAGATGCATTGAACACAAGCAACAAAGATCTACATCTTAGAATTGAGGAATTTACCAATTCTTGAATGAAAGTGTTGAAGTAGCTTCAAGAACAAGCACAAAGTGTAGATCCTTCAAGTATGGAGATGAACAATCAAAGAAAAGAGTGAAATGTAGGAGGCGTAGTTCAAAGTTAGCAAGATTCAATGTGAACCTTACTAATCTTATGAAAATGAACTTTGGGTGAGGGTTTTGGAAAGGGTGAGAAATGAATTTGCAAGCAATTTTTTGGCTCTCCAAGCTTGAGAAATGAATTTGCAAGAACTTTTTTGGCTATCAAAAGCTTGAGAAATGAGAGAGTAGAGGGCTCTATTTATAGAATTGGAGCAAGAGTAGTGGCAAATTGGTCTTTTTGTGTTTGGTGATTAACTTGTGTTTAATTGGTGATTAAAGTGGCAATTAAATGGTAAAAATGGTAAAATGAGGTTAAAGAGGGTTTAATGAATGAGTTAATTTTGATGAGGTGGAAAATTGATAAAATGCTCAAATAAAAAGGTGCCAAAATGATGTCAAGCTTCCCTCCTTATATTTTTTTGAATTTTGCGCACAGGAAATCGATTTCCCACAGGGATAAATCGATTTCCACCTTCAAATTTTCAAAAATTATTTTCTTGCACTATTTTGATTTTTGCCCGATCTTTCACCTGTAAAATATAAACAAAAGAGACAAAACATATATTTTTTTGATTTTTGGTTAGTATAAACAAATAAAAGGCTATAAATGCTCGATAATTCCCCTCAGAGATAATCACAGTATCAAAGATAAAGCTTCACAATGGTGCTCTTGATTAACGATTGAATGCAAATGATGTGTGATCTTAGGGTCAAAAATTGGGGTATGACAGATGCCCCTATTTAAGTTTCTTCTTTCCGGAGATGTGAGGGTTAAAATCCTCAGCTCGACGTAATTGAAGAGACTTAAATATAAAACACACAATTTTTGAACCTAAGGTATAATGCGATGCTAATGGATGCATCAAGTATGATTATGGAATAGAGAGGAGTATAACACCACTGGGGAGATAAGAAAGGATTCCACTGGGGGAAAAGGTATGTGTCATCCAGGGATAAAACTTGGATTCCACAGGAGAAAGAGACAGTCAACAGAAGCTTTCAAGATAAAACATGATTGCACTTCGAGAAGAGAATATCTGAGGCCTACATGAATGTGGCTACATCAAAATGAATATCAAGGTAAAACATGATTGGACAACATCAAATGACAACCAAGGTAAAACATGATTGGATATCGTCAAAGGATAATCAAGGTAAAACATGATTGGATAATCATCAACGGACAATCAAGGTAAAACATGATTGGATAATCATCACAGGTCCATCAAGGTAAAACATGATTAGATAATCATCACAGGTCCATCAAGGTAAAACATGATTGGATGTCATTAAGGGATAATCAAGGTAAAACATGATTGGATAACATCAAATGACAATCAAGGTAAAACATGATTGAAAAATGCCAAATGACAATCAAGGTAAAACATGATTAGGTAACCAAGATAAAACATGGTCGAAAGTGATCAGGATAAAGCATGATTAGAGACAATCAAGATAAAACATGATTGAAGGGAAACAAGATAAAACATGGTGTAAGTGATCAGGATAAAGCATGATCAAAGGCAATCAAGATAAGACATGATTGAAGGGAGCCAAGATAAAGCATGGTGTAAATCTTTCAGGAATGACACTAAAAGGAGAAAAGATACATCTAGGAACAACACTAGACGGACAAGACAAACAAGTATCTGTTTTGGATAGGTGCCAAGTAAGTTGGACTTTGATCTCAAGGTGAAAATGTTGATAGCAACAGAACCTCAAAAAATGCAAATGAGTATGAAATTTGTTTCAATGCATGATGTTTAATTTTTCTATGCATGATATATGATCAATGCAATGCAATTGTTTGTTACAACTGAGGGAGACTCTTTTGTGAGGCACGATAGGAACTCGATTCCTCAACACGGGAACTCTGCCAATTCTGCTTATGAAGAAGATGCTTGGACATACTTCTTGTCACATTGGTAACTGTATCAAAACAATGATTCTTTGAGAAGGGCTGATAAAACTGCTTGGGGATTGCTGAAGAAGATTGCCCCTGATTCACTAATTGTTGCAAGTTAACTGATCATGGCTTCAGTTCTTGAAATGATATTCTGATCAACAAATCTTGACTGAACATCTGAATAACAGGATCTTGAAGTAACGTGCCCCTGATAGGATCACTGATTAAGTTTCTCGACTGTTTGAACTTCCTGAAAAATGAGTGCTTACTTGCAAATAAAATGTTCATTCAAGAATGGTAATTTTAATGCAATGCTCAAAGAATATTTTTGAAATCGAAATCATTTTTGGAAAGATGTTATTGATGTAAAGCGAAGGGAATCACTGGTCAAAACATAAAGGTTAAGACATTCAAAGTGAAAGATAAAGCAAAGGCATGATATCAAAACAAATGATTGGAAAATCTCATGGGAGTCAGCTTACGCAACCTTGTTGTAGTATGCTTTCAAACAAACCTTGCTTCAATTAGGTCTTTCATAGGTTGTAACGTGGCCTGGTTCACGGTTTAAGAAACAAAGGATATAAGGCTCAAAATTTGATTGTTCCCACCCCCTTCGTGATGATCTCCAGTCCTAAAACTCAGTTAATTCAACTTATGCATTCAGGTTCCAAGAGACTTCTGGAATTGCACCTTTGATAATGATGATATTTCACAAGCAAAGAGAACTTTTGAGATTGCAGTCACTTCTTCCTTTTTGTTGTCACAACATTTTGTTGCTTGAGGAATTTATTGACTTCTCTTTTTTCATCTTTTTCTTTTGATATCCCTAACTTTTGCCTGAACTGTTTATTTTTGAACTTACAGTCAGCGGGATGCCTTGATTCTTGCCTAAGTCATTTTTTGGATTTTTGACTTAGCAGACTTTTCTTTGTATATATATTTTTTTTGATGCATTTTTTTTTGAAAGATAGTGACTGCCTTGCTTAATGATTGATGAACCATCATTGGCTTTTGATTGACATCTCCCACATTTCTTTGATGTATGCGGAGGAGAGCTTGCGATTGAAGCACTTGTTGAAAGGTGTACTGAATGATTCTCTTAAAATAGAATGCCCAGCCAAATTAATTGAGAACTACCCTGCCCCAGGTTTAAAATGCGGGTTTTTTCATACAGAAAGAAACTCCAACTTCGAAGGCTCAGAGGGGTTGACAAGGGATTAACTTCCTTATTTCTCCAGTGTTTGGGAATTGAAACAATGCCTGTACATCATCAGCAAAGTTTTATTCGAAAGCATACAGTTCAACAACTTGGGTATTTCGTTGTCATCATCCTCCCTCCAATCTTTGCATAAAATAAAAGTTTGATAGAGAAAGCAAATGGAAGAAAAAGTTTTGTAAACGAAGGTATAAACATAAACACAGTGGATGTTAATGAATTCAAAATATGCAATGCTCATTTCATTAAAATTACCATTCAGAAACAAACAAAGTCTAAAAGTAAACCACACAATAAAGGAAATACAAACAGTACAGAAACAAGGCCTAGTGACTAATCAGCAACAAAGATGAGCTATCTTGTCTGAAACACTTGGCTTTAGGAATATCTGGCTTTGATCTGTCTTCAGCCACTCTGTTCTGGCAAAGGATTAGTGACAACATTGGGACCCATATCCTTGAAAGATAGCATCTTTGATCTTACTAACTCTTGGTCTTGTTGAAGTTCTTCCATACTCTTCAGATACATGCATCTAGTTCAATGTGTCGAGGAATCAGCTTGACAGATAAGCAAACCACTCTGAAGATGGAGACAGACAAGGATAAGTTTTCTGGACAACCTGGATGTATGTATGCAAATGATGCAATTGTTGTTTTTTGGTTTTTTATTTATTTGATTTTCAAGGAATTCAAGTTATTAATTTGTAAACATCAAAACAAAAAGGAAGTAAATCCTAAATTGGATCAAAGCTTTGATCAAGTTATCATCAAGATCAATCATCCATTTTGGTGGATTAGAGCTTTCACCCCATCAACACCCAAGATCCATTGAGTTTGATGAAACTTATGATGTTTACAAAGAAAGACCTATGAGTTCCTTGGAAATCAAATGAATGCATGGATGCATGGTTTATGCATCAATCACAATCAAGATCACACACGGTCACACAAACAGGGTTCAAAGGTTCGACGTCACGAGCATGGAGTCAAGGTTAAGAACCACCCACAAAGGTATGAACTAGGGAATTTTGTACCTGCCGAACGGGTTCTACAAAGGTTCCCAGAGTTTTCAATCTTCTATCGGATACTACCGACACGCACAATTGCTCATGGGCGCCAATAATATGCCTAAAAAGACCTCGTCTGAGCGTAGTATCGCATGACAACAAGCTCAAATTGGTACTTGATCTTATTTCTGCACTACATCCTAAAAAGGCTTAGATTGGTTAAAAAGGTTCTAGGCCATTCAGCTTCTACGGACACTCACTATTGAAAGTAATAGCGTTCTTACGATAGTTCGTAACAACATCTACTACCTTCCATGAGGCCTCCACTGATTGGGGTTCCACCATATGACGCTCATGTTAAGGATTGCTCCTGACATGCGACTATTGGTCTTACCACCTCCTATCTCAAGTTACTCACAAAAGTTTGGGTTAGAACTTTATCTCATCACAGAGGAACCATCGAGCACCAAAAAGAAAAAAAAAAGAAAATAAACAAACAAATCACACAACAATATATACAGATAAAAACACACAGATAAACAAAAATAGGCTTAACAAACTTAAAACTGGTTCCCCAGTGAAGTCGCCATTTTTCTGTAGCGGGGAAAATCTGATATCGAAGCCATGGGATTGACTCGAATCAATATTCCGTTTGAAATCGCCACCGCGCTTTATTTTTTCAAAGGAAAAGGGAAAAGAACGTAAAACCCAAAGTTTTGTTTTTAAAACAAGAAAGAGAACTCAGGTTCGGGTGTTGATTATATGAGGGGAAGGTTTAAAGCACCCCTCATATCCGTGGTACTCCACGGGAACCTTTTTGAAAATCTGTGTTGTGTGTGTGCTAAAAACGGTTTGTTTTATTTTTTAAAATAAGCTCGGCAAAGCGTTAAGCTTTGGGCCTACATACCTCCTCGGTGCAATGGAGAAGTCAGAGCTAATGTAGTTCCGCTTTTGGGAAAAACGTTTTAAAACGAATAAACACTTTGTTGTCGTTAGAGAGAAATACTCAGCCATTGATCTTGAGCATGAGAACAAACAAGTTCTTTGCATCGCAAATGAAAGAAGGGCTCCAACTCGGATAAAATCAACGAGTATGCCACTAGCTCTCTCACGCGGAAAAGATCTCGTTATTATCAATCAATTTCAAAATCGTGGGGTATAACCACTCGTTTCGACAATTAACGGTGTCTAAACTTTTGAAGAAAAAGCCACTAAGGGCAAAAGATATTTTTAAAGAAAAGGTTTTGAAAAGGTTGCAAACATAAGAAGATTTTTTGAAAAAGGGAGAAGATTTTGAAAATTTAAGAAGTGGGAGGAGATGAAGAGGCTAACCTAGTGCATAAAATAAAAGCTAAGGAAAGAAACGGTCTAACCAAATAAGAAGCCAACACTCGACATTAAGAGCCAAGGTAGTTTTCCCATCCTTTGGATTTATCAATACCAACACATTAACACTTGGGGATACACATGAACTTATTGTCTTAGAACCCTTTTTCATTAAGCACATTAAGATTCTGACGAAAATCGGGCAGAGTAACGGCTGTTTTTCGGGTAAAATCCTTATATCAATGCCTTGGAATTAACCATCAAGGGTTTTCAAGGAAATACCTGCACACATAAACATACAACAGAACAATGCCAGACAGACAGAACAATCACAGGATAGTAATTGAATGAATCCAAAGGTACTAGGTCCATAAGTCCGAATCTCCAAAGCGCTAGGGATAGTAACCGATAGTCCAAAGAGAGCCTTATGTAATTTTTAGATTTTGGTTATTTATTAGTGTTTTAGCGAAAAAATAAAGTATGGTCCAAGTGGACAAAAGAAAAATAACAGAAGCATAAACATATGTCCAAGTGGACAAAGAGAAAATGACGGAAAGTAAATATGATGAAATGATAAAGTAAAGCGATAAAGCGATAAATATAAAGAGCGGTAATATAAAGAGCGGTATAGTAAAGGTGCGGAAATTAAAGTTAGTTGTTAAGTGTTAAAGATAACCATCTTGAAACTTGTCAAGTATGTTATCAAAGTTAGTAGGAAGATCTATGGTGAGTGAATGATGTACTAAGATTTAAATTTAATGGGGTTTATCAGAAGCTTGATAGAATCATAGCGACTACACGATAAAAACCTCCACAAGTCTTAAATCAACCGCATACAATTCTCTTCCATATTTGATCTTTTTTATTCGGGACACGAAATATTGCGCTATGTTAAGCAGATCGCCAAGTGATTTATGTAGAAATCACCCTACAACGAGGCCGGTCAAAACTTTATGTGCTAATGCGTGCGAGAAGAACGATATGTAGATCGCCTTCCGAAAGCAATACCGCACGAAAAGAAAATAGGTAACGATCTAGTCTTTACTAAGAATCCATAAGAATTCTCAAAGTATTAAGACTTTCATCGATCAAAAGAAAAAAAGGAGAAGGAGAAGATAAAATGCATAAAGATAATCAACTCACACTATCATTAATATCATTCATCTAATATTATGGATTTGGTTCTTTCAAACCTATCAACATCCTAGATCCAATGATATTAATGAAATGGAGGAAGAAAAATAAAATTCACAAAAGATAATCAACTCACACTATCATTAATATCATTCATCTAATATTATGGATTAGGTCATTTCAAACCTATCAACATCCTAGATCCAATGATATTAATGAAGTGGAGGAAGTAAGAAGCCAAAACAAGCATAAAAAAGGCAAAAAAACACATTCTACCAGCAGGAAATCGATTTACCTCTGTAGGAAATCGATTTCCTGAGTGCAGAGTTCAAATTTTGAAAAAAAATAAGGTGGAAATCGATTTCTTACAGAGGGAAATCGATTTCCTGCACGCAGCATTCAAAAAATCAGCATTAGGAGGCATAAAACTTGACTTAAGCAAACATACAAACACCTTATGATCACATATCCATTGGAGCACGAATTTTCCATCAAATCACCATCAAATAGCACCAATATAGCATCAAAGATGCATTGAACACAAGCAACAAAGATCTACATCTTAGAATTGAGGAATTTACCAATTCTTGAATGAAAGTGTTGAAGTAGCTTCAAGAACAAGCACAAAGTGTAGATCCTTCAAGTATGGAGATGAACAATCAAAGAAAAGAGTGAAATGTAGGAGGCGTAGTTCAAAGTTAGCAAGATTCAATGTGAACCTTACTAATCTTATGAAAATGAACTTTGGGTGAGGGTTTTGGAAAGGGTGAGAAATGAATTTGCAAGCAATTTTTTGGCTCTCCAAGCTTGAGAAATGAATTTGCAAGAACTTTTTTGGCTATCAAAAGCTTGAGAAATGAGAGAGTAGAGGGCTCTATTTATAGAATTGGAGCAAGAGTAGTGGCAAATTGGTCTTTTTGTGTTTGGTGATTAACTTGTGTTTAATTGGTGATTAAAGTGGCAATTAAATGGTAAAAATGGTAAAATGAGGTTAAAGAGGGTTTAATGAATGAGTTAATTTTGATGAGGTGGAAAATTGATAAAATGCTCAAATAAAAAGGTGCCAAAATGATGTCAAGCTTCCCTCCTTATATTTTTTTGAATTTTGCGCACAGGAAATCGATTTCCCACAGGGATAAATCGATTTCCACCTTCAAATTTTCAAAAATTATTTTCTTGCACTATTTTGATTTTTGCCCGATCTTTCACCTGTAAAATATAAACAAAAGAGACAAAACATATATTTTTTTGATTTTTGGTTAGTATAAACAAATAAAAGGCTATAAATGCTCGATAATTCCCCTCAGAGATAATCACAGTATCAAAGATAAAGCTTCACAATGGTGCTCTTGATTAACGATTGAATGCAAATGATGTGTGATCTTAGGGTCAAAAATTGGGGTATGACAGATGCCCCTATTTAAGTTTCTTCTTTCCGGAGATGTGAGGGTTAAAATCCTCAGCTCGACGTAATTGAAGAGACTTAAATATAAAACACACAATTTTTGAACCTAAGGTATAATGCGATGCTAATGGATGCATCAAGTATGATTATGGAATAGAGAGGAGTATAACACCACTGGGGAGATAAGAAAGGATTCCACTGGGGGAAAAGGTATGTGTCATCCAGGGATAAAACTTGGATTCCACAGGAGAAAGAGACAGTCAACAGAAGCTTTCAAGATAAAACATGATTGCACTTCGAGAAGAGAATATCTGAGGCCTACATGAATGTGGCTACATCAAAATGAATATCAAGGTAAAACATGATTGGACAACATCAAATGACAACCAAGGTAAAACATGATTGGATATCGTCAAAGGATAATCAAGGTAAAACATGATTGGATAATCATCAACGGACAATCAAGGTAAAACATGATTGGATAATCATCACAGGTCCATCAAGGTAAAACATGATTAGATAATCATCACAGGTCCATCAAGGTAAAACATGATTGGATGTCATTAAGGGATAATCAAGGTAAAACATGATTGGATAACATCAAATGACAATCAAGGTAAAACATGATTGAAAAATGCCAAATGACAATCAAGGTAAAACATGATTAGGTAACCAAGATAAAACATGGTCGAAAGTGATCAGGATAAAGCATGATTAGAGACAATCAAGATAAAACATGATTGAAGGGAAACAAGATAAAACATGGTGTAAGTGATCAGGATAAAGCATGATCAAAGGCAATCAAGATAAGACATGATTGAAGGGAGCCAAGATAAAGCATGGTGTAAATCTTTCAGGAATGACACTAAAAGGAGAAAAGATACATCTAGGAACAACACTAGACGGACAAGACAAACAAGTATCTGTTTTGGATAGGTGCCAAGTAAGTTGGACTTTGATCTCAAGGTGAAAATGTTGATAGCAACAGAACCTCAAAAAATGCAAATGAGTATGAAATTTGTTTCAATGCATGATGTTTAATTTTTCTATGCATGATATATGATCAATGCAATGCAATTGTTTGTTACAACTGAGGGAGACTCTTTTGTGAGGCACGATAGGAACTCGATTCCTCAACACGGGAACTCTGCCAATTCTGCTTATGAAGAAGATGCTTGGACATACTTCTTGTCACATTGGTAACTGTATCAAAACAATGATTCTTTGAGAAGGGCTGATAAAACTGCTTGGGGATTGCTGAAGAAGATTGCCCCTGATTCACTAATTGTTGCAAGTTAACTGATCATGGCTTCAGTTCTTGAAATGATATTCTGATCAACAAATCTTGACTGAACATCTGAATAACAGGATCTTGAAGTAACGTGCCCCTGATAGGATCACTGATTAAGTTTCTCGACTGTTTGAACTTCCTGAAAAATGAGTGCTTACTTGCAAATAAAATGTTCATTCAAGAATGGTAATTTTAATGCAATGCTCAAAGAATATTTTTGAAATCGAAATCATTTTTGGAAAGATGTTATTGATGTAAAGCGAAGGGAATCACTGGTCAAAACATAAAGGTTAAGACATTCAAAGTGAAAGATAAAGCAAAGGCATGATATCAAAACAAATGATTGGAAAATCTCATGGGAGTCAGCTTACGCAACCTTGTTGTAGTATGCTTTCAAACAAACCTTGCTTCAATTAGGTCTTTCATAGGTTGTAACGTGGCCTGGTTCACGGTTTAAGAAACAAAGGATATAAGGCTCAAAATTTGATTGTTCCCACCCCCTTCGTGATGATCTCCAGTCCTAAAACTCAGTTAATTCAACTTATGCATTCAGGTTCCAAGAGACTTCTGGAATTGCACCTTTGATAATGATGATATTTCACAAGCAAAGAGAACTTTTGAGATTGCAGTCACTTCTTCCTTTTTGTTGTCACAACATTTTGTTGCTTGAGGAATTTATTGACTTCTCTTTTTTCATCTTTTTCTTTTGATATCCCTAACTTTTGCCTGAACTGTTTATTTTTGAACTTACAGTCAGCGGGATGCCTTGATTCTTGCCTAAGTCATTTTTTGGATTTTTGACTTAGCAGACTTTTCTTTGTATATATATTTTTTTTGATGCATTTTTTTTTGAAAGATAGTGACTGCCTTGCTTAATGATTGATGAACCATCATTGGCTTTTGATTGACATCTCCCACATTTCTTTGATGTATGCGGAGGAGAGCTTGCGATTGAAGCACTTGTTGAAAGGTGTACTGAATGATTCTCTTAAAATAGAATGCCCAGCCAAATTAATTGAGAACTACCCTGCCCCAGGTTTAAAATGCGGGTTTTTTCATACAGAAAGAAACTCCAACTTCGAAGGCTCAGAGGGGTTGACAAGGGATTAACTTCCTTATTTCTCCAGTGTTTGGGAATTGAAACAATGCCTGTACATCATCAGCAAAGTTTTATTCGAAAGCATACAGTTCAACAACTTGGGTATTTCGTTGTCATCATCCTCCCTCCAATCTTTGCATAAAATAAAAGTTTGATAGAGAAAGCAAATGGAAGAAAAAGTTTTGTAAACGAAGGTATAAACATAAACACAGTGGATGTTAATGAATTCAAAATATGCAATGCTCATTTCATTAAAATTACCATTCAGAAACAAACAAAGTCTAAAAGTAAACCACACAATAAAGGAAATACAAACAGTACAGAAACAAGGCCTAGTGACTAATCAGCAACAAAGATGAGCTATCTTGTCTGAAACACTTGGCTTTAGGAATATCTGGCTTTGATCTGTCTTCAGCCACTCTGTTCTGGCAAAGGATTAGTGACAACATTGGGACCCATATCCTTGAAAGATAGCATCTTTGATCTTACCAACTCTTGGTCTTGTTGAAGTTCTTCCATACTCTTCAGATACATGCATCTAGTTCAATGTGTCGAGGAATCAGCTTGACAGATAAGCAAACCACTCTGAAGATGGAGACAGACAAGGATAAGTTTTCTGGACAACCTGGATGTATGTATGCAAATGATGCAATTGTTGTTTTTTGGTTTTTTATTTATTTGATTTTCAAGGAATTCAAGTTATTAATTTGTAAACATCAAAACAAAAAGGAAGTAAATCCTAAATTGGATCAAAGCTTTGATCAAGTTATCATCAAGATCAATCATCCATTTTGGTGGATTAGAGCTTTCACCCCATCAACACCCAAGATCCATTGAGTTTGATGAAACTTATGATGTTTACAAAGAAAGACCTATGAGTTCCTTGGAAATCAAATGAATGCATGGATGCATGGTTTATGCATCAATCACAATCAAGATCACACACGGTCACACAAACAGGGTTCAAAGGTTCGACGTCACGAGCATGGAGTCAAGGTTAAGAACCACCCACAAAGGTATGAACTAGGGAATTTTGTACCTGCCGAACGGGTTCTACAAAGGTTCCCAGAGTTTTCAATCTTCTATCGGATACTACCGGCACGCACAATTGCTCATGGGCGCCAATAATATGCCTAAAAAGACCTCGTCTGAGCGTAGTATCGCATGACAACAAGCTCAAATTGGTACTTGATCTTATTTCTGCACTACATCCTAAAAAGGCTTAGATTGGTTAAAAAGGTTCTAGGCCATTCAGCTTCTACGGACACTCACTATTGAAAGTAATAGCGTTCTTACGATAGTTCGTAACAACATCTACTACCTTCCATGAGGCCTCCACTGATTGGGGTTCCACCATATGACGCTCATGTTAAGGATTGCTCCTGACATGCGACTATTGGTCTTACCACCTCCTATCTCAAGTTACTCACAAAAGTTTGGGTTAGAACTTTATCTCATCACAGAGGAACCATCGAGCACCAAAAAGAAAAAAAAAAGAAAATAAACAAACAAATCACACAACAATATATACAGATAAAAACACACAGATAAACAAAAATAGGCTTAACAAACTTAAAACTGGTTCCCCAGTGAAGTCGCCATTTTTCTGTAGCGGGGAAAATCTGATATCGAAGCCATGGGATTGACTCGAATCAATATTCCGTTTGAAATCGCCACCGCGCTTTATTTTTTCAAAGGAAAAGGGAAAAGAACGTAAAACCCAAAGTTTTGTTTTTAAAACAAGAAAGAGAACTCAGGTTCGGGTGTTGATTATATGAGGGGAAGGTTTAAAGCACCCCTCATATCCGTGGTACTCCACGGGAACCTTTTTGAAAATCTGTGTTGTGTGTGTGCTAAAAACGGTTTGTTTTATTTTTTAAAATAAGCTCGGCAAAGCGTTAAGCTTTGGGCCTACATACCTCCTCGGTGCAATGGAGAAGTCAGAGCTAATGTAGTTCCGCTTTTGGGAAAAACGTTTTAAAACGAATAAACACTTTGTTGTCGTTAGAGAGAAATACTCAGCCATTGATCTTGAGCATGAGAACAAACAAGTTCTTTGCATCGCAAATGAAAGAAGGGCTCCAACTCGGATAAAATCAACGAGTATGCCACTAGCTCTCTCACGCGGAAAAGATCTCGTTATTATCAATCAATTTCAAAATCGTGGGGTATAACCACTCGTTTCGACAATTAACGGTGTCTAAACTTTTGAAGAAAAAGCCACTAAGGGCAAAAGATATTTTTAAAGAAAAGGTTTTGAAAAGGTTGCAAACATAAGAAGATTTTTTGAAAAAGGGAGAAGATTTTGAAAATTTAAGAAGTGGGAGGAGATGAAGAGGCTAACCTAGTGCATAAAATAAAAGCTAAGGAAAGAAACGGTCTAACCAAATAAGAAGCCAACACTCGACATTAAGAGCCAAGGTAGTTTTCCCATCCTTTGGATTTATCAATACCAACACATTAACACTTGGGGATACACATGAACTTATTGTCTTAGAACCCTTTTTCATTAAGCACATTAAGATTCTGACGAAAATCGGGCAGAGTAACGGCTGTTTTTCGGGTAAAATCCTTATATCAATGCCTTGGAATTAACCATCAAGAGTTTTCAAGGAAATACCTGCACACATAAACATACAACAGAACAATGCCAGACAGACAGAACAATCACAGGATAGTAATAGAATGAATCCAAAGGTACTAGGTCCATAAGTCCGAATCTCCAAAGCGCTAGGGATAGTAACCGATAGTCCAAAGAGAGCCTTATGTATTTTTTATATTTTGGTTATTTATTAGTGTTTTAGCGAAAAAATAAAGTATGGTCCAAGTGGACAAAAGAAAAATAACAGAAGCATAAACATATGTCCAAGTGGAAAAAGAGAAAATGACGGAAAGTAAATATGATGAAATGATAAAGTAAAGCGATAAAGCGATAAATATAAAGAGCGGTAATATAAAGAGCGGTATAGTAAAGGTGCGGAAATTAAAGTTAGTTGTTAAGTGTTAAAGATAACCATCTTGAAACTTGTCAAGTATGTTATCAAAGTTAGTAGGAAGATCTATGGTGAGTGAATGATGTACTCGGATTTAAATTTAATGGGGTTTATCAGAAGCTTGATAGAATCATAGCGACTACACGATAAAAACCTCCACAAGTCTTAAATCAACCGCATACAATTCTCTTCCATATTTGATCTTTTTTATTCGGGACACGAAATATTGCGCTATGTTAAGCAGATCGCCAAGTGATTTATGTAGAAATCACCCTACAACGAGGCCGGTCAAAACTTTATGTGCTAATGCATGCGAGAAGAACGATATGTAGATCGCCTTCCGAAAGCAATACCGCACGAAAAGAAAATAGGTAACGATCTAGTCTTTACTAAGAATCCATAAGAATTCTCAAAGTATTAAGACTTTCATCGATCAAAAGAAAAAAAGGAGAAGGAGAAGATAAAATGCATAAAGATAATCAACTCACACTATCATTAATATCATTCATCTAATATTATGGATTTGGTTCTTTCAAACCTATCAACATCCTAGATCCAATGATATTAATGAAATGGAGGAAGAAAAATAAAATTCACAAAAGATAATCAACTCACACTATCATTAATATCATTCATCTAATATTATGGATTAGGTCATTTCAAACCTATCAACATCCTAGATCCAATGATATTAATGAAGTGGAGGAAGTAAGAAGCCAAAACAAGCATAAAAAAGGCAAAAAACACATTCTGCCAGCAGGAAATCGATTTACCTCTGTAGGAAATCGATTTCCTGAGTGCAGAGTTCAAATTTTGAAAAAAAAAAGGTGGAAATCGATTTCCTACAGAGGGAAATCGATTTCCTGCACGCAGCATTCAAAAAATCAGCATTAGGAGGCATAAAACTTGACTTAAGCAAACATACAAACACCTTATGATCACATATCCATTGGAGCACGAATTTTCCATCAAATCACCATCAAATAGCACCAATATAGCATCAAAGATGCATTAAACACAAGCAACAAAGATCTACATCTTAGAATTGAGGAATTTACCAATTCTTGAATGAAAGTGTTGAAGTAGCTTCAAGAACAAGCACAAAGTGTAGATCCTTCAAGTATGGAGATGAACAATCAAAGAAAAGAGTGAAATGTAGGAGGCTTAGTTCAAAATTAGCAAGATTCAATGTGAACCTTACTAATCTTATGAAAATGAACTTTGGGTGAGGGTTTTGGAAAGGGTGAGAAATGAATTTGCAAGCAATTTTTTGGCTCTCCAAGCTTGAGAAATGAATTTGCAAGAACTTTTTTGGCTATCAAAAGCTTGAGAAATGAGAGAGTAGAGGGCTCTATTTATAGAATTGGAGCAAGAGTAGTGGCAAATTGGTCTTTTTGTGTTTGGTGATTAACTTGTGTTTAATTGGTGATTAAAGTGGCAATTAAATGGTAAAAATGGTAAAATGAGGTTAAAGAGGGTTTAATGAATGAGTTAATTTTGATGAGGTGGAAAATTGATAAAATGATCAAATAAAAAGGTGCCAAAATGATGTCAAGCTTCCCTCCTTATATTTTTTTGAATTTTGCGCACAGGAAATCGATTTCCCACAGGGGTAAATCGATTTCCACCTTCAAATTTTCAAAAATTGTTTTCTTGCACTGTTTTGATTTTTGCCCGATCTTTCACCTGTAAAATATAAACAAAAGAGACAAAACTTATATTTTTTTGATTTTTGGTTAGTATAAACAAATAAAAGGCTATAAATGCTCGATAATTCCCCTCAGAGATAATCACAGTATCAAAGATAAAGCTTCACAATGGTGCTCTTGATTGACGATTGAATGCAAATGATGTGTGATCTTAGGGTCAAAAATTGGGGTATGACAACTGGGTTACCAGTTGTCCGTTGTTCTGAAGTCAGTGACATGGCTTGAAGTGAAGATCCGTTCTCGGGAGATGTTCGCAAAGCGACCTCATGGGGAAACTTGTTCCCGGAGTCTCTACTGTTTTTGGAGCAACTGTTTGCATTCTTCCTATTGTTTGTAAACCTCAGAAAGAAATTTCACCTTTATTTTGTAAGTAAATTCATTTTATTTTCGAAAACGTTTGTTTCAAGAAAATGACTATCAAACTTTAAAAATGTATTTTTAGAAACTGAATAAGACTCGATTGCAAAGAAAAAGGCACAAGGCTCAAATTGTCATTTATGGAATGGTAATCAGCCAAAGGCTTGATCCCATGGAGTATTTACAAAGTTGGAAATTGGTAATTTTTGGGAAAAGGGCTACGATGAAACGTGACGACCATTATCTTTCCCTTCCACTCTGAATCGCGTTATATTCGTGCTTCGTATAAGATGACCTACTGATGATGAATACTCCGCTATGGATTTTTTGAATGATCAAGTATGTCTTGAACGCAGTTACTTGCCATATATCCCTAACTTTTGCGTAAACTACCCCTTTCGGGTTTTAAGTCTACCGGGATTGATTATTATTATTTTTTATGTCTCTAACTTTTGCCTGAATCGCCCTTTCGGGTTTTCGATCCACCGAGACGCTCTTTTTTGCCTAAGTCGCTATTTGCGAGTTTTCAACTTAGCGAGCTATTCTTTTAATTATTTAGGAGAAGTATTTCTTGAATGCGTCGACGTTCACAGGACGAGTGAATTCTTCTCCATCCATAGTCGTGAGTATTAAGGCTCCTCCTGAGAAAGCTCTCTTAACCACGTATGGGCCATCATAATTGGGAGTCCACTTGCCCCTCGAATTTGTGAGAAATGATTGAATCTTTTTGAGTACAAGGTCGCCTTCTTTAATTGTGCGAGGTCAAACCTTTTTGTCGAAAGCTTTCTTCATTCTTTGGTGATATAGTTGTCTGTGCCATAAAGTTGTCATGCGCTTTTCTTCGATTAAGTTCAACTCATCGAATTTGTTTTGACACCACTCGACTTCTGTTAATTTTGCCTCCATCAAGACTCTCATTGATGGGATCTCAACCTCTATGGGTATGACTGCCTCCATACCATATACAAGGGAGAAAGGAGCTGCTCCAGTCGAAGTATGTACAGATGTAAGGTAACCATGAAGAGCAAACGGTAGCATTTCATGCCAATCTTTGTAAGTGACGACCATTTTCTGAATGATTTTCTTGATGTTTTTGTTAGCTGCTTCTACAACCCCATTCATCTTTGGTCTGTAAGGAGACGAGTTGTGATGTTCAATCTTGAATTCTTCATAAATTTCCTTCATCATTTTGTTGTTCAAATTTGACCCATTGTCAGTGATTATCTTGCTAGGAATGTCGTAGCGACAGATGATGTGGTTCTTGATAAACCTGACGACAACTTGTCTTGTGACGTTTGCGTATGAAGCTGCTTCAACCCACTTGTTGAATTAGTCTATGGCTACTAAGATGAAGCGATGTCTGTTGGACGCTTTTGGCTCGATCATTCCAATCATGTCGATTCCCCACATGGAGAAAGGCCACGGGGAAGAGAGTATATTGAGAAGAGATGGTGGCACATGTATCTTATTGGCATATATTTGACATTTGTGACACGTTTTTGCATACTGGTAGCAATCTGACTCCACCGTCAGCCAATAATATCCTGCTCTCAGTATTTTCCTTGTCATGGTGTGTCCATTGGTGTGAGTAGCAAAGGAACCTTCATGTATTTCTCTCATGAGTGTTTTTGCTTCTTTTCTATCAACGCATTTGAGTAGAACCATGTCGAAATTTCTCTTGTACAGAACATCTTCATTCAGGAAGAATCTTCCTGCTAACTTTCTCAAAGTCTTTCTATCTTTCTTTGACGTCCCAAGAGGGTACTCTTGTCTTTGAAGAAAGTTTTTGATGTCGTGATACCACAGTTTGTCGTCGATGACTGCTTCTATTGTGAAAACATGAGCGAGCCTATCCAGGCGCATGACATCGATTCGAGGAATGTCATGGAAGAAAGTGTGGCAAATGCATCAGCCAAGTTGTTTTCTTCACGAGGAATGTGATGAAAATCTACCCTATCAAAGAATGGAAACAATCTTCTCGCGTAGTCTTTGTAAGGGATTAGCCCAGGTTGACGTGTTTCCCATTCTCCTTTGATTTGATTGATGACCAAAGCAGAATCTTCGTATACATCCAAGTGTTTGATTTTTAGATCCACGGCTTCTTCGAGACCCATGATGCAAGCTTTATATTCGGCCTCATTGTTTGTGCATTTGAAAGTTAATCTGGCGGTAAATGGAATATGGGTACCTCGAGGGGTAACAATGATTGCCCCAATTCCTCGTCCATAAGCATTGATAGCTCCGTCAAAGATCAAGCCCCACTGGGATCCTATCGCAGGTCCTTCGTTTGGTAGTGGCTCGTCGAAATATTTCATCTTGAGGTACATGACGTCCTCGTCCAGGAAGTCAAAACTGGTTGATTTGTGACCATTGAGTGGATGGTGAACCAAGTGCTCAGCTAGAATGCTTCCTTTCACGACTTTCTAAGCACGATACTCAATGTCGTATTCTGATAAACAGCATCTGCCAACGGGAAATTCTCCCAGTTAAGGCAGGCTTTTCAAAGATGTACTTGATTGGATCCATCTTGGAGATCAAACAAGTAGTATGTAGAATCATGTATTGGCGGAGACGCTTGGCAACCCAGGCCAAAGCACAACAGGTTTTCTCGAGCATGGAGTAGCGGGATTAACAGTCAGTGAATTTCTTGCTCATGTAGTAAATGACATTCTCTTTTATTTTTGTCTCGTCTTGCTGTCCAAGGACACAACCTATGGAGTCTTCTAAGACGGTTAAGTACATTATCAAAGGTCTTCCTTTCACTAGAGGGGACAAGATGGGTGGTTTGAGCAGATACTCCTTAATGCTGTCGAACGCTTTCTGACAATCGTATGTCCAGACGCAACATTGATTTTTCTGTAGAAGTTTGAAAATTGGATCACAAGTTGCAATCATGAGATATATGAATCTCGAGATGTAATTCAGATGTCCAAGAAATCCTCTAACTTGTTTCTCGGTTCTGGGTGAAGGCACTTCTTTAATTGCCTTGACTTTGTCTTGATCTACTTCAATTCCTCGTTTGCTGACGATGAAACCAAGAAGTTTTCCTGAGTAGACACCAAAGGTACACTTGTTGGGATTCAGGCGAAGCTGAAACTTCCGTAAGCGTTGAAATAGTTTTGTCAGATTCTATATGTGATCTTCCTCATTTTCTGATCTGGCAATCATGTCATCCACATAGACTTCCACTTCCTTATGCATCATGTCATGGAAAAGTGTAGTCATGGCTCTTTGAGGAGTTGCCCCTGCGTTCTTTAGTCCAAAAGGCATAACGCGGTAGCAGAACGTTCCCCAGGGGTGATGAAAGTTATTTTCTCCATGTCTTCAGGTGCCATTTTGATTTGGTTGTATCCCGAAAATCCGTCCATGAATGAGAAAACTTTGGATTTCGCTGTACTGTCAACCAACATGTCAATATGAGGTAAAGGAAAGTCATCCTTAGGGATAGCTTTGTTCAAATCTCTATAGTCGACGCACATGCGGACTTTTCCGTCTTTCTTAGGAACGGGAACAATGTTAGCTAACCACTAAGGGTATTCTGAAGTGACGAGGAAACCAACGTTGATTTGCTTTTGAACTTCCTCTTTGATTTTCATGGCCATCTCCGGATGAGTCCTTCTCAATTTTTGCTTGACCGGAGGGCATTCTGGTTTTAATGGCAAGTGATGCTCCACTATACTGGTATCTAACCCTGGCATATCTTGATAAGACCAAGCGAAGACATCTGAGAATTCCTTGAGTATTTGTATCAAACTCTCTCTAATCTCTGAACTGAGCGAAGCTACAATCTTAACCTCTTTTCTGTTTCCATCAAAACCAAGGTTAATGATCTCTAAAGGCTCATTGTACGGTTGAATGGCCTCTTCCCTTTGTTGAAGTAACCGAGAAATTTCCTTTGATATTTCTTCATCTTCTTCTTCCTATGCCTCGAATACAGGAAACCCAAAGCTTGGAGAAGTCATACGATCGTAGGTTTCAACGGGGTGTTTTATGATTAATCTGCATATGTGTGATGAGTTTTATTTAGAAAATGAGGAAAAAATCGGTGTATGCAGTTAATGGAATTTTTGATGTTTTTTAAAGGGTGTTTTTTAGGATTACCAATTTTCGAAAAAAAAGAAAAGGGAAAAACTAATGAAGGAACAAAATGACATTTTTATTTATCGACAGTCACTTCTTGAAACAAAGACCCTATAAAAAAAAACTCTATTGCTTTGGGCGAAGCAAAGAGGGACATTTTCCTAAGAAATAGTAAAATTCAAAGCCCTATGAAACATCTCTTCACCCTGGGCTATGGTGAGAGGACAAAATAACAGTGAAAGTTCCTACTTAGGAGTGCGAACAACAGTCGAAACTTCAACAGCCGTCCAACAGTGGCGAACCCCATCGTGCACTAGGTAATCTGGCACCTTAGGCTTAAGTTGGCCTGTGGTAGGTCTTGATTTACCAACCACTATCTTTGCAACACTTAGACGATCTTCTTCCGCTTCAGCAGACCGAGCGGTGTGAGCATACCCATTTCCAAGTGGAGTATGTCGGATTTTCTTTTGAGGAAACTTCCAATCTTCTGAATGGAGGGACTCATTGTCGGAGACACTTTCGAGATCATCCTCTTCTGTATTTCGGTCTTTCTCTTCTCCCAAGATGGCATTGACTAGGTATGTGAACTCTAAATCAGTAGCCTCTGTGGGTAACTTGGGGATATAATCCTCAATGATGACTTCACCAGATGCTGATGATGAATAGCAAGGTTTGTATATCTCTTTTGGTTGAGAAAAGTACTCATGATCAATGTTCCATCCAGTTGGAACAATGTCTTCAAGAGAGATTTTTGAACTTTCAGGAGCAGAGTATTTCACCATGTAGTCGAATTTTCTGCTTGGTTCTCCTAATGTATCCCAAGTTTCTTAAGGCATAGGAGGAACTTCTTCTGATGAACCATGACTTCTGGTGGTGAGGTTGTTAGTAATTTCATCACTTCTTCATTGAGTCTTACTTTCATATCCTTTAGTTAGATAGCAGCAAGGTGAATCAGACTCTGGTAGGTGATAACACGAAAATATATCACATATTTGGCTTGATTTACATATATTATTTCCCTATTTTATCTTAATTATGTTGCTTTATGTCGGTATTATGCTGGTATTTTCATTGTTTTAGGTTTTATGTTCGTTTTGAGGACTATTTGTGAAAAGGAAAGAAATGGAGCTAAAATCACTACTATTTGTGCCTAAAAGATGGAAAAGGAGTGCTGAAGCAATAAAGGGGTGCAAAGAAGGCCCAATTGTGCAAACTACAAATCCAGCCCACGAAGAAGCCAATTGCGCGTGGCCCAAGTCATTCCAGCACGTGGAGACGCACGTCTCCAACGTCTCTATGCCACCTCACCAAAAGGAGACGCACGTCTCCAGCTGCCTCCTAGATCTTCTCCACTTGAGACGCACGTCTCAAGTCGTTCAAAGGCTCTCCCCAAAAAGTGGAGACGCCCGTCTCCAGTCCACTGCCACGTCCCCAAGCTCCAAGCCCACTAAGAGACGCCCGTCTCCAAAAGCACGTGGACCCCGCCAATTTCTCCATTAATTTCGTGGACAATTCCAAGTCCACTCACCCCATGATTTTCTCAACTTCCCATTATCTCCACTATTTCTCACGTGATAACTTCCACTTCCATTCACTATAAAAAGAGGCTGAGCATTCATTTGAAGGTATCCAAGTTTTAGGCGCGGAAGCGCTGTTCATAGTTTTAGGCATAAATTATCACTTTGTAAAAGTGGTAGTTTCTCACATTGAGGAACTACCACACCATTAGTTTTAGGCCTACAATTTATGTACTCTTGGATCACAATCTTGCCGACATTATTTCAAAGCTTCATTCAAGTTTCAAGATTTGTTTTGCTCGTAATTTAATTCAAGTTCGTTTTGTCCGCTTTACTTCCAGGTTTATTTATTTGCAATTATTTTAGTTTCATGTTCTTATAATATTGTTTTATCATTATCATTATAATATGGTTAGTAATTATAATTTCATGTTTAATAATTATAATTCCATGTTTAATAATTATAATTTCATGTTTGTTTCTTTAAGTATGTCTGGCTAATTTATTTAGATGTCGGTATGTAAAGTAATTTAACCGTAGGAATCCGAAATAAATTAGCTTAATTATGTTTTATTAAATATCACTTGTTTTTGGTTTGTATGTCTAATTTAATTAGTAAGTCTTAAAATCAATAGAGCGAAAGTTTGAGGTCTTAAGACGGTCAAAGGTTAAAATCAATAGAGCGAAAGTTTGAGATCTTTAACTAGATAGTAGACATAGGACATTAGTTTTAAGGATGGCGAAAGTGTATTAGAACTAATTAGAACTTATTTATTTTCAAAAAGTGTTTTTACACCCGCGCGGGATGGCGAAAGCGTACGTTAGGGATATTAGCATGTTCTGAGTCAACAGAGCGAGAGTTTGAGATTAGGAGATTTAAATAGATAACGACTTCATAAAACAAGCATTTTATTAACTATGTTGTTTTCAAAAAGCTCTTCTAAATCTAATGGGATGGCGAAAGCGTACATTACGAGTTAGGATAGTAGTCTAAATCAACAGAGCGACAGTTTGAGAGGAGGACTTTTAATCAATAGAATTAATAAAGATCTTTAATTGAGTTAACACCATAGCCAATGGGCCTTCGGATCACCTAAGTTAGATGAAATACATACTAATATCCGTATGTTATTATATTTTACCTAGATTTAAGATTTTAGTTTCCCCATTTATAAAAAAACCCAAATATCATTAGCCTTAGCTTTACATTGTAACTTTAGATAACGGTAGGTCGATTTATAGTCCCTGTGGATTCGATATCTTTTAAAACTACACGACACGACTGTGCACTTACAGTTATCCCGACTAATAGACACGCAAAGTCGCGATCAGTGGGGAGACGTATTTTGCTCTATGGAGAAAGGATAGCCATTCCTCTTCATCGGTGTTTTCCATACCGATGGTATTGACTGTTTGTTGAACAGGTTGAAGAAAACCTCCACTGCAGAAAGTTTCTTGAATTGGAAGAACTACCTCAATTCCTGGAATAGCCTTTGATGTTGTTAGAAAGAATCCAACTCCTGTTCTGTTCTCGTTGTTGGTAGGAATCTCAATGTGCCCCAAACCACTGGTAGTGCCATCCTTTACAACTTGGATTGCATCTTTGTAGGAAGAAATAGACGCTGCTTTCTCCTTACCCTTTTCCTTATCCAAGGAAAGTGCTTGGAATTTAGTTCCAGCAACTTCTTTTGGTTCTATGTCGGAGAATGACGACAGGCTGCTGAAAATCAGAGCTTGTTCTCCACATTGTCATTTCGAATGAACTTCAATTTCTGATAAAGTGTTGAAGTAATTTCCCCAGCTTCATGAATCCATGAGCGACCTAGCAAACAAATGTATGTTGTCGGGATATCCATAACTTGGAAAGTGATCTTGAAAGTATGAGGTCCAATAGTTATGGGAAGATCTACTTCTCCAAAAACTGACTTCCTCGATCCGTCGAACACTTTGACGATGACGTGACTGTCTCTTAGCAGGAAATCTTTGAAGGATAATCTTGACAATGTTGATTTGGCCATGATGTTGAAAGAGGATCCATTGTCTATTAAGACTCCTGTGAGTACATCACCCATGCAGCTAACTGAGATGTTGAGTGGCAGATTATGGTCCAACCCTTCTTCAGGAAGATCTCACAGAAACTTAGATTAGTTCCTGCGGAGATGTTGGCAATGATGTTGTTGAATTGCCTTACGGTAACATCAGGTTCTACGAAAGCTTGTTCCAAAACTTTCTGTAGAGCTTCCGTATGAGCCTCAGAACTCAATAGCAGGGAGAGAACAGATATCCTAGACGGAGTATTCACTCCTCTAGATTAATTTCAAGATCTCATCATTTTCTTTCGCTTGAGTAGCATTGATCGGATGATTGTCTTGCTTATGTGGTGCTTCTTCAGAAGGTTTCTCCACATTTTCTATTGTTCTGTTGAAGACTCATCCACTTCTAGTGACTCGACTAATGTCAGCAATGTTGACAACAGACGCTAATGGCATTTCCTTACCATTTTCAATGAATGTAGCATTGTACTTGTATGGTATAGCCTTGTTGGACTCATACAGTACATGACCTGGTAAGTAGATGACTAATGGAGCGATTGCTGTCTTCCTGCTGTCATACATGACTTGCATTGGTTCAACTTGATTAATCTGAGGAGATATGGTAAAGACTTCGTCATCTTCTCTACTGGCAAGAACTGTAATGGTATTTTCATCAATTAGTTTCTGAATGTCATTGCGGACGCGCAAACATCCTCGTGAATTTCTTCGACAGATTCTGCATCTACTGTAAGGATGGAAATCCATTCCAAAGTAGGCAATTCCATTTAAAGTCTTATGGAACCTGACTACCGATCCTTCGAGATCTTCAACTTTGTAGATCTTGTATTCTTCTGGTCATCCTTGAACCATGTTGATGTCGTATTCAGTTTTGACTCGGATGTGTTGAATCCATCCTAAGTCCATTTGTTCTTGCAATGCAGCTTGAACTACAACACATCCTTGATTATTCTTTGGACAAATTTTATATGTGAAGTAGTAGTGAGGTGATACATGGTCGTACCCAGCTTGTCTAGCGTGCATTTTGACGAGATTTTCCCCTATCTGACGGATGTCGTAGATTTGAATGATATTGGGGTGTTGATCTATCATATTTACTGAAGCTTCTTTATGCTGCGGCAAAGGATTTGCATGGACGTTAGGATTAGTATCTTTGAAGGATAGCATCCCACTCTTTACTAATCTTTGAACGTCGGTCTTGAAAGGGAAACAGTTCTCAATGTTGTGACCTGGTGCCCCCCGATGATAGGGACAAGATTGGTCTGCCTTAAACCATGGTGAAGAACTATTTGTAGGATTTGGAGGACTCCTTGTCTGAATGAGTACTTTTGCCAGTAGCATTAGAAACAATTCCACGTACGATATTGGCACGGGTTCAAAGGCAAAATACCTTGGTGCCCGATTGTTGTAATTTGGAGGTCGAACCTGCTGCTGAGGTTGCTGCGACCTTTGTTGAAATAGTTGTTGAGAAACCTGAGGTTGATAAGCTGGTGCTGAGTTAACAACCGGAGTTATTGTAGCAACTTGAGGTGGAAACTTCTTCTTTTCTTTGTGCAAGACATTGCTGACATCTTGATCCTTTTTCTTTGGGAAATAACTTCCATACTTCCTAGGATCAATAGAAGATTCTGATTCTTTGTTCAACCGTCCTTCTCGAACTACTTCTTCTAAATGTACGCCCATGTTTACCATCTCGGTAAAGTAACTAGGTGCACTTGCGACCATTCGTCCGTAGTAAAATGGACTCAAAGTCTTGAGATAGATTTTGGTCATTTCTTTCTCTTCAAGTGGTGGACAAATTTGAGCAGCAACTTTACGCCACCTCTGAGCGTATTCTTTGAAGCTTTCTCTATCCTTTTGAGTCATGGCCCGAAGTTGATCTCTGTCGGGAGCCATATCCAGATTGTACTTATACTGTTTGACGAAGGCCTCTCCGAGGTCTCGAAAAGTACGAATCTCTGAACTGTCCAAGTTCATGTACCATTTGAGTGCAGCACCAGTCAGGTTGTCTTGAAAATAATGAATGAGCAATTGTTGATTATCAGTCTGAGTTGACATCCTTCGAGCGTACATTACGAGGTGACTGTGTGGGCGTGAATTCCCTTTGTACTTCTCGAAATATGGTACTTTGAATTTGTGAGGAATCTTAACATTTGGAACCAGACAGAGGTCTGCAGCATTATTTCCAAATAGATCTTGTCCTCGGAGAGTCTTGAGTTCCTTCTGCATTTGCAAAAACTGTTCCTGGAAATCGTTCAATCTCTCACTAGGAGCATGATGATATACTTGTCCGCTCGGTGGAGGAAAAGTATGCACAAATGGTTGTGGAGAAGCCATGACAGCAGATATTGGTATCTCAGCATTTTGTTGTGTGAAACCCATTGCTGTCGCTCTTGGAACTTCAATTTCCAAAGGTCTGTAACCCTACGGTGGATGCATATCCATTGTAACTCTTGGAACTTCAGAAACTGGGGGTATGTACCCTTCTGGAGTGAAATTATACGGCATGACCCAAGGTCGGTTGGATGGCATGGTATACTGAGGAATAGGAATAGAAACAGTCTCGGAAACCACAGTCCTTCGTGGCTCTTCTGGTGGAGGTTGACTTTGTGCAACCACCAGGGCTTCTACCATACTATTGAGCCTTTCAACAACCTCTTTGAGAGTAGTGACTTCTTCTCTGAGTTCTCCATTCTCTTGCTCTAAGTCATCCATTCTTTTCTTACGACTTGAACGAGTGTTGTATGAATGAGACAGCTTGAATGCCTTTGCTTCACCTCCTTCTCCTCCTCTCTTTTTGGAGAAAGGAAAGTGACGATTAGATCCGCGACAATTCTTGTGTCAGTGCGTACAAATAAAGCGAATGCATGATATGCAATTAAGTTAATATTTTTTTCAAGGAAACACCTTAATTACGTTATGAAACATCAAACTTTTTATTGATTAAGCGAAAACGCCATTTTTACACACTTTGAAAAAAAAGAAATACAGAGAAACAGGGAGAAAGGACTCTAAAACTTTGACGAAGAGCCGACTTCACATTCTAACATTTTCTTCTATTTCTTGAGCTGAGCATTCTATGACGTGAGCTGATCGATGATCCAGGAAGCAGGAGGGATATGATGAGAAAGTGACGTTTGTGTCACTTGTCGATCGAGCACATCAAGTAACTCATCCTTCCTTCTTAGGATGTTCTGAATCTCAACGTTTTCCGTGTTGACGATTCGATACTTATTTTTCCAAGCGTTCCTTTCTTCACACACTTTGGTTAATGCCGCTTGCAGTTTCTCGACATCGGTGGAGAAAAGGAAAATTGGCTCACTTAGGGGAATAGGTTCTTAATGCTGATATGCCATCCTGAGCTTGAATGCTCTGACGCGTACCCATTGAAGGATCCAAGGAGATGCAAAGATGTTTTCCTAACAACCTTCTCCCTTTTGTGTGAACAAGACGCCAGACTTGGACAATTTCCTTCATCATCATGTTACCATGGTCGTCGATGTTCTTGAAGAACATGCCCTCCAATTGAATACTACTTGGTATGTTTTTCATGGGATAGTGTCGCGTGAAAATCTGGATGAGACACCGGATGCCTTCTCTGGGCTCGGGCTCAAAAGATGATTTTTTGTTTTTGGGTCACGACCAAACTTTTTATTGTTTCCAAAGCAAGAAAAGGAAAAAAGTTGCACAAACCTTAAAAGATATGCAATGCAAATAATACAAAATTAAAAGCAATGCAAAAAGGGGGTAGAGATTCCGGGTAAGGGGTTGGTTATACGAAGGGAAGGTATTAGCACCCTACGTATCTATAGTACTCTATAGGTTTCTTTGTTATATTTTTCTGTTTATTTCTTTCTATGCTATTGGGGAGGTTTTCTGTTGTGAGATAGGTGGGACCTAAGGTGTTTGTTTGATTATGCTCGCAAAGATCATCGCAATCTTCTGCATACATATCCCTTAGAGGGAATCAGATCAACTGTAGCTCAAGGTCTACGGGATGCTAAGGTTTGAGTGGTTTGAGGGAGATAGAAGTTTGCTCTCCAAGGATGAGACCTTATGCCTACGTATTCTCAAAGGGATGTTGAGAAAGTCAGAGCAATCGTAGTTCCCACTTATGCTAGTAGAAGCAAAGGATAAGAGACAAATGTCATCTCAATGATCGATGTATCTAATCTATTTCATCACATACATCTGTTGATTTTTGTTTGAATCTTTTCATTATAAGACCTGGGTTGTGCCACTTATGGTTCTTAGAATGATAAAGATGTTTTGTTTAGCAAGCCTTGTGGCAAAAACATGATAAGCCAGCCTTGTGGCAAAACTTTGATTAGCCAGCCATGTGGCAAAAAAGTTTGATTAGCCAGCCTTGTGGCAAAAAGTTTGATGAGCCAGCTTTGTGGCAAAAAGTTTGATTAGTCAGCCTTGTGGCAAAAAAGTTTGATTGTGATGATGTAGAAGAGATACTCCTACCATAGAGATGATAAATGTCTAATCTCCTAGGGTATTCTATTGTGATATGGGGATGCTTTTAAGAAGCCCGTGGGTCCTTGTACAAAGCCCAAGAGGAGGCTATTCGAGGGTCCTTGCATTGTAAGCCCAAGAGGAGGCTATGAGAGGGACAATCGAGGGTCCTTTCATTGTAAGCCCAAGAGTAGGCTATGGGAGGCACAATCATTTGTGTGAAGCCCAAAAGGAGGCATGGTATAGTTGGTTTGAGCTCTTAGAGTGATTTCACCGGGAAACCATACTCTATGTCCTAACCTAGCTAAGGGAGATTCTTTGCACGAAGCCCAATAGGATGATATGGGGAACCTAGTGTTGTATTAAGTTGAACAAGTATATATAACATGAAAAAGTATATGAACAGATATGAACAAGTATATGAACAAGTATGAACAAGTATATATGATAAAGTGTATGTGTACATTGGAGTTTATGAAGGAAATATACCTTTAAGGATGAACGGCTTATCAAACAAGGTTATGTACGGGAGTGGGACTTATACTCGGGGAGAGGCCCGTGTTTTATTTTATAAAACATGGTTGATGGATATGTGCACGAGGAATGGGGCTTACACCTATATGGAGGCCCAAGTTTGAAAAGAAAACCAAAGAAAATAGTTTTAACACTTATTTTTTGATTATCTATTTTTATACAAAAATTATGTACAAAAGGGTTTTGGGACTTACACTCTCTAATATTCAAGAGGCCCAATTGTTTTGAAAATGACTTGATCAATCCAAAAGATTTAATCAAGAGTTTTTGGAAAGAGAAAACCCTAGAAAAAGGCTTTAAAAGAGTCATAAAAGTGATTTGTTTTTTTATTAAAGTTATGTAAATAAATGAAAAAATATTTACAAAGAGGTTTGGGGCTTACAGCTTAAGGGATGCCCAAGTGTGTTTGATGTGCTTTGATTAATCAAAGTGATTTAATCAATATTTTTTGAAAAGAAAACCAAAAGAAATGGTTTTAAAAATCATAAAATGACTTGTTTTCAATTAAATCAAAAATAATCAAAAATAAAATATTTTTGGAATTTTTTTTGCATAATCATAAAATAGACATATTAAATGACAAGTGTACAAAAAATGAAGTTAAATGATGAGTTTTGATTGGTTAAATGAATTGATGAATTTGTGAAGAAAAATAGTGATAAAAAAGAGGTTTTGGTCTCACAAGGGCTTGAACCCACACCCTTATGGTTACCACTCAAAAACTTAGCCAACTGGACCACGCGCGTGGTCTGATTATCAAAGGCAAAGAAAAGCTTATATTTTAAAACAATTTTCCAAATTCAGATTCAAAATATGGCGCCAAGAACACAAACCCCATTTGAATTTGAATTTTCTCACAACTGAGTTGTTTGGATCAAGTGAATAGCCTATCTTGCTCGATTTTTCACAAGGAACATGATGGTACCATTTAATTTCATTTATTTTCACTCTAAGATCATTAATTTTCTGATGAACACGAAGAACCCTAATTCTATAATTCAATCTGAAATCGTGTATGTGCAAGATAAATGGCAATTGACTGAGGGTTAATGATCCATACATATGCAGAAACAAGATGGCAAAGCAATATTTCATTTATAATGCATGAATGATGGAGTTTGAAGTTCATAAGGCTTACCTTGAATGTTTGCAAAACTGGAAATTAAATTCTTGCCTGGAGGTGTTACAAATGTTGTTTCTTGATCTGGACAGCATCAATGATGATTATGGAACATGTTTGAATGCCTGGAATGATTTGAAAACTGTTGGATCAAGAGGTGGAACCCGATATGCATTAGAGCCAAGTGAGGATCGAGCTTAATGATTCTGAGGTTACAGGCTATATGTGATGCATTGGATAATTCATATGTGATATATGGGTGATGTTTGAAGTGATAGTTTGGTCAAATATGAACTAGTATGAGAATTGGCATGTTAAGGTTCAATATGTGCAAATATGGAAGGTGGATAGTGATTCTGAGATTTGGGGTGTTTTGGGGTGTGTGAGTGGATCAAACACATCCTATATGATATTTATGAGATGTTAGAACCATCACTTTGGCCATAACTTCAAGGGTTTGGAGGTTGGAATTTCTACCTCTTTGAAACTTAAGAAACTTGCAATTCAAGAAAGAAGAGAAAACCAATGCTTGGAAAGGTTTTGGTGTGATTTTTGAATGAAGAAATGACCTCTATTTATAGGCCAAGGATTCTAAACTTCAAGCTTTGCAAGTTGAGATTAGAATGATGATTTGGCATTAAGAGATAGAATGGCATCTTTGCATTTAATGCAAAAGGTTAAAACCTTTAACCATGGTTAAAAATCTCAAGTGCTTCCTATCTTCTTCCAATCTTATCTCAAGTGGTAAATATATTGCATTGATAACTTTTTTATGTCATTGCTTGCATCATTTGCCAAAAACTGTTCATAATTTGTGAAAATGGTTTGAAATTTTAAGCTTAAGGACCTCTAATGTCAAAATTCAAAACCATAGCTCCACTCCAAAAATTTTCATGCTCTTGGATTTTTTGGAAAGCTCTTGTTATGTACTTCAAATCCCTAGTTGAAAGCTTCCTCAAGATCTTTAAGGAAATGGGTGAAAAAGACCTATAAAGTTTGAAGAAAATGAGGTCTTTTGTGAATTTTTCAAAAGATACCAACTTTGAAGCTCCATATCTCTTAAATGGTTGATCTTTTGTAAAAAACTTCCTTGTGACAAAGTTGTTCATTGGATCAAAATCTACAACTTTCAAGTTGGAAATTTTTTTTAGTTTGTAGGTGAAATTTTGAGATATTCCCTTCCAAAGTTTAGAAAAAACCCTTGAAAACACTTGGAAAATTTTCTAAGTATGAAAAGTCAAACATTGACTTTTTGATTCTTGATTGATTTTCTTGATTTTTCTTGATCAAATGAATTAAAATATCATATATTGATGATTTAAAACTTCAAAAGTCATGGTTGACCAAGTTTTCCAAAAAGTCAATGGTGATCTTGTACAGTTGACTTTTTCAGGTGAATCGCGTTTCTGGAGATTTCAGGTGAATCAAGCTATCCTCACCAAATGAATGGTATGAATGGATCATATTGAGGTATTAGAGGACCTTGAGCCATGGTTTGAGTTGTGGCACCATGTCCTGATTAAAAAGTCAGTTGTTCAGGTGAATTAGGTTAAGAACCTTAATTGTGGGCCGGATGAAATTGATGATTGTGGCTCTTGAATTGAAGTAAAATTTCCATTGGATATTGACATAGGGATTATTTGAAGATGATTGAACCCTTTTAGTGATGCCTTGGAGCTTTTTAGGGTTTCCCAAATGTGATCCCTGATTTCAGTCCCTGATAGGTTCAAAACCCTAGTTTGATGACTTGAAATTTCACTGTTAATCAATCCGTGTGTGGGAGACGTCTTGAGCCAATAGATTAGGTCAAGATGATGCTTTTGAAGTATTGAGGTCATGTACCAAGCCATTAGGTCAAATCCTAAGCAAAAGTCAGGAGTATGATGTCTTCAGTCAAAACCCTAATTTGGTTTATTCAAAGCTTTTGAGATTGTTGAAATGAATCTTTGAGGACCAAATGTTGAATGTTGATGAAGATGGTTCATTTGATATGAAGGGAGAACAAACCCTAATTGATTGTTACTTGTACTGATGAGTGATTTCTTGATTAAACCCTGCTGAGCACAAGTAGCAAACACAAGCTATGCAATTTGTTAGTGATGCAAATGATGCATATGAAGATGATATGAGGTGCTATCTTAGGTCAAAAATTGGGGTATGACAGATAGACATATTGATGAAGGGCTAAAGCTGGATTATAGCTGATTCCTCCCTTAGTTCCAATAAAGGGTACGTTGGGATAACTTCCACAACTGAAGATGATCTTGGTTTCGTCGTTGTCAGGACTACACCAATCAATGTACGAATGAGTGAGGGACATGATTTTCTGTGACCAGTGAAGGCCATCCCTCATGTTCCAGAAAGTGCTAGACTTTGGCAGGTGCAAGACGAACCATTCGTATAGCAACGGTACACAACATGTGATTAATCCTCCTTGCTGCAAGTTTCTAGAATGCACAGAGTGGTAAGCATCCGCAAGCAAGGTTGAAACTGGATTTCCAATTAAGAAGATCTTAAATGCATCGATGTCAACAAAGTTGTCAATATTAGGAAACAAAAACAATCCGTGGATAAGAAAATCCAAGATTTTCTCAAAAGCGCTCATATCTTGATAATCTAGAAAGGTGAAGCAGGGATACGTCGGATCGTAAAACTGTACCAATGTGGGAAGCATCCCATCCACAATGTTGGTATTGAGAAGAGGCATAAGTTTTCCATACTTCTCCTTGAAAGCCTCGGGGTTGACCACCAGTTTTCCGAGCTTTTCCAATTCCTCGACCTTAGGAATCTTGAAGGTGTATTTCCTAGCTCTCTTTCTACCATAATCCATGGTATAGATCCTTAAGTCCTTTCTCCGTTTCTCTCTTTCTCTTTCTAAAGTTCAAAACGTTCGTTATTTAGTTTCCTTGAAAAACGACTCGAAAAAGACTCTTTCATTTATTATTATGATGAATGCATGAATGCATGAATGCACACACAAGAGTTTTTAAACAAACATGGCGTATAAGGGTATAGTGGTCATGGAGTCACAACGCAAACCTTGCCCTAGGGTAAACTAAGGATAAGGATTTTTGTACCTGTAGAACGGGTTCTAGGGGTTCTCAGAGCTTTTGCTCAATCTTAAAGATACGTTGACTGGTATCTATAAGAGAGTTTTCTCTGAGTGTAGTATCTGCGTGACAATTACTTTCATAATCACCGCTCTACGTCCTAAAAAAGGATTTAAGTGGGGTTAATGTGTTTCTAGGTCCTCCTGGTACAAATCCGTCTCGGAATGCATTGGCGCAGTTAATCACAACCAGCCAGGAAAATCCCAAGAGTAAATTTGGGAACCAAGATTAGAGGGCCTTCACCAAGGAGACATCCTCCATCCTATCTTATGTTGCACTCAAATCCGGGTATAAGATTTCTCACCATTAGGGGGAATCAAGCCCTTTCCCGATACAGAACATAAAAATATAAACAAGTATAAATGCAGCAAACACATGAAATGACACAGAGGTTAGGCAGGACCTCTCTTATTTGAGGGGGAATTTGGCATCCCTAATTCCTCATTGGGGGCTGGACCAGCACAGGTCAACCATTGGTTTGGATGAAAAACCAAGGTTATTACTTTCCCCAGTAGAGTCGCCATTTTTCTGTGGTGTCGTTTTCTTTACCTCCCCGTCTCACTTGGGAGGACGGCACGCTAGACCCTTCACGCGAAAATTGGAAGGAGAATATGCCTGTTGTGGGATGAATTTTGTTTCCATTCTTCCTACGATAACACACGAACTTTTTAATTATCCTACGAAAGAGGAAGGGGAAAAAGATCTCAAATAAACCCTAGGAGTTTGCTAAGTGTGGGGATTCACCTAGACTAGAAATTCTTGAGTCCGGGAGGTCGGTTATACATAGGGAAGGTTTTAAGCACCCTACATATTCGTAGTACTCTACGAGAACCTTCTATGTGTCTATGTGTTTGTGTTTTTTGTTAGATAATTGGGAAAGTTTCTCCTTTGTGTTAGTAGAAGGAATTGAAATGGTTTAAAAGACAGACAGACTGACTATTTTTGGTTTTTTATTAGCTCGCTGAGATTCCGTGTGAACCTCATGCCTACATATCCCTAATGGAAGTCAGAGCTTTTTGTAGTTCGGAGAACTAATTAGGGAAAATAATTATTTTTGGTGCCTTGCTTAAAGCTCAAGATTGGAGCTGGAATTAAATCTCTGTTTACAGTAAAGAGACATGAAATCATCTTTACAGAGAAGTATTTCTACTATTCCACCACAAACATTTAAAGTGACAGAAAAGCTGAATTCATTTCATTCAAGAGGGGGGCCTTACTTGTGTATGTGCAAGTATACCAGTCAACTGCGTCTTGAATGAAAGAATGATACTCAACCAAATTAGGGAAAGTTACACATGCCTGGGTTAACTGGCCAGAGCATGTATTTCAAAATCCTAAATGGGAGAATGATTAAAATTGAAATGGAAATGTTTGTTTGTTTGAATGTGGTGAAATAGGAGAAATATCTTTCTATAGAGATAAGCTATGTCTATTTACTGTATAAAAGATTTGACTTTAGTTGGATTGTATGAGGCCCGAGCTTGAGGCTTTTTGATTGATTTTATTGACTCTGGGAGATGACTACACTGGGGATTAACTTAAACTAAAAGGTTTTGTGTTCTGTACGAAGCCCAGAATTGTGGCTAACTCTAGCTAGGGAGACTCTATTTTGTGCCTTGTATGAAGCCCAAGGTTGTGGCTGACTGTTTAAGGAAAAAAGAGTATGGATGCGCCCAGGGAGGACGGCACGCTAGATCCTTCACGCGAAATTTGGTTGGAGAATGCGCCCGGGGCGGGATGAATTTTGTTTCAGTTCTTCCTACGATATCACACGAACTTTTTAATTGTCATAACGAGTAGGAGATGGGAAAAAGATCTCAAATTAACCCTAGGAGTTTGCTAAGTGTGGGGATTTCACCTAGACTAGAAATTCTGGATTTCGGGGGGTCGGTTATACATAGGGAAGAGTTTAAGCACCCTACATATTCGTAAAACTCTACGGGAACCTTCTCTGTGTCATTGTGATTGTGTTTATTGCTAATGATTGGGAAAGTTTCTCCTTTGTGTTAGGAGAGAGAATTGAAAAAAAAGACAGACAGACAGACAAACAAACTGACTATTTTTGGTATTTTATTAGCTCGCTGAGATTCCTTCTGAACCTCATGCCTACATATCCCTAGTGGAAGTCAGAGCTTAATGTAGTTCGGGGAACTAACTAGGGAAATTAATTATTTTTGGTGCTTTGCTTGAAGCTCAAGGTTGAAGCTTTGAATTAAATCTCTGTTTACAATAAAGAGACATGAAATCATCTTTACAGAGAGGTATTTCTACTATTCCACCACAAACATTTTAAAAGTGACAGAAAAGTTAAAAAAAATGACGTTTCATTAAGAGGGGAGTCTACTTGGTTGATCAAGTATGACAACCATTGTGCCTCTAAAATGAAAGATTCTCAACCAAATTAGGGAAAGGGTCGTACAAGTCTGGGTGTGTTGCCAGAGCATGCCTTTCAGTGTCCTAAATGGGAGAAATGATGATTTGTTTGAAATGATGATTGTTTGAAATGATTGTTTGTTTGTGGTGAGATAAGAGAAATATCTACCTATGAAGATGAGTTATGTCTATCTATTGTTTGAAAGATTTGATTTTTTAGCTGGCTTGCATGAGGCCCAAGCTTGAGGCTTTTGATTGGTTTATTGACTTATTGAAAGATAACTTTACTGGGGAGAATTTAAATTAAGGAGTTTTTGTGTTCTGTACAAAGCCCAGAATTAAGGCTGACTCTAATTGGAGAGTGTTTATTTGATGGATTTTATTTGGTGTTCTGTACAAAGCCCAGAATTGAGGCTGACTCTACTTAGGGAGACTCTATTTGTGCCTTGTATGAAGCCCAAGGTTGTGGCTAACTGCTGAGGATAACTGAGTTTTTTAAGATTATGGATGACTCTATTTGTGTGCCTTGTACAAAGCCCAAGGTTGTGGCTGACTCTTAGCTGAGGAAGTTATTTAATTTGTGCCTTGTATGAAGCCCAAGGTTGTGGCTACTCTAGCTAGGGGAAAGATTATTTTCTGCCTTGTACAAAGCCCAAGGTTGTGGCGGACTCTTAAAGAAACTGAGTATGGAGGACTCTATGGGGAAAAGATCCTAGAGATTAGGAATCTTTGACACAGGGAAATATGGTTCATCTGCCTTGTACAAAGCCCAAGGTTAAGGCTACTTAAAATGAAAGACTCACTGGGGGAGTTTAATTTTGCTAGAGGTTTTAACAAACTAATTTATTTTTTATGTTTTTTGGAAGCTAACCCTTTCCAGGGATTTTGACTCAGCTGGAGAAATAGTCTATTAAAAGAATGGATTTTTGGAGGCTAACCCTTTCCAGAGGTTTTGACTCTTTTGGGGAATTATCTTTTTGAAAGAATAAATCTTTGGATTTGAAGGAGTGATTTTGGAGGCTGACCCTTTCCAGGGGTTTTTATTAAAATGAAGGAATGTGTGGAGGCTAACCCTTTCCAGGGTTTTTTGTTAAAATAGCAGAAAGATTAACTAATGGAGACTTCTTGTTTCAAAGCCCAAGGTTATGGCTGACTCTGACTGAGAGTAAGCAAATAAAGATCCTAGACTCTGCTAAAGAAGATTGATGAAGATAAGGGTGACAGAGACTATCCATGTCTCTCATTTCAAAAAGTGCACTCAATATGAGATTGAGACAATCTTAGCTTGTTTAAAGTCTGGTTTAAAGGATGGAAGAAACTCACCAGGATAGGCTAAAAGGTTACTAAAGACCTGTTCCTATGTTTATAAGAAACCTGATGGGTCCTTGTATACAAGCTCAAGAGGAAGCTGGAAATGCTTTTAAGAAGCCTGTGGGTCCTTGTACAAAGCCCAAGAGGAGGCTAATCGAGGGTCATCGAGGGTCCTTGTTATAGCACAAGAGAAAGCTATGAGGTTTTGAACTTATTTTAGCTCTAAGCAAATGGGTAAGAGGTTTCACCTGGAATAATTCCTCTTTGGGTGGATGTGTCCTATTTTTTATTCTAAGGTTTTTGCCAAGGTGTTTCACCGGGAATAATTCATCTTGGGGGTTTGAACTACAGATCTCTAATTAGGAAAGAGCCTTCACCGGGAAGACATTCTCAATCCTAGGCCATATTCCTATAATATATATATAGTTTAACTGTCCTAGGTTTTACACTCAAACGTAGTTCTAAACAGTATATAAACAGTTCTATATTGACAGTAATTTAAATAAAGATTGTAAATTGAAAGCTTGTAAAGCCTAACCTGGATGGAGTGGAGGCCTTTGAAGAAGTATGTACAAAGCCTCAACAACAATTTTGTTGTTTTATTGATAACAGTTGAATATTTATTATAAACAGTTAATAGTTTTGAAAACAGAAGAAGTGAAGATGGACAAAGGTCACATAGGTATCTGAAGAGTTTCACCGGGAATAATGCCCTTCAAATACCAGAAGAATATTTTGAAAACAGAAAGGAGATTTTGTAAATACAGTTTTTGAAAACAAACTATGAAAAGAAAAAGGTGATGGGTCTTACACTCTATTAGAGGCCCAATGAAAATGATTTACCGTTTATGAGAAACAGTTGAAAAGATACGAGGTTCTGTTGTTTGAAAACCTCGATCGTCTGTTTACTTTGGAATTTGAAAATAGTTTGAATTTTGACAAAAGTCAACTTAATTAAAGTAAAGACAAAATCTATACCTAATTAAGACCTAAATGGTTAGGATTTTTCCACTAAAATATTTATGAAATATTAGGTTTTGAAATCTTAATGAAAACATATATATAAATATATTTTTAATACTTAAAACAACACTATTTTCAACCTAATAAAAATATATAAAAGAAATAATATTTTTGTGATTTTTTTGGTTATTCATAAAATATATATATTAATCAACAAGTGTGTAAAAAATGAAGTCAAAATGAATTAATTTGATAGATTAAATAATTGGTTAAAGTTGTGAAGAAATTAAGTGGAAAAAGTGATAAAAAATAAGGTTTTGTCCCGTAGATGGTTTGAACTCACGCCCTCCAAGTCACTAACCAAAACTCCCACCATCTGGGCTACGCGCGCAGTTTGTTATTCACATGCATCCAACATAATATATTTTAGAACAAGCCAGAAGTTTCAAATTTGCGCGCGCCATGTTCATCTTCTTCCTCGAGCTCAAAGATTTTCAAAATTCTAACTCTCTAGTTTCTCAACTAAATGGCATGATGTAAACATCAATCTTGCTCTAAATTTCCTCACGAATCCAGATATGTAACTAACATTTATTTATATTAACTATAGCTACCTAATTTCTCAGAAAACACGAAGAATATATGAACCCTAAATTTAAAATTAAATGACAAACAAGATGAATAAATGAATGATGATAGAGGGTTTTCAATCCTCTGATGATGCTGAACAAGATAGTATCGAGCTTTATCACAAAGAGTACTTAAATTAAAGAGGTGGAGTTCAAAAACTTACCTCTGAAAATGGAGGTCGTGAGGATGATGAGGAAAACCTGGGCTTGTGTGAGTGATCCTAAAAGCTTCCTTGGGACTCAGGGATGCTAACTGAATGCTTATTATGACTTCAATCCTTCTGAATTGCTCCACCCGACACCTTCGATTTGAGCTTCAAGTGGACATGGAGGAGGATGAATCTTCAGTTACAGATGAGTTGCAGCCATCTGAACAGCTTCACCATACCCTAAGGAACGTGTCTGCATGCTTGGCTTTGCTTGAAACCTTCTGAATTGCTCTATGGACCTCCAACTGCAACAACTCCAAAGTGAAAGCAACAATGGTGTTCCTCCACCTACAGAAGTGATCCAGGTGCTTGGATCACCTCAAATGAGCCCCCTTGAGATGTTAGAATGCTTACTTTCCAAAGAGAAGCTCTGGTTTGAAGAAAACGATTCTTCTTGCCAAAGAACTTTGAAAAACCATAAGCATGAGAAGAGAAAGAGAAAGCAAGGAATAGGGTTGCTTTGGTGTGTATTGTATGAAGGATAGCACTTGTATTTATAGGCAAATGGTTCAATATAGTTGCAGACGAGTGTGGTTACTTAGTGAGGTTGATTTGGTTTCTTGGCTATGAAGGAATTCAAAAATATCCAAAATGCAATGATGGGAATTTTGATTCCATTTGATCAATCCCCTAGCCCTCGATTTTTCTTGATCTTAGGGGACAAATCTAAGACAGAAATGAGCTCCAATTGGTTGGGAAGAGATTCCTTTGGTGATTCATCATCTTGCCATAAAATCTCAAATGTAATCATTACATAATCACATGCCTTTATTTTTGGGAATATTCTCTAATCCTTATGCAATGATGAAAATGGATGTATGGTGTGCTTGCAGATGTATTAGAGGTAGGGTAGCATCATTTAGAGAAGTCATTTGCACAAAATTGCAAAGTTCCAAATTGCACATGACCTATAATTTTCACTTCAAGTGCCTCACTTTGATCAATCATATCTCTTAGCTCAAAATGAATTTGGAGAAGGTTGAGCACAATTTGGAAAGCCCTTAATATGTACTTTGATTCATTAGTTTGGTGTTTGCCCAAATTCTTTAGGGAAATTAGTGAAAAAGTCCCATGAAGTTTAAAGAAAACTAGGGTTTTCTTGCATGTTTTGTGAAGGCAGCTACTTTGAAGCTCCATATCTCTTCAATGGTTGATTTTTAGCCAAAAAATTATATGTGTCAAAGTTGTTTATTGGATCAAAATCTACAACTTTCATGTTTGAAGTTTTTTTCAGTTTGTAGGTGAAATTTTGAGAAAATCCCTTCCAAAATTTGGCAAAAATCACTTGAAAACACTTAGAAAATTTTCTAAGTATGAAAAGTCAAACTTTTGACTTTTGATTCTTGAATGATTTTCTTGATTTTTCTTGATCAAATGACTTCAAATATCATATATTGATGATTTAAAACTTCAAAAGTCATGGTTGACCAAAATTTCCAAAAAGTCAAAGGTGATCCTGTACAATTGACTTTTTCCAGATGAGGTGAATTCTTGGACTTTTTGTGATGAACCAAACTCTCCTCTTCAAATGAGTGATGTGAATGGATTATATTGAGGTAATAGAATCTCTTGAGTCATGCTTTGAGTTTTGGATCCATGCCCTGATTAAAAAGTCAACTATCTTGGTGAATTAGGTCAAAAACCCTAATTGTCGACTAGATGAAATTGATGACTGTAGGCCTTGGATTGAAGTGTAATGGTCAACGGATATTGTCATATGAACTATTTGAAAATGATTGAAGTCTTTGAGTGATACCTTTGAGCTTTCTAGGGTTTCCCAAATGTGATCCCTGATTTTAGTCCTTGATGGGCTAAAAACCCTAAACTGGTGAGGTAAGCAATCTTGAGTCCAGGTGATGGGTATCTAATCAATCATAGGTGAATAGAATGAAGCTTTTGAGTCCCATAGTTGTGTTAGAAACCATCCCTTTTTCTAATTGATCCTTTGCCTGAGTTCTTTTGTTCCTGAACACCCTCGACTAAGTACCAGATGAATAAGTGATTGCTCTGAGTATCTGCTTTGTCTTTGATGAAAAGTTATAAGATATGACATCTCAGGGGGGGTCAAAATTAGGGTATGACACTTATGGCACAGAGAATGTGGTTTATATGCCTTGTACAAAGCCCAAGGTTGTGGCTACTTGAAGGTGAAGGACTTACTGGGGAGACACTATTATCTGCCTTGTACAAAGCCCAAGGTTGTGGCTGACTCTCTAGGGAATACCTATGAGTAGGATTTTGAATTTAAAGGGAGTATGTGCCTTGTACAAAGCCCAAGGTTGAGGCTAACGTTTTAATGGGGAAATATTTACTAGTGTGGGATCATTTTACTCAGAGGGGATTTTTGTTGAGGATTACTCTTTTGTTTGGAGACTAAAGGTTGAACCTATTGAGGATTGTGCTTCTGTTAAGCAGAAATTGATGAATGAAAGACCCAGGTTGGGAGATTGACTGTACTGGGGAATTTATTTGGATGATTGACCTAAAGTAGACTCTACTAAGGACTAGGTTTTTATTGACTAAGACTGACCTTAAGTGAGATTTATCTTTTAAAAGTTGAATTTTTGGAAGCTAACCCTTTCCAGGGAATTATGACCTTAGAGGACTGATTTTTGGAGGCTGACCCTTTCCAGGGGTTTTACTCTACTGGAGAGTTTATCTTTTGAAAGCTTAATTTTAAGGAAGCTAACCCTTTCCAGGGAATTATGTTAAAATGAAGGAATGAATGTGGAGGCTAACCCTTTCCAGGTATTTTATGATAATGGAAGAATGATTAACTATTTGAGACTTCTTGTTTAAAGCCCAAGATTAAGGCTGACACTGACTGAGGATAGACAGATATGGATCCTAGACTCTGCTAAAGAGGAAAATTAATGGAGATAAGGGTGACAGAGACTGTCCATGTCTCTCATTCCAAAAGGTGTACTCAATACTGATATTGAGACATTCTTAGCTTGTTTAAAGTTTGGTTTTAAGAATAGAAGGAACTCACCAAGGTAGGCTAAAAGGTGACTAAAGACCTGTTCCTATGTTTATAAGAAACTTGATGGGTCCTTGTATACAAGCTCAAGAGTAAGATGGGAATGCTTTTAAGAAGCCTGTGGGTCCTTGTACAAAGCCCAAGAGGAGGCTAATCGAGGGTCATCGAGGGTCCTTGTTATAGCACAAGAGAAAGCTATGTGGTTTTGAACTTATTTTGGCTCTAAGCAAATGGGTAAGAGGTTTCACTAGGAATAATTCCTCTTGGGTGGATGTATCCTATTTTGGGTTCTAAGGCTTTTTCAAGATGTTTCACCGGGAATAATTCATCTTGAGGTTTGAACTAAAGATCTCTAATTAGGAAAGAGCCTTCACCGCGAAGACATTCTCAATCCTAGGCCATGGTCCTATAATATATATATATATATATATATATATATATAGTTTAACTGTCCTAAGATTTACACTCAGACGTAGTTCTAAATAATGTATATACAGTTTATATTTGACAGTAATTTAAATGAAAACTGTAAATTGAAAGATATAAAGCCTAACCTGGGTGGAGTGGAGGCCTTTGAAGATGTATGTTCAAAGCCTTACCAGTAGCTTAGTTGTTTATTGATAACAGTTGAATATTTATTATGAACAGTTAAAGGTTTTTGAAAACAGAAGAAGTGAAGATGGACCTTAGGTCACATAGGTAACTGAAGAGTTTCACCGGGAATAATGCCCTTCAAATACTAGAAGAAATGTTTTGGAAAACAGAAAGAAGATTTTGTAAATACAGTTTTTGAAAACAAACTATGAAAAGAAAGAAGGTGTTGGGTCTTACATTCTATTAGAGGCCCATAGAAAATGATCTCTTGTTTATGAGAAACAATTGAAAAATGATTTGAAATGATTACTGTTATGAAAACAGTTTAAATTATTGACAAAAGTCAACTTAATTAGGGTAATGACAAAGTCTATACCCAATTAAGACCTAAATGATTAGGGTTTTAACTCAAAACTATTTACAAGAGATTAGGTTTTGAAAATCGAGTGAAAATTATATATTTTAAAGTATTAAAACATACTAAATATATGTGATTTTAAACCTAATTAAAACATATTAAAATAATTTATTTTTTATGATTTTTTGGTATATTCTCATAATAGATATATTAAATGAGAAGTGTGTGAAAAATCAAGAGAAAATGATTTAATTTGATAGGTGAATTAATTGTGTGAAGTTGTGAAGAAAATGAAGGAAATTAATGGTAAAAAAATAGGTTTGTCTCCACCAAGGCTTGAACCCACGCCCTTATCGTCACACACTCAAAATAATACCACTGGGCCAAGCCCCAGTTGGTGACTATAACGCGCGCGCAGTTGGTTTTGTTTCAAAATGAGTTAGTAATGTTTGAAAAAATAAAAGAACCAAAAAGTCTGGGGCGAGGGGGATTCGAACCCCAGACTAGAGGCATGATGAGACTAAGAGCGCATGTGAGGCCACTAGGGAAAACGATGAATTCGTTTATAAAACGCATACCATTCAAAATAAAATAAACTTTGCCCTTATATTTGAATTTTGCGCGCCACAGCCATGGTCGTCTTCAATCTCAAGCTTGAAGATTTTGAATTTTTCCAACTTGCTAAATTCTCAACCAAACAAGGCGATGTAAACATGGATTTCACTCTAAATTTCCTCGCGAACTCAAATATGTAACTAACACAGATTTATATTAACTACATCTAATGAATTAACTAAAAAATGTGAAGAACCCTAAAATTTGAAAATCAAATTAAATGACTATACTGAAAGATAAATGGATGATGATAGAGGGTTTTTAATCCTCTGATGATGCAGAATGAAATGGTATTGAGTTTTATCACAAAGAGTGCATAAATTAAAGAGGTGGAGTTCAAAAACTTACCTCTGAAACTAAAGGTCGTGATGATGATGGAGAGCTTCTGGCTTTGAGTGAATGATTGCAAAAGCTTCCTAGGACCTTGTTGATGCTATCTGGGCACTTGGATTGCTTTGAAAACCTATGAAATGATCTACCTGACCCCTCTTGCTTGAGCTTCAAGTAGGAATTGAAGCTGATGATTCTGCACCTACAGATGAGCTGCGACCATCTGGATAGCTTCACTACACTCCAAGGAAAGTGTTTGAATGCTTGGACTTTCTTGACACCCTCTAATTTGTTCTACAGACCTCCAACTACTCGAGCTCCAAAATGAAAGTGACTATGGTGTTCTTGCACTTACAGAAGTGATCAAGGTACTTGGATCACCTCTAATGAACCTCCTTGAGATGCTAGAAAGCTTACTTTCAAAAGAAAAGCTCTGGTTTGAAGAAATCAATTCTTCTTGCCAAAGAACTCTTGAAAACTATAAGCAAGAGGGAGATAAGGAGAAAGCAAGAATTAGAGTTGCTTTGGTGTGATCAATACTGAGTAATGCACTTGTATTTATAGGCCAAGTGCTCAGTACAGATTGGAGGAGTGAGCTTGCTTAGTGAGGGAGTTTTGGTTTCTTTGTCATGAAGAAATTCAAAGAATCTACAAAATGCAATGATGGCCAAACCAAACTAGCTCCCTATCCATTGATATTATCTGATCCTAGGGGACACTTCTGATGCAGAGTGTGTTCCAATTGGTTGGTGAGAAGATTCCTTTGGTGATTCATCCATTTGCCATAAATTCCCAAATGTAATCATTACAAAATCACATGTTCTTGTTTTGGGAATATTCTCCGATCCTCATGCTATGGTGAAAATTTATGCATGGCATCTCTACTTATGTGTTATGGGTCGTGTAGAATTAATTAGTGGAGTCATTTGCACAAATTTGCAAAGTTTCAAATTGTACATGACCTATAATTTCTCTTCATCAGGCCAACTTTGAACAAGCATAACTCCTAGATCAAAATGAATTTGGAGAAGGTTGAGCATAATTTGTAAAGCCCTTAACATGTACTTCAATTCATTAGTTTGGAGTTTCTTCAAAATCTCTTGGGAAAATTGTGAAAAACAGGCCCAAAGTTTGAAGAAAATTAGGTTAAAAACACTTAGAATTTTTCTAAGTTTTTATGACCTAAAACTTCAAAAGCTCACATCTCTAAAATGATTGATCTCTTGAAAAAAGTTGCATTGTGAGAAGTTTTTTTTTATTTTGCAAGATCTACAACTTTCATGTTGGGAGATTTTTGAGTGTGTAAGCAAAATTTTGAGTTTCCCAAAATACCCTTAAAAACCCTAATTTTGACTTTTGTTGACTTTTTGATTCTTGATGAATTTTCTTGATTTTCTTTGGCCAAATGACTTCAATAATCATATGTGGATGATATTGATCCTTAAAAGTCATGGTTTGACCAATAATCTTAAAATTCAAAGGAGATTTTGTACAGTTGACTTTTTCCAAATGAAGTGAAATCTTGGACTTTGGTAATGAATCAAGTTCTCCTCCTCAAATGGGTGATATGAATGGAATATATTGAGGTAATAGAAGTTCTTGAGTCATGTTTTGAGTTTTGGATCCATGTCCTAATTAAAAGTCAATTGCCCAAGTGAATTAGGTCAAAAATCCTAATTGTCGACCAGATGAAATTGATGACTGTAGATATTGAATTGAGGTACAATGCTAAATGGATATTGTTATATGGATAATTTGAAGATGATTGAATCCTTTGAGTGATGTCCTGGAGCTTTTTAGGGTTTCCCAAATGTGGTCCCTGATTTCAGTCCCTAATGGGCTCAAAACCCTAGTCTGGTGATCTGAGCAGACCTGAGTCTTGATGAATGGTGTCTAACCAATCATAGGTGAATGAATGAATAATTTGAGTCTTGTGATTGTTTTAGAGACCATTCCCTTTATTGATCGATCCTTTGTCTGAGCTCCTTTGTCTTTGAACATCCTCGATTAAGTACCAGATGAAAAGGTGACTGCTCTAAGTACTTGTTTTGAGTTTGATGAAATGTTTGAAGGTGTGACATCTCAGGGGGGTCAAAATTAGGGTATGACAACAAGTTATATGCCGAAGGCCACTTTTCTGTTAATGCTATTCCCCTAGGAGCAAATATGGCATTCTTGAGGACGTGGTAGAAGGTATCAAGGATACCATAGTGGAGGCTGATTGAGTTTGGCTGGACCAGTGGTTTAAGGAGGTGAGAAGATGGAGTCCTACAGACGTTGATAGCAAGAGAATGGCTTGGATCAAAGTGTTTGGTGTCCCAAGTCAAGCCTGGAGCAAGAGTTTTTTTTAGTTCATCTCTTAACTAGTGGGTTGTCTCATTCGTGAGGATGTTGCAACGGCTAGCAAATCTAGAATGGATGTCCCAAGTTGTTGATTCGATTGAAGAGTTTTTCGTTAACCAGAAAAGAGATTAGAGTCCAGATTGACAAGAATATATTCCATATTTTGATGATGGAGGAAGCTGAGGGAGCGGAGGATTTGCCTTCGAACAATTCTAATTGTGTTTTTGAGATTTCAAATGATTCTTCTTCTGGTGACTCATTTAATGATTTAGAGGAAGAAGACGGAAGTGACAATGAGTATGTGCCTGAAACTGACGGGGGGGACGAACATAGGAGGATCTCCGGAAACCGGGGAGGAGAAGGGAGGTCAACGCTGATGTTGTAACCGAGGACGTCACTTTTAAAGGAAATTCAGGAGCACCTTTAGGGAAGAATAAAGGTGTGATGGTGACTAGCTTAAAGGTGATTACGGACTGTAACATTGATGGGAAAGGGCATGATAAGAGGAAATAGTCAGTACTAGGTACGAACCTAGTTTGGTGAAAAGTCTTTCTCGTGGAGAACATACTGGGCCGAAGTTACAAATGGGGCCAGACTCTTTAGGCCTAGTACAAAATGTACCGCTTTTGATGAAGCTTGCCTAAGATCCAAGAAGGTGAGGTCCAAACCGAGGAAATGTAGAGAGGTGAAGGATTTGGGGGTAATGTAGAAGTAAGTCAATCTTACTATGCATGTTTGAACCCTAAATATATTCCCAAATTTCAGCCGTATAGTCCTGTAAAACTGAAGAAAAAGGGAGAGGCAGTGGAGAATTTCTCAGGTGACTCAGTTTTATGTTACGAATCGTTGACGATTTCCGATGTTGTTCATTGTAACACCAGATTTTGCAAAGAATCTAACATTAGGAAAATCCTGAAGGATTCTATTATCAGAATTGGATTGGTTTGCAAGGAAGATGAAGAGGTTATGCGGAAGAAAATTGAAGATATGGAGGAAAGAGATAAAGAGGGGTTTGCGTCTAGGATGGCGGAAAAAGGAACCTTGTTATGATAGTCGTCACCCTTAATATCAAAGGAGGGGGAAGTTCGATAAAGATAAAGAAGATCGACTTTATGAATCAATCTGGAAATGTTGATGTTTTCTTTTTACATGAAACAAAATTACCCTATTTCAGTGCGAAGCTAGCTGAAAATTTTTGGGGAGCTAAAGATGTGGAGTGGATGCATACGGAATCAGTTGGAGCTTCAGGCGGCTGTATTATTTTGTGGTGGAGTAATTCCTTGGACCCTATCATGAGTTACAAGGGACCAGGGTATGTGGGAATCAAAGCTCTGTACAAAGGTGAGTGTATAAATTTCATCAACATTTACGCATCTTGCAACCCCGTTATTAGAAGAGATATGTGGATGAGTATTTTATGCAAGAGAAACTCTAATGGAGGGGAGGAGTGGTCCATATGAGGCGAATTTAATATAATTGCAAATGAAGAGGAAAGGATCGGGAAAAACAAAGTTGTGAAGAATAGAGACATGGAAGATTTCAATCTATTTACGGAGGAGATGGATTTATTTGATCTCCCTTGAGTGGGTAGCAAGTTCACTTGGTTTAGTAGGAATGGTAAAGCAATGAGTAGATAGGATAGAGTTCTCTTATTTGATAGATTAGTTTTGAATTGGAAGCAAGTAAATCAAATGGTGGGGAAGAGAATCCAATTTGACCACTGCCATATTTGGTTGAAAGGAGGAGATGGGGATTGGGAGCCTAAACCCTTTAAGTTCAATAACAGTTGGTTCAAACATGAGAAATTTCTAAGCTTTGTCAAGAAGGAGTGGAGTTTGTTGAGGGTTAAGGGAAGAGGTGACTATTGTTTATAAGAAAAACTAAAGATTTTTAAATCTAGGTTGAAGGTTTGGAATAAGGAAACTTTCGGGTGGATATACCTGAAAGTTGAAGAGAACATTGAAGAGCAATATGTGTTGGACCAACATCTGATTTCTAATGCAGGAGGAAACATATATGTAACTGTATAAGAGAGAAGTGTCGTGAGTGAGCAAATATGGAAGCAGTTGGAATTAAAGGAAAGTATGCTAAGACAGAAATCACGCCAAAATTGACTAAAAGAAGATCATTTAAACACAAGATTCTTTCACAGATCGCTGAAGCATAGATTACGCAGAAACTTTATTAGCATTGTGAACACGAATGGTGGTGTGGTGGATAGTGCGGCGGAGGGGAAATTCCATGTTAGGAAGCATTTTATGAAATTCTTCAAGGAACCTTGTGGGTCGAGACCAGTCCCAGGGGGTTTGTGTTTCAAGAGGATGGAAGAAGGGGTTACGGTAAGTCTGGAACAACAGTTTTCGGAAGAAGAGGTTAAACAGGCGGTGTGGGATTGTGATGGGAGTAAAACCCCGGGACCTTATGGTTTTACTTTGGAATTCTTCAAAACCTTTTGGGAGCTGATTAAGGTAGATGTGATGAAGTTTTTTCTGACTTTCACTCGAATCAGAATTTGATTAAAGCATGCACATCTTCTTTTATATCTATGATTCTGAAAGTGAGCAGTCCTCAATCTTTGTTGGAGTATAGACATATTTTTCTAGTGGTCAGTCTCCATAAAATCCTAACGAAGATCCTTGCCAGTAGACTTAAAGAGGTGATTGAGGGACTATTTTGGACGGATTTTTAGTAGTCAATGAGTTAATTGATTTAGATAAGAGGGAAGGTAGGAGTTTCTTGATTTTGAAGGTTGATTACGAAAAAGCGTATGATTGTGTCAGTTGGAACTATTTAAGGTATGTGTTTAAAAATATGGGATTTGATAATCTTTGGTCGAAGTGGATGGAGGCGTGTGTTAATGTGAGTTTTATGTCAGTTTTGGTTAACGGGAGTTATACAGACGATTTTAAAGTGGATCAGGGATTGCGACAGGGTGATCCGCTATCTCCCTTATTGTTTGTAATCCTGATGGAAGGTTTAACTTGTCTAATGGAAAATGCGGTAGAGATGGGTGAGTATAGAGGATCAAGCATTGTCGAAAGCTTTCCCAGATCTGTATGTGAGGGAGGTAAATCCGTTCATGTCAATGGCGGAAGCAATTCATTGGGAGAACGGAGTATGGAATTGGGACGTGTAAGATTGGCTTGGCAGTGAAGACGAATACGAGATTTTGTTAGTCATGTTTCTGGCGAAGCTACTATCACAGGCAGAAATGGTGCAGGGAGAGAAGGACTCTGTTGCTTAGGCCGTAAATGAGGATGAAGGTTTTTTAGTGAAATCATGTGCATTAGGAATATCGAAAAGAGGGGAGGCCTCGACAGTGGATGATCCAGTGATTCTGAAGATGAAATTCATGTGGAATTTAGAAGCCCTTTTTAAGGTAAAATTTTTTGTACTGAGACTTATTCTTGATAGAAATCCGACAAGACACCAATTGAAAAGGAGATGCATTTTGAGATCTCCTTTAGACTGCTGTTGCGTCTTCTGCTTCAGAATGGAGGAGAGCTCTCAACATCTATTTGCTGGTTGTCCTATTTTGGAGAAAGTTTGGGAGAAAGTTGGAGCTTGTATAGGTAAATCCATACCTTTATCAAACCTTGAGCTAAGAAATTATCTCAATTTCTTTGACAAAATTAAGGTTCTAGAAGAAAAATTAATTGTCAGTGTAATTTGGATGGCGATTGTGTGGAGCATTTGGATTACGCGGAATTCCATTTTGTTTGGGGGTAGTATTTTTAATTTTAACGAGTGTGTCAGTGCAATAGTCCTATTGAAATTTTGGTATGACAGACTCAGGATGTCACTCACGATGTCAAGACATCTGATTTGTTATCAGCTTGGCTAAGGCAGGACAAAATGATCCCCAATTATTGATTTCCTCTAATAGGAAGGAGTCCATGAGTACTGGGACCATATTAGTTTAGTCAACATAACCAGATTATAAACTTCATTGGTTCTATAATGGGATAAGCTATTAAACCTGATCCTGATGTTATACACGATGTTACAACATCAAAGACTGACCAAATAATACATTAAAGAAGATAAATAACACAGTGAATTGTTAACCCAGTTCGGTCTAACTACCTACTCTGGGGGCTACAAAGCCAGGAAGAAGATTTCACAATCAGTAGTACTATTTTATGTAAATAACCTTTGGTTTACAGATAAACAACCTCTGGTTTACCTAGTCACTACCCAATGAAACCTTTATCTTAGAACTCCATCCAAGACAAGATAACATATGCTCACTCCCTAGTGATACCTAATTGTTACAACCCTGCAACAACTATTTAAACAATTAACAATAAAAACTTACTTGATCTTGATTCATAGCTTCAATCAAGAAAATAATACTCAACTCTTACCTACAGGTTTCGAGTGAGAATAATAACTTCTCTTACCTACATGTTTCGAGAAGGACATGGCAGCCATCCCACAACCTGGGTGGTCTACCTTTACAAACCCTAATGACTACATCTTTTCAATACTCGGTTTGCTTACAAAACTAGGTTACAAAGGTTTCTATTTATAACCTATTCCCAATTGGACTTGGGCTTACAGTCGCAACACTACTAGCTGTTACAAATCAACAGATATCTTCTACTAAGATAAAAGGTCTTCAATCACAAGTTTCCTAACTTATCTCCTAAATTAGAAACTGCTGAATCTTCAATATTCTGATTTGATCCTTCAATATTCGGACTTGATTCTTTTGACCTTTAAATTTGCGCCACATAGGATTACATAATATTCCATAGAATATTTTGTATCTGTTGAGTATCAAACTGAATCTTCATTCCAGTTCTCCAGGCGCGATGTCATGAGTTTATGTCATGACATTCCATGTAACATCTTGCTTTTGTACCTGTTTTATTCTTTTATATTTTCAAGACTTATACATTCTATTACATTTTGCTTCTATTATATTTTACCCAAACATAGATGTCAATCAGCCAATAAAAAATCAACAATCTCCCCATTTGGCTTATTTTGGCTAAAATTATACATACATTATATTGCAGCAAAACAAATATGAGCTTCAACTTTCAAGACAACAAAGATACAACCTTTTAGAAGAACAAGTCTTTTACATTCTCAGAATTAGGCTTCAATATCTCCTGTTCTTCAAGTCTTCATAGTATCTTTGAACCACATCATAACATCTTCAGTCCACACAGTCTTTAAATAATCATTTGTTTCTTTTGACATTAGGGGACTTCAGAATACCTTCGGATGACTCTCCCCCTTCTTAGCCATAATATGACAAAGATTTGTAACAATGTCATAGCATTTGGATGGACATCACCATCAACTTCCTCTGTAAAGTACACACCCTATGGTGTATGTGAGAAAGAAGATATGGGAGGAATCCATTACTTCCTGTAACTCAGAACACAAATCACAATTGTGTTCATAACTCGGATCACAAATCACAATTTCACAAGGTCTTTTAATAGGCATGACCATACATAAGAACAGAATCTTGTTGGTGATCTCACATAAGAACTCAAGATAGAAACACACAACATCCTCAACCCTCGTTTCTCTATTTCTGGCCAGAATTTGGCATAATAACTCATCACAAAACCAAACCCAGACACAACTTATTTTAAGACAAACGAACCTCATACTAAACGAAAAATTATACGAGATATGCTGAGACTGAAGGGCGGAGATGACACCATTATATAGCCACTTGAATTCTTAGAAATTAACGATGGTCTTGGTCTTGGTCCATGGTCAAAGGCGTAATTAGGAAACATTCCCAAAAGCAATTACTCTTTCCAAGTCGGTTTTTGAGTAATTATTCTATAAGGAGTTATCTTTAAACCCAACGCATGCATAGTTAACAAGTAAGCTTTACACCGACCATTGATGCGTAGAGATAGTATCAATAAAATTTTCCCTGTTTGACTCAACAGATACTATGTCGTTAAACATGCCATGATATCCTGTCAGACATTGTCACCTTTTTACTACTCATGCACACAAACCAAACCTCTTCCACTAACCTTGAGAAAACCAAAAAAATGACAGCCAAAAAGGACTAATAACTCCTCCTGTCCAAGATAACCCGTGCTTCTTTAAGCAAAACTTGCACTAATGAATGGAAACATAAGAATCATCTTCATGTTTTCAAGAGCTCACTCTTTATTCGGCCAACCAGTTGAACACACTCATTGTTGCATTCTTTCACCTATTACTCACAGATGTTCTTCACATCCTCCTGAGGGATCTGATAATACAAGTATGCTCCACAAATTTACATCAGCACATCTTCCCTTGACATGAACAAACAATTTTCCTTCTGTAGATGATCACTTGACACTAAACATTCATCAACATCAATAGAAGACTTCATCTTGATAGTAGTAATGTATTTCCAGAACATACCACTAACACTTAGATCAGAATCTGCCCATTCTTATCCACATTATGTCAAAACTGCCACTTTAGACAATAGTGTTGCTTTTTCAATCTTGATATAAACAGTCAGTTGATAAGGTCGCCTCTGGATGTCATTCTTCATAGCACCACATTCAAAATTCTGAAGATGATGTTCCAACATCCCTTGGGACATCCAGACATTGTACATCTGCCTGAGAAAAACTTCTATGTTTACAACAGTATACTTTTTCTTCAGATTTCTCCCCTTAACATTAGATGATGCACACGAGGAAGAAAATACACTCCACTCCCCCTCAACCTGAGAGTAGACACATCTTACACACCTTCCTCTCCTAGAACATAAGAGGTGACTCAACTACTAGATTCACTCAGAACACCAGACAACCCGTGTTCAAGACTTAATTACTCTGACTATCCATATAGATAACAATCCTCTATAGAATGAATTAGAACACAAGAAAAAATTTGTGTTCATGACTCGAAACAAGAATCTAAACTTAAAAAAATATCTTTACAAAACAACTGTAAAGAATGACCTCAGACTAAACAATGTCTGACCATTACCCTTATACCCTATGCTTGTCACAATTTAACAAACATAACCTAGACTCTAGACTTAACTCATATCCGAAAGAAGAACATGAGAGACTCAAACAAGACTCAAAAAAATGAAACGGAAAAGACTCTAGAAACCTGAGCAATTTAAACAATTTACTTGGACTTTAACAAATGTCTTAGTCAAGAGATGTTATTTGAAACAAAACTGCATCAGGTGGACTTGTGCAATGGTTGGAACATGCACTATATCAGAATAAGTGATATACATCATCAATACATGTTTATATATGATAATCTAAAGAATGAAACATGTCTTGAGTTATGTTATGACATCTCGTATGACATTGTTCTTCTGGCTAAAATATTAGTCTTTGAGAGACTTTCCATTTGATAAGAAGCAGAATAACATTGTCCTTGCTGATCTCCATACTATCTTACTCCCTCTGAGATATACAAACTTAGGGCATCTTTGATGTTCGTCCTTGAAGCACCCTTCATTTGGAATTTGTCATAGTTTTCAAATTTAGAACCTTAAGTTTGCTTGCTACGCAAGATTCAGATTGCCACACTGTGCAACTTGAAGTAGAAGAAACTATAATTGTATAACCATAAATCAATCTTCAGCGGATAAGTCTGAGCCTTGTCTCTCTGGTGTCTTCAACAGTAGTGATGATGTATTTTTGTGTAGAGCTTTTTCTTCATCACATACTTCTTCTCTTCATACAAATATTGCAAATATCCAGCTCCCATCAAGATATTTTACATAATCAGTATGCTTCACCAGATTCCATTGCCAAACTTCCCAAACTTGTGAGGATAACAGTGAACATTAATATTTATTTCAAACTAGTCCGTGAATACACAACTGGAAAGGGCTTCTCATCTTATAAGTACTAAGTCTCCCGTCAAGGTACTCATTAGTTACTCAGTAAGATTTACTACTCACACTAGTTCATCTTGACTGATTTCTTCTTCTCAGTCTTGCGTCCAGGTTCTAAACCTAATAAGTACTAAGTCTCCCGTCAAAGTACTTATCAGTAAGTCAGTTAGAATTTACTACTCACACTAGAATATTCTGACTGATCACCTCCTTGCTTACTCTTGGAAATAACCACAAAAACTCTGAAGACCTTGAGATGATGTTGTAACATCTGATATGACATCATCCTTCATGGTTTTTGGTTAACATCTTTAACATCTTAATTCATAGCACTTGGGGTGGAAACAATAGAGTGTAACTATCAGCAACATCCAGACATATCAAGGTATAGAATAGCCAACATCTCAATAAACTTTTCTTCAGACTTTTATTCTGATTTTGAGATGATGGATGTCATAGTCTGTACCTATATAGGAGATTCCCTCATTTAGGTTTCTGGAACAGACTCAGTTATGACATAACACTGAATTTAGTCAGATTCTTCTGAGCCATCTAACTTCCTTGATTCTACATAACACTGCCCTTTCTGGATAACAACTAGGGCACTCAACATTCATGACCATATTTCAGTATGGTTGAGACACATTATTCAGCTACAACAACCACTATATGGTTATGAATGAAAATCCACATATCTGGTTCCTTTGATCAGAAGAAGATACCAGATATAAGCTCATATTAATTTAAACATAAAGGATCAGAAAGGAATACCTTCATGAGTCTTCTTTAGCACTGAGCTTTTACTTCTAAACTCCCATAAATAAAGATTTGGAGTAGAAGTACATGTTGATCGTGTTCTGATCAACTTATAATCAAATGTCTCCTCTTCCAGGTCTGGAGTAGGTTCCAAACCAATGTACTCACACTGCATTAGTTTAGCACCAAAACATTTGTTCTTCAACTGGTAGCTTCATACCATTACTAATGTCCCAGCATCCAGTAGAACATTAGTTCCCCCTTTTAGGAACACTCCATCCTTGAACTCTTCAAGGTTCACACTTGCAGATGATTATGAATATTATTGATCAGTTGACATTCCTCAGCTCTAATAAACCATGCCATTATGAGTGGACTTGAGAAATTACTCAAGTATCTTTGACACTTTAATTATAGCAGTAAGGTTCTACCATACATTCTGTTGGATCTAAATAACCCTAGAATCTTTCTTTTATAATAAGGGTTGCACCAGACGCTATGCAGCATAAAACAGCCATATCAACAGAACTTACAGAATACTAACTCCATGAACCAATTGTAAGCATGACATCCAGGAATTGAATGTAACTTAATCCTACAAAATGCTTGCTTCTGCACCAAGCAACAGACTAGACCATACTCCAAACATCAAATCCTAATCGTAAACCTTAATTACAGAGGTTACCTTATCAGATTCTTCACTCCCGCATGAAGCTTTTGATAATACTCTTCTCTGTGAATAATGATTGGACAATACAATCCAAAGTCTTCACTCCCGCATGAAGTTTATGAATTACATCTTCTTGTCCAAGCATCATTATCTTCCTTTCACATACTGATCAGGTTGGTCTAGGTCTTCTACATATTGGTCCATCCTCCACTTCAAGGGACCATATAATATGAACACTCCTTGTTCAAGCAATCTTCTACCTTCAGCACAACCAGAAAGTATCTCCCATGGATCTCATCCAGAGACAGACAGGATGCCTGCTACGATACCAATTGAAATTCGGGTATGACAGACTCAGGATGTCACTCACGATGTCAAGACATCTGATCTGTTATCAGCTTGGCTAAGGCAGGATAGAATGATCCCCAATTTTTTATTTTCCCTAATAGGAAGGATTCCATGAGTACTGGGACCATATTAGTTTAGTCAACATAACCAGATTATAAACTTCATTGATTTTGTAATGGGATAAGCTGTTAAACCTCATCCTGATGTTATACACGTTGTTACAACATCCAAGACTAGACAAATAATACATTTTAGAAGATAAATAATACAGTGAATTGTTAACCCAGTTCAGTCTAACTACCTACTCTGGGGGCTACCAAATTAGGAAGAAGATTTCACTATCAGTAGTACTCTTTTATGTAAACAACCTCTGGTTTACAGATAAACAACCTCTGGCTTACCTAGTCACTACCCAATGCAACCTTTATCTTAGAACTCCGTCCAAGACAAGAGAACCTCTGCTCACTTCCTAGTGATACCAACTGTTACAACCCTACAACAGCTATTTAAACAGTTAACAATAAAAACTTACTTGATCTTGCTTCATAGCTTCAATCAAGAACATAATACTCAACTCTTACCTACAGGTTTCGAGTGAGAATAATAACTTCTCTTACCTACATGTTTCGAGAAGGACACGACAGCCATCCCACAAACTGAGTGGTCTACCTTTACAAACCCTAATGGCTACATCTTTTCAATACTCAATTTGCTTACAAAACTAGGTTACAAAGGTTTCTATTTATAACATATTCCCAATTGGACTTGGGCTTACAATCACAACACTACTAGCTGTTACAAATCAGCAGATATCTTCTGCTAAAAGAAAGGTCTTCAATCACAAGTTTCCTAATTTATCTTCTAAATTTGAAACTGCTGAATCTTCAATATTCTGACTTGATTCTTTTCACCTTTAAATTTGCGCCACATAGGATTACATAATATTCCATAAAATATTTTGTATCTGTTGAGTATCAAACTAAATCTTCATTCCAGTTCTGCAGGCGTGATGTCATGAGTTGATGTCATGACATTTCATATAACATCTTGCTTTTGTACCTGTTGTGTTCTTTTATATTTGCAAGGCTTATACATTCTATTACATTTTGCTGCTATTATATTTTAGCCAAACATAGATGCCAATCAGCTGATAAAAACATCAAAAGCTATCATCATGGAAGTGGTTTAGAGCAGTTAACATTTCATTTGCGTCTTGTAATTTCCATGTTTGGAACATTTTACCTTTAATGTGTATAAAGAGGTAAGTGTTCGCTATATTGTACTTTGTCGTTTTGTGATTAATTCCATTACCTATAGAAAAAAATATATTTACAAGTTCATAACTTTACTCCAAAAGTCACATAGATCAAACAAACTTTTCAATAAGAACATGTTATGTGTTGAAGTGTTCTTAACTATCAAAAATAGAATTTGAAATATAAAGCACATATCCTAGGATCAACCTAGTCAATCTTGTAAGTAACCAAAAATCTTTATTTTTGGAAGACCGGCGCTTGTTTACCAATTTTCACGGTAAATAAATCGGCACACCCGGTGGAACAAGTGCTTAAGTTACAAATTATTTATGCTTTTATAGCTTTTTACGAGTTTCTCCATTATTTTTTAGTATTTCACGTTGTTTCATGAGACTTAGAAGTAGAAAAATAGCCACAAACAAGAATCAAAATTTGTTCTTGGTGGTAAGAGCACATTGCATCCGCTTCACCCATTAGTCATAACTATTGTCTCCTTCCAATTTAGGTGTAATACACACCATCGTAGAATTCTTCATTGGACGAATATAAAATGAAGCCAATGCAACATATGATTTTTAAGAAGAATTTTTGCCACTGTTGTTAGTAATATTATTATTGTGACTTCTCAATATTGCAAGAAAATAGAAGAAAGCTAGGCAAAACCCAAATCTATGATACCATAACATATATTCTCATCTTCATGAACAAACTAAGAAAAAGAAATGAATGAGAGTGAAAAACTTGAACTAGATCTAATTAGTTTGGGAAGAAAAGAACTACAAGCTTATATACATACTTAGATATATGAGTTAGTTAGCTAAGTAGCATAACTACACCAACTGAAATAACTTTTTCTTAAAAGACAAAATATATAATATATATTAAAAATGAGAAAATGGGAAAACCCCAAAAACAATAGAGTAAAACAATAATTGGCACAAGAGGTGCCACATGGAAAAAAAAACAACAACTAGAGAACAAGCAAAATATATATATATATATATATATATGGCATATGATATGAGAATGCCTTTTTTATATGAGAATGTGAGAATGAATCTGAACCATTGGATTTTAAAATAAATGGTAGAGATTATGGGTGAATCTTTTTTTCTCTTTCCTACATTTTGAAATAAATGATAGAGGTGAGAGAAAAAAAAGATTCACCCATAATCTTCACCATTTATTTTAAAATCTAATGGTTCAGATTTATTCTCACATTCTCATATAAAAAAGGCATTCTCATATGATATGCCCTATATATATATATATATATATATATATATATATATATATATATATATATATATATATATATATATATATATATATATATATATATATATATATATATATATATATATATATATATATATATATATGCATGCTTTCCAATTTTATTAAATGTATCACTATTAAACTCATATGTATTTTAATAAAAGTGTTTCTTAAATTTTTTTTTTAAATAAGCAATTGATTACGAAATCGCACTAGGGGTGCAACCCATACAACGAATTACACATTCGAAAAGAAAATAAGTGGTAATTTGTACTACTCATAAAAGGATGAGAAAGAAGAGTTCAAAAGTAATCTAGCTAGCCAACTCCAAGAAAAGAACATAACATTGTACACCACCATGTCAAAACAAAAGGAGGCTCGGTCGAAAATAATGGAATTATGCATATTCCAAATGCTCCAAATCGAATTGATCTTCACCTTTACGTTGACCTCCTTCACCTTCTCTTGAACAACATCGAACTCTAAGAACTCTTCAAAAGAAAAGGGAACATCTTCCCCTAACCACCCAAATATCCTCTCCCAGACCTTCAAAGAAACATGACAAGAAAAGAACATATGCGACAACGACTCCGAAACGTTCCCACAAAAAACACACCACGGGCTAGAAATATTAGCCACTCCTCTAGAAATCAAAGCATCAATTGTAGGAATTCTTGAAGTAAAGAATCTCCAAGAAAAGATTTGGATCCTGAACGGAAGTGACAAGTTCCACAAGAATTTCAACCTTTTTAACACTTGGGGCTGCCAAGCACAACTTTTCTCTGCAGCAGACAAATACGAAATGGAAGCCACCGTAAACGACCCAGTTAGATTCGGGAGCCATTCAAAACTATCCTCCTCGCAGCTGCTGATTCGAACCGCAGCCAGCAGCATAACTAGCCGCTGCCACTGAGTTCTGAGCGGAACACTGGAGGCGACAAATAACTGTTTCCTCCAAGCCCAAGATCACTTTCGGACTCCAAACAGCACCTCCCGCAGACCTGCTAACAGCATCAAAAACAGTGGCAAATATATTGTTTGAAGCATTGAACAGATCCAGAAATAAGGCTTGAAATGTTTGGTCCCCCCACCACAAGCTAGACCAAAACAGAATCTTCTTTCCTTTTCCCACAGTACATCGAATGTTACTCGTGAAACCGTCATCGCCAAACTCCGTCTTGATATCATTAGCTAAAACATCCCTCCACCACTTTGAATCTTTGGATTTATTTCCTTCTTCAATATAACCTTGCACCTTCAACTTCGGCTCAACATATCTCACCTCCAAAAATCTACTCCATATGGTATTATCTTCCGTTAGAATTCTCCATTTCCATTTAAGTAGAAGTGCCTTGTTAATTTCACCAACATATCTAATTCCCAAACCACCTTTATCTTTTGGTTTTCAAACCGTGGTCCAATAGACCCAATGAATACACCTTCTATTCTTGTTGCCTCCCCAAAGAAAGTTACTAATGATTCCTCTAATTTCCTTTATAACCACACCCGGAGCTTTGTAGAAGGATAGTAAGAAAGTGGGAATTGCGTTGAGGACCGCATTAATGAGCGTCACTCTACCACCAATGGAGATGAATTTCCCTTTCCAAGACGAAAGTCTAATCTTGATTTTATTTATAACTCTCGACCAAACTCTCCTTCTACTATGATTCTCACCCACACTTATACCAAGGAAAGAAAAAGGAACCGCACCCCTTTTGCAACCAAGAAAGTGAGTAACCGAGTTCAAGAACCAATCACCAACATTCACCCCATAAACATTGCTTTTTGAGAAATTGATTTTCAACATCGAAACCAACTCGAAACCTCTTAGCACTACTTTCAAACTCCAAAGGTTGTCACTAGACGGCTCTCCAATAATAATGGTGTCATCCGCGAATTGTAAGATATCCATATTCTCCTCTTCCCCAAATATAAATGGATGAAAATCCCCCGTAGCCGCCGATTTCTTCACAAGCGCCGTTAAACCTTCCATAGCTAAGACAAAGAGAAACGGAGATATTGGATCTCCTTGTCTCAACCCCTTTTGAACCGAAAAGTCTTTTGTTGGGCTACCATTCACAAGGATGGACATATGACTTTCGAACACACATTCTTCCATCCACTTTTGCCACTTTCCCCAAACCCCATGTTCTTTAGCACAAATCTAAGGTAGTCCCATGAAACGGAATCGTAAGCCTTTTCAAAGTCGACCTTAAGTAAAAAACAACTCTTCTTGAATCTTTTAGTCCAATCAATATTTTCATTCACCAACACAACTCCATCCATCATATTTCTTCCCGGAACAAAAGCGGTTTGATTAGAAGACACCAACTTTCCAATCACCTTCTTGATTCTTGCGGCCATCACTTTAGCTAGAATCTTGTAAAGACTCCCTACCAAGCAAATGGGGCGATACTCGCTCAAATCTTGAGGGTTACTAGATTTTGAGATAAGAGCTATGAAGGAAGATTTTATGGACTTCACTAGCTTTCCTTTGGAATGAAAATCCGAAAAAAATCTCATAATATCTTCCTTAAGCAAACTCCAAAACGACTTGAAAAACTCCAACGTGAAACCATACGGCCCCGGACTCTTATTCCCATCACACGACCATATTGCCTCCTTTACTTCCACCTCAAGGAACGGACCATCCAACATCTCCCTATCCAAAATAGACAACTTTGCAAAACCTAAGTCATTAGGAAGCGGTCTATTTCCCTCCTCCTCTTTAAAGAAGCCTCTAAAGTAATCGAAGATGAAGCTTTTAATGTCGTCCACATCCTCCAATCTCCCCCTATTGGACTCAAGAGAACACAAGGAATTCCGCCCCTTTCTACTTCTCAACGAACAATGGAAGAAACGAAAGTTGCTATCCCTTTCCGATAACCAAGTTTGCCTAGATTTTAGACGAAGCAAATCTTCCTTCTTGTTGAGATTTTCCCAAAAAGCTTCCACCTCCTTGGCCCTTTTTCTAAACTGAAGAATAACATCCATGATTTTTCTAATGTTGTCAACAACTTAAAAATGACATGGTAAATTATAATTGATCATTTTTTTATTAGAAATGTGAATAAAAGGGTATGGGTATGGGTACTTAGGTATCCTTAGGGGACGACTATGAGCACAAACGTTTATGCCCACATGAGTATGAGCTCGGGTAAATGTTTTCTTAGTCTGTTTGTATGGGGACAAGTTCTATAATGCGCTACCTAAACCCTACCAATTGCCATCCCTAGATGCTGGCCTGTAAAGAGACCAATTCCAAGCAAAAAAAAAAATACTCTTATCCTTTACATCTTCCATGTTTGTTGAATTGACAGAGAAAATCTTATTGTTATGCACAAAATAAATTGTTCACACCATCGAATGCCAAATCATTGCAAAACATCCCCTAACCTTAGCTATACTTCATAAGAATAAAAAGATCTAAAAGTGAATATTAGGATACCTAAGAAGAGCTACTTGAACTCCTAGCCACCTAAAATTCCTATGCCAAACACTACACGCTAAGCTACAAGTAACAAAAAGATGGAAAATTCCATCTGACTCAGGAAAATCCCCTCAAATAGCACATGAGATACTCTTTTAGTCAAATAGGACCTTCCTCTTAAAAAAATTCTCTTTTGTAGGGAACTTATCTTGCGGAGAAAGGGGAGTGTTTAGAGCTCTCTCCTAACATTATTATCATAAGAAGATATTAGATTCATTTAGAGATGGTAGGAAGAGGCCACAAAAAAGATACCACCACTATTATGTCTCAAACCAAATTGTCACTCTCCTTACTAACATAACCTGGTGGAGAACAGAAAAAAGTCACTGATTATAGGTTTCTCATGAAAAAATGGTCTCCTCCATCTAACATTCTAGGAAAAACTCCCCTTATTAACCTATCTATCTCATCCAACTTCCCATCCTGAACTTGAGAAATTATGAGTAGTCTCTGAAACCTAATCTTAAGATGTATATTCAAAATCGAAAGAAAACGCTCAAAAGAAGGTCTGTAAACCTTACCTAACCTTCATAACCATGCCATCCTTAAACCAATTGGAAGGATCATCTATCTTGGACCCTAGGAGTGACACATATTTCCACCATGAGGAGCCAAAGCGCAACCCCGAAATCCTACCACCATGATGAGAAAACTATAGAGGAGCCATACCGAGCCGTTAGAATATCACACTAGAGGCCATATGTACCAAAAGTATTTCTCCACCCCCCATTTGGCTGAGACGACTTGATTAACCAGATATAGATCTCAAATTTCTAAACCCTTTTTCCTTTTAGGTTTGCACACATTCGAAAACTTCACCCTAAGAATCTTAGTATTCCCTCTCACCCCACACCAAAGGAACTTCCTCGTAATCCTGATTAACGTCTTTCACACTTTTCCCATGCATCTTAAGAAAAGATAAGAAAATAGAAATATAATTGAGGAAATAATTAAGGAGAATCACTCTCTCCTAGACTAATATTCCTAGGTGCCTAGGAGTTAAGCCTCTTTTGCAATAAGGTAATAAAAGTATCCGAAAAATATTCCACCCGAGGGTTGGCTCCCACTTGCAACCTCAAGTATCAAAACGAGAGAGACCTAATCCTAAATGCAAGGAAAGCCTCGGATAGCTCTAAAGAGGAAGGATCTATATTTATCCCAATTAAAATCCTCTTTAGAAAATTAACCCCTAAACCATATATTAACTTAAACCTTCTTAGAAAATAGTCTTAAGAAAATTAAAGCAGCATACTAAAGGTGGGAAACCTCCAAGTTAGGGGATCCTACTCTAAAATAAGAAAAAAGACTTAACTCCTTAGCCTTTCTAATCAACCCATTAAGGCCTTCATTCCCCGGAAGAGAGAAAGAGAGCTAGGGGTATCTTTGTTTCAAGCCTCTATGAATCTCAATCTTTTGGAATAGGGAGTCATTAGCCAACACAACTAGAATCTCTAAGAAGACACGCTCTAGTCTAGAACCTCCATTAATTATTAACACTAAATCTGATAATTAAGCACACGATCTAAGAAGTTCCAACTAAGACAGATGCATGTTTTTCAAAATCGACTTTAAAAAAAAGACCAGCCTTTTAAGAGCGTTTGACCAAATCAACCAACTTAGTCATTGTCAACTCTCCATCAACAAATGTTATGCCTTTTAGTAAAGTGGATTGACTAGGAAAGATAAGTTTGTCCTTTACCTACCCTAATCTCTTGGCAAGAACTTTGACTAGTAACTTAGAGAGAACCTACCAGGAAGATAGGCCTAAAATTGCTCACCATCTAACAAACTCCAGCTAACTAGAAAAGGGTAAGCAAGTTACTTATTTTGTTCCTTCTACTAATTTGCAAAGTATTTTATGAAATGATAACTTGAAAATAGTAAAACCAAACATGTTTTCACTAATTTCATTTCTTGAAAATGAGCAATTGAAAAAATTAATTTACTTAATCTTGAAAATGAAAATAGTCTTAAGAAAATTAAATCAGAAGATATTTTAGCAAACCAAACTTGACTCTAAAATTTCAACTTATTGATTGCACCACCTTAACTAATGCCATTATATGCGAAGTAAATAGTTCATCATTCTTTGTGACATGTACTGCTGGCACAATTTGGGCTTAAGAGAGTATACTTAGATAGGAGTATCAACCAAGTTTTTAACTAAGTAGTCAACTGCCAGAAGATTATTAAACAATGCTAGAAATGTAACAGCCACGAAATACTATGCCTGAAAGAAAATGTTGTCTGTTACAAGTTCCATCATACTATACATTGATTCTTATTTCTCCTCGTTAGTTAACAAGTGAGCTAAACCATTTGTTAGAGCAGATGTTGAAGTCAATGCAGCCATCAATATGCTAAGACACTGCAACAAAACAACAACATAAAACAAAACAGAAAATGTTAAATAATCCCCAAGTAAACCAATACAAGAAGTACAAAAAGGTAAAGATGAAAAATTCATTAGTTTTAATCAATCTAACCTCCTTAAGGCCGATGGTGACAACCTCTTCCTTCAAGTCATCAAAAGAAGTTTCTGAACTGTCAATTAAATTTAAAGATGAAATTGGAGACGATTGTGTAACAATAAAGTCATCAGTAACCACATACATTTTCAACTCCTTCACATAACCTTCTCGACTTCCTCTCCATGCTTTGAAATTATCGAGTAGAAACATATTTTTACAGTTTTTCTCATCTTTCCTCTTTTCATCACTTATGAAAAATTGATTATTAATAATACTTTCTTTAAAACCATTGCCTTGATAATAACAATAATACTCCATATGTTGCTGAAGAGGTAATATCTTATTGCTTAGTTTGAACTGCGATGCAACTTGAGGATCAACAAGCCTTTCCTTGGCTTTTGTTGACTTAAAATACTTGTTTTCTTCCAAATCAACTATACTCTTGTACAATTTTTCAATACTTCCCAAAGAACAATTTTCTCTTAGCTTACTTACAATTCCTCCCAAGGGAAATGTGAGAAAAGTTAATAGCAAATCAACAAAATCTTCCTCCCCTTGAGCATACAATACCTTGCCATCCGATTTTCTTATAACGAGCTTTACACTAATTTGGATATTAGCATTATCTTCAACATCACAGTTCAAAATCCTTGACGATTCTTCAATGGAGGGTTCGTTTCGCAAAAACGTATCTGTCAAAGGAGTCTTGGAAATTAAAGCGCACTTCAAAATATCCAGCACCTATACAAAATACAAATCAATAGAGAAAACAGAAAAAAAAAACAATGATTTCAAGAATACAAAAATAAATATATATAAACCTTTTCCTGGGTGAATTCAAAAGTCATTTCCTTTAAAGAACTAGTGGTTTTTATTTCACAGTTTTGAAGCAAACCAAAGCTAGTAACATGCTTGGAGTTTGGCATGATATTCAAATCATCAGTAATAACAAATGAAGCGCTACTTGTAACAAATCCTTTGTGAAAATGTTTCAAGAAAACTGAATGAGTCAAAGGATTTCCACCTGCACAATTATTATCAGAGGAAGTGTATAGACCATTACCGCAGCAGCTATCATGAGGTATAGTACATAAGAAGTATGTAGCCGGCGGAGTATCGTCGATGTTAAGTTTGAGAGAGTTGCAATAATCTTGTGACGAGTTTGAGTTGCGGCAAATACATTCTTTTTAAGAATGTATTTTAGAAAAATTGTGAGACAAGCTTGAACTTTAAAAAAATAATTTTTTCTTTATATTTTTTAAAATATGTTTTTCAAAATATTACAAGTTTTTTTTATATTTATTTATTTTTAAATGAAATACTAATTTTGACATTCTATAACATAAACATACATTATTGAAGATCAAAATTTAGTCAAAATCGCAATTTCTTCAAAAAGTTGTATTTCAAAAATGTTTTTTATGAAAATCTAGTTGAAATAGCTTCAAAATTAAGTGATTTTTTGAAATTTTGATATCCAAAAAAAGTTTCAATAAAAATATGAAATAACATTTTAAGTATAACTATTCAAACTAAATTTTCAGTTGAAGCTTTTATCGAAAATTTATTTGTAAATATTTTTTACACAAAATTATGTAACACTTAAAAAATTATTTTAAAAAAAATAAAACAAACGGATCCTTATTTATCTATTTAAAAGTTATTATTATAAGTTATATTTGTAAGTACTAATATTGAAACATTTGAGTTGGTACTTATCATACAATATGATTTAGTACTTAGTTTTTGAGTCAGTACTTATTGATACAATCATGACCAGTGCAAAGTTTATAGCCTAGAATAGTCATTTGAACATAAGTGTTTTTCTTCTTATTTTGTTTGAGGATAAGCAAAGGTTCTAGTGTGGGAGAGTTTGATAACACCGAAACACACTACATATTTGACTCGACTTGCACATGTTTTATCGTTGTTTTATCTTTATTTCTAGTGTTATGCTGGGGTTTTTTATGCATTTCAAGTACTTAACCATATGAGAGGCCTACGCGAAGAAACGAAGAAAATCGAATGAAAATTGAAGAAAAATAAGTAATTTGCACTCATGGCGTTTAGCATGGCGTTCGCCATGGGGTGGCCATAAGGAGAATGATGTGTCCAACGTTCTAACGGGAAAAAAGACCAAGTCATGCCACTTTGTGAAGTTGGTGTTTCGCAGCAGTTGCAAATGGGCTTGGCTTGGTCTTCCCCTTCCTCCACTATTTCCCACATTCTCTCACATGAAGTCAGCAACCACCACTTAACATTTTAGATTTTTGAAACACTATAAATAGGAGTAATATTTCACTTTTCTATGGATCCAAACTTAGTACAACTTAGGCATAAATTTAAATTCCAAAAGCATTAATTCTTCACATCATATAGTTATTGCATTGTTGATGTTGTCGGGTTTAGAGCACTTTACTTTGAAGCTTTTAATCTTTCTGCCATTTACATTCCATTGAAGTTATTTCCTTCATTTATATTTCGTCGAAGTTTATTTCCGTCTATTTGTGTTGTACTAGATTCAAGTCTCCGTTTGGAGCAGGTTCTTATTATAATTCAGCATTATTTACATTTTACATGCTCTGTCTACTTTACGTTACACTTGTTTCATTGCATGTTCTTAATTTTAATTGAATTGCTTAACATGTTTAATTCCAATTTTCAATTAAAAGTTATCTTTATCGTAAGTATGTCCAGCTAATTTGCTAATTTGCTAATGTGCTATTGTGGGTTATTTTTGTTTTAATGCAAATTTTTTTAACTTAAAATGATCGGTTACAACTTAAATTATGTAACACAAAATTTCTTTGTAAATTTTTTTTACACAAAATTATGTACCACTATAAAAATCATTTTAAAAAAAAAAACAAATGGGCCCTTAATTATATATTTAAAAGTTACTATTATAAGTTATATTTGTAAGTACTACTAGTGAACTATTTGAGTTAGTACTTATCTATGCAATCATGACCAATGCAAAGTTTATAGCCTATAATAATTATTTGAACACCGTTGTTTTGCTTGAGGACAAGCAAACGCTCTAGTGTGGAGAGTTTGATAACACCAAAACACGCTCATTATTTGACTCGACTTGCATGTGTTTTATCGTTGTTTTATCTGTTTTTTAAGATTCAGTTTAACAAGAAAGTATAAAAGAAGTTTAAAGTGTTAAAGAAAACAATAAAGGTCAAATTAGGCAGAGATCTGTTTTTATGATATTGTCTTCCTCAGTCTAAGTACAAACTTATGGTGAAAGGTTTGGAGACCAATTCGTTGTGTTCGACCTGGAAATTTCATATAGTCGGCCAACTGTGAATCTAAACTCTGACTATACAATGGAGGAACAACCACATGTATATTAATACTCTATCTGGAAAAAAAAGAGAAATATATTAAAGCATATAGCACAAACACATTAAAAAAAAATTGTTTATAACAATGTGAAAGTTATATTCCACAAATATGTTCAACCAAACAGATATGCTCTACACAAACTGAAAAATGTGTTCCTCAAATATATTCACACTCAAGCTTATCAAAACAAGCTCTTTGTCATAAAGAATCATCTCAAAATGCATCTTCTTATTTGTTACAACGTTCCATTTATGGTAAACTTCTACAGCTACTTTCCACAATTTTATTTGTCGCAGATGCCTTTTATACATTAATTCAAAGGGTCTCGCCATTTGAAAGTATTAGAAATCTTCCAAGCATAAAACAAATATTAAAATATTGAAACGAAATTCATAAATCTGCAAACCAATACTACGTATCAAAACAAAATCCATTGGAGAGACAAAATAAGAACAAAAATAATACCACAGAATGACAAAACGTAGCGAATTTGTGGATATCAAAATTAAACAAAGCGAATTTAAAATATGAAATCAAACATCATCAACCATAAAACGTGCTAAAAAAATAAGAGATCAGTATCATGGTTTGTGGAGTTGTAGTTGCATATAATTACAGGCTGGAATTCAAAAAGATTTTCGTAGTACATGAAGGCAAAATTGAATGCCAACATTTGCATATGTGCCAAAATTGAAGGGTACCAATGAGAGTTATGGGCATGAGAAAAATAATGATTAAAATACAAATAATTAAAATTAATTGCTCATGAGTGAAGATTTTGATTAAAAGAATGGCATGTGATTTGAATGGGTAAGGAGAAAAATGAATGGTAGAATAGTTTTGTCTATAGGAGATGTTTCAGATTCCCTAAAATGAATTTATACAAATAAATATAAGTAAATAAAATAAAAAAAAATAAAATGAAAAATATGAAAAGATAATATAAGTTACTATTAATAGAATGGAGAGAAAAGTTAAAGCATAAAATTAGAAGGGTACAATTGATTTTTCTAACTACTTTAATATATATATATATATATATATATATATATATATATATATATATATATATATATATATATATATATATATATATATATATATATATATATATATATATATATATATATATATATATATATATATATATATATATATATATATATATTAATTAGATACAATCACCACTCTATTTATAGAGATTGATTTTCACATCAGTCTAACAATTTAATTTAATAATCTTACAAGTCTTTATCTTTAAGTTATATATTTGCTTTTTAACGAGTGTTATCTTTTTACATAAGAAATATGTTTTTGTTAAAATATTATAAATAGTTTTATATTAATTTAGATTATTTCTTAATATCAAATTTAATATAATAAATTAATATTGAGTTTTTTTATGTCAAGCTAATAATTAGTATCAATGATATTTTTATGTCAAGCTAATAATTAGTATCAATAATTAGTATCAATGATATATTTGTCTTAAACTAGTTTTTTTTTAAATTGATTTTTTTTAAATAAAAAGTTGATTTTGTGATAAATTGTTTATTTTTAAATATTGGTTTTTATTAAAAACTATTTAGAACTGAAACATTCCACATGTAAACCAGTTTTAAAAAAATAACCAATTTTAAAGAAATCGTTTTAAGATCTAAATCAAATCGTATGTATAGTTCAAGTTAATGTGGTTATTAATCCATACACACACCTACACTCCACCAAACATATCCTAATTAAACTCTTGGCCATATAACATAGAGCTCTAAAAATTGACTACCCAACCCCAAAACGAGGCGGCCCTTGCGGGTCTTGGGCTTTTTTAGGCTGGGCCAAAAACACCCTGTGTAATATGGACTTGAGAATTACTACCTGAGTTCAACCCTAGACAAGCTTCAGGCTACCCGGTCCTAAACTGGATTTTTTATTTTAAAAACTTAAATTAAAAACTCCATATTATGTATTATAAATAAAATTAAAAATTATATTATTTTAAATATAATACATTTTTAAGTATTATATCATCTCTTATAAATCCTATAATGTGTTTCTAAATATAATATATGTCTAAATTATATAAAGTAATACTTGAATACTTAACATATAAAAAAAACTAATATAATATGATGAAACACTATTATTGATTATATTATTGTATAATATTTAAAAGAGAAAGATTGAATAGAATTAAGATAAAATTTAGTGAGGTGAGAAAATTCAATGTATTATTTTGGAGAAAGACAATATAAATATTAATATATTTTTTAATTTTTATAATTATGCGGGCCTAATGGGCTACCCAAGACTCATATCGGCTAGCCCTAATGGGTACACCCTCCGGTCACATTTATAAGTAAAAAAATTGGTTTTCACGATTGTTAAATGATTTAGTAATAATTGACTTTTGCTTATAATAGTGACCAAGAATTGAAGCATTTTTTTCTTATAATAATGACCGGAGGGTGTAACAGATTTTTTAGGGCTGGGCTAAAAGGCCCCTGAAAAAGGGAAATTCTCTATGCACTCATACACTTTCTTAGGGACCTCTGGCGAAAACCCAAAAATACACCTATATTTCGGATATGCATATGCGAAGACACTTCTTTTAAAAAAAAGGGTGATTTCGGATATGCATATGCGAAGTCACCCTTTTTTAGAAAAAAAATGCCTTCGCAAGTTCATATCCGAAATAATTTGAGTTATTTCAGAAAATGCAAACAGACACCCCCCCCCCCCCATTATTTGCATTCTCTTCAAACATCAAGTCCTCCCTACAACAACAAAAACCCATTTTTAGAAGATGTTCCATTGAAGATTCACTCCAAAAGTACCATTCAAGCATTCCCAAGCTCATTCCAACTTCAACTCAAGCTCAAAAAATTTGCAACTTTTTATTACTCATTATCTCAAGCTCAAAGTTGGTATTAGGAGTATTAGAATTTAGGATAATGTGTAGGTTGATGTTATTTTAGTTCAATGTTAGTGTTTGAATGTTAAAAATTAAATTTTCAATGAGTTAGGGCAAGAAGTGGAAGCTTGAAAAAAAAATGACTGTTTGCAGGTTATTTTGCAAGTACATATCTGAAATCCCGCCAAACCAGTTTCGAATATGCACTTGTAAAAATCTTTCTAGATTTGCTTTTTATTTTAATTTTCAAATATGTTTCATTCTATGGATGTTAGATCATTCCCTTAACTTAACTCTTATTAACCAGTCACATTTTTTCAGGAAAATGGCTAAAACTAGGCACTGACCGATCGACTACGACAGAGGAGGCCAAGCTAGACAGCCTCTGCTCAGTGCAAGAGAGCTGTACAGCAAGGTTTAACTCGTGGATGGGGTCGATTCCTTCTGGAGGAAGTCTCGAGCGTCTTCCTCTCGTGAGGTTACTCGAGAGGACGAGGTATCTGAGCATGGTGAGGTACCTAAGGACGAGGTTCACCCTGAGTATGATGATATTTCTCTAGACGACTTATTTGATGCACAAGAGGGCGGTGCCATCGTCTATCCAGGAGGGGCTTCAGACTCGTTCGTCTTGATATACTATCATGACTACGCCGCTCAACATATTTGGGATGGCGAGGTTTTTTTCTAACTGCACTTTTTAATTTAAACAGATATTTGAAATGAATTTAAATGGTTGATTCATGATCCAACAACAACTAATATTGTTTTTTTGTTCGGACAGAAACAGATGCCTTTAAAATTCGTGACCATTCGCGGAAAATATTTGATATCTATAAACCACAGGTTAAGTGGTTTAATGATGTTGTTGTTAGATCTGAACTTGGCGGATTATGTTGTACCGGATATGTTACCATTAGCAACGACATGCAGGGGGCATTTGCCAAAATGTGGAACAAGGAGACGTCTTCTTTCCACTTTCCTGTTTGGAAGTTGACGATCGCACTCCATGATGTGGCTTGTCTACTCCACCTGCCTATCAGATGGATGTTGCTGGACCATTCTCGGATACAGAGGGTTGAGGCCATCGAATGGGTGGTGGATTATCTAGGTATAAACTCATTTATGGCTGATTTTGAATATAGGACAAACAAATGGGGCGCATGTCAGATTCTCCACCCTGAAAGAGCTTTATGAGCACCACTTGGTGGCAGCAGCTAGGGTCGGGGATGAGGGGGTGCAGTTTTTGTTGAGTACCACAATGGTTGTGCTTTGCGGTGTTGGTTCTTGTTCTTGGTTGGCACGTCCCTCTTTGTGGACAAAAGTGCAACCTACGTGAACGTGACATACCTCTAGTATTTTATGGATTTGAGTACAGTTCATGAGGGGAACTAGGGCGCGCCTTTCCGGTATACTTATACCAGAAGCTGAATGAATCATGCAACTAGAGGACCAGACAGTTAACTGGCTCTTGCACACTCTTTACGATACATTTCTTTTTAATTATATCACATTTAATCTGTTATCAGTTAAGCTGTACTAAAATATATTTAAATTTGTGTTTTAGAGCTGGATCATCTCTTACTTCCACCAGATTCATGGCTACGATCCTGATTTGTTGTACACTGACGCCATGCCTAGGGTTGCACGATACGTCCTCCATACGGGAATCATAAAGTGGCACCATATCGGGTGACCCTCGATCGTACTACTCACAATGACATCAAATGGACACCCTTCCGTGATTACCATGATGTTGTCCCCTTCAACCGCGTCGCATTATATTCCAAAAGGTTGACATGTGAGATAAACACCATGGCCAGATATCTGTCGAAGCGGTGCATCATACAGTTTGGCCGCATGCAGATGATACCTAGGTCTCAATTTCCAGCTGCTCCCGACACTATTACCTGCCGAGATCTCACTGCTAACTTTTAGGATTGGGAGCATCATTTGGTGCTAGAGGAGTATCGGAGTATGCAGGCCACTCAGAGTTGGCACTATGTAGATGGATATGTGACATGTTTTTTCAAGTGTCGCATCCTATCATGACACCCGATACTCCTGGGCATCCACCTAAGCCAGCGCATGAGGAGCTGTAGGAGAATCAGCAGGCCGCGGATGACCATGCCATTGATCTTCTGTTGATATGCCTGGAGATATAGTTGATTAGGCAAGAGACATTGAACAAAGGGATCATTCAAGAGGGCGATGTAGAGGCGGTTACCATCATGGAGAGGATTGTCAGTGAGATGTCTAGTATGACGGGCTATAAGAGGCAGAGGAGATCGTAGGGGTTAGGATTAGGCATACTCAGTAGTAGTAGTAGTAGTAGTAGTAGCCTATTTTTTATGACTTTTATTTGGTGTTGTAATATTCATATATTTTGCACTTTTAAAACAACTATTGTACTATATTTTGATATTTTATTTTAGTTTATGTACTTTTTACTATTTCCTAATCATTTTATCGAAAAAAATTAATTAAATTTAGTAAGTACGTTAATCCGATTTTAACATTGTAACTATGTAATTTTTTTCAAAAAATGAAAGACTCAGAGCATATTTCACATGTGCATATCCGAAATTGGTTTAGGGGGTTTTCAAATATGCATATGCGAAAAAAAAACCTTTGATATTTTAATTCTCACGTTTAAATAATAAAACTTGGAAAAAATGTCTTTCCGAATATGCATATCCGAAACATTTTAAAATTGTGAAAAGGGAGTTGCATATCCGAAGAATATTTTGGGATTTTCAGAGATAATCTACTTTTAATATAATAAAGCAGATTACATAGATATTAATTACCCTTAAAAAAACCAATTTAAGAGAGATTATCATGCCCCTAAAAGTCATTACATCCCCCTAATTACTTCTTATCTTTTAATAATTACTTTTTATCTTTTAATAAATTACATTCCAAGATTTGTGATACAGAATTTAAGTCACACAATATCTTTAATGATTAGACGATATGTTTTTTAATCCATATATTAAAAGTTTTGATTTTTTCAAAGATTTATTTAAAATCTTTATAATTAAAAATAAAAATTTAGTTAACAAATAATTTTATAAAATAAAATACAAGAATAGTAAATCATTAAGGAATATTTGAAAAACATAAGGAATTAATTGATTCAGTACTGTAATATTTGAACATTTTTATAATGAATTTTTATATATTAATTATAATTAAAGATACTATTAAAGTATAATAAAGGATATTAAAATTTTCAATTATAAAAAATTGTTAGTGACTTTTTATAATAAAATGTTAACATTTATACTAAACAAATTGTTACTAATATTTATTTTTTTTATAAAAAAAACATGACACAATTATGATTGATAAATACATAATTTTCTTATGGAAAACATACATTTTCGACGGGCCGAAACTTCTTATAAAATTACATTTAACATGAGACAATTATGATTGATGAATACATATTTTCTTATATTTATTTATTATTTATAACATTGTACTATCCGTGCGAACGCACAGGTAGATGACTACTCATGATAGATTTATAACGATATTGTACAATGCATGCGAACGCACGGATAAATGACTACTTAATTATTATTTTTTTACTAAAGTATATAATTATAACTTGATTAAATTAATATTTATATGACAATTATAATTTCAAATGTTTTTTCATTTTAATTTGCATATCTTTTATATATATTTATTAATAATCGTTATATATTTATTTACTATTTATATCCACTTTGCACATACTGATCAGGTTGGTCTAGGTCTTCCACATATTGGTCCATCCTCAACTTCAAGGGACCATAAAATATGAACACTCCTTGTTCAAACAATCTTCTACCTTCAGCACAACCAGAAAGTATCTCCCATGGATCTCATCCAGCGATAGACAGGATGTCTGCTATGATACCAATTGAAATTCTGGTATGACAGACTCAGGATGTCACTCACGATGTCAAGACATATGATCAGTTATCAGCTTGGCTAAGGCAGGACAGAATAATCCCCAATTTTTTATTTTCCCTAATAGGAAGGAGTCCATGAGTACTGGGACCATATTAGTTCAGTCAACATAACCAGATTATAAACTTCATTGGTTCTGTAATGGGACAAGCTGTTAAGCCTGATCCTGATGTTATACATGTTGTTACAACATCCAAGACTGAACAAATAATACATTTTAGAAGATAAATAATACAGTGAATTGTTAACCTGGTTTGATCTAACTACCTACTCTAGGGGCTACCAAGCCAAGAAGAAGATTTCACTATCAGTAGTACTATTTTATGTAAACAACATCTGGTTTACAAATAAACAACCTCTGGCTTACCTAGTCACTACCCAATGCAATCTTTATCTTATAACTCCATCCAAGACAAGAGAACCTTGGCTCACTCCCTAGTGATACCTAACTGTTACAACCCTGCAACAACTATTTAAACAATTAACAATAAAAAATTACTTGATCTTGCTTCACAGCTTTAATCAAGAACATAATACTCCACTCTTACCTACAGGTTTCGAGTGAGAACAATAACTTCTCTTACCTACATGTTTCGAGAAGGACATGGCAGCCATCCCACAACCTGAGTGGTCTACCTTTACAAACCCTAATGACTACATCTTTTCAATACTCGGTTTGCTTACAAAACTAGGTTACAAAGGTTTCTATTTATAACCTATTCCCAATTGGACTTGGGCTTACAATCGCAACACTACTAGCTGTTACAAATCAGCAGATATCTTCTGCTAAAAGAAAGGTCTTCAATCACAAGTTTCCTAATTTATCTCCTAAATTTGAAACTGCTGAATCTTCAATATTCTGATTTGATTCTTCAATATTCTAACTTGATTCTTTTGACCTTTAAATTTGCGCCACATAGGATTACATAATATTCCATAGAATATTCTGTATCTGTTGAGTATCAAACTAAATCTTCATTCCAGTTCTGCAGGCGTGATGTCATGAGTTGATGTCATGACATTCCATATAACATCTTGCTTTTGTACCTGTTTTGTTCTTTTATATTTGCAAGGCTTATACATTCTAATACATTTTGCTGCTATTATATTTTAGCCAAACATAGATGCCAATCAGCTGATAAAAACATCAACATCTATCCTCATGGAAGTGGTTTAGAGTAGTTAATATTTCATTTGCATCTTGTAATTTCCATGTTTGGAACATTTTACCTTTAATGTGTATAAAAAGGTAAATGTTCGCTATATTGTACTTTGTCGTTTTGTGATTAATCCCATTACCTATTGAAAAAAGTATTTACAAGTTCATAACTTTACTCCAAAAGTCACATAGATCAAGCAAACTTTTCAATAAGAACATGTTATGTGTTGAAGTGTTCTTAACTATCAAAAATAGAATTTGAAATATAAAGCACATGTCCTAGGATCAACCTAGTCAATCTTGTAAGTAACCAACAATCTTTATTTTTGGAAGACCGGCGCTTGTTTACCAATTTTCAAGGTAAATAAATCGGCACACCCGGTGGGACAAGTGCTTAAGTTACAAATTCTTTATTCTTTTCTAGTTTTTTACAAGTTTTTCCATTATTTTTTAGTATTTCACGTTGTTTCATGAGACTTAGAAGTAGAAAAATAGCCACAAACAAGAACCAAAATTTGTTCTTGGTGGTAAGAGCACATTGCATCCGCTTCACCCATTAGTCATAACTATTGTCTCCTTCCAATTTAGGTGTAATACACACCATCGTAGAATTCTTCAGTGGATGAATATAAAATGAAGCCAATGCAACATGTGATTTTAAAGAAGAATTTTTGCCAATATTGTTAGTAATATTATTATTGTGACTTCTCAATATTGCAAGAAAATAGAAGAAAGCTAGACAAAGCCCAAATCTATGCTACCATAACATATATTCTCATCTTCATGAACAAACTAAGAAAAAGAGATGAATGAGAGTGAAAAACTTGAACTAGATATAATTAGTTTGGGAAGAAAGAACTACAAGCTTATATACATACTTAGATATATGAGTTAGTTAGCTAAGTAGCATAACTACACCAACTGAAATAAATCTACTTTAATATATAAAAATCGATTACCACTAAAATTCCTTGATTACCTACCCTAATCACAATCAATTTAAGATGGTTTTACATACCCCTGAGAGTAATTACACACCTAATCATAATTAATTCCAACAACTCATTTAATTCAAATCTTTTTTATTGGAATATGAAAAATATGCACTACGTTCTATGTCACTCATTGAATTGAAACATTTATTTTTTCCAACCCTAATCATTATTAATTCTAAATAACTGCATTTATTAGATTTTATTTAATTATTTAAAAATTATTTAATTTTCATTGGCTCATGGTTTTCTCCATACAATCTTTCTCTTTCACGCTTTTGAATTTACTATATATTCTTTTTATCAACCGTCATTTACACCAATCACCTCTTTTACCGTAAAAGTATTCCAAGCATGCTTCATATCAATTTTCCACGCATGCTTTCTCTTCCAATTCCTTTCCTCCATCTTTAAATTCATTCTCTTAATCAAATATTTCATCTTCCTTTACCTCATTATTTTTTCATCTCTAGCTTTTTTTATCAATAATCTGCTTTTTTTTATTGATTTTTCATAATAATGAATTCTTGGTATTTTATTTTTCAGAAGTTGCTCAGTCTACATCAACTGCCGCCGTCTACAACCGTGTCGCACATCCCTTCCGCCGCTCAGATCCGCAACACCAACATTGTCGCCGTTTAAAGTCGCCGATGAAGGTTTATGTTTTTCCCCTTTTCATTTTTTTATTACTGATTCAAGCTTTAGATTTCTGGGTTTAATTTCATAAAAAAAATGGAGAATGTAACCGTGATGATTGGTTTTTGATTTTGCAGAAATTTATTTTCTCATTGCGTTGTTTTGGGATGAGAAAGGAAGCTTTGGAGTTTTTGAGCAATTTATCGATGCATTTTCATTGGGTCATGCAGACATAGAGCCAAGTGAAGTCTGCATAGTTTCAAATTTGCAAACCCTTTCCATTCCCCTCATTCAATTTCGTTTGCCTCTTCAATCCTATAATAACTGCATGATGCAAACCCTCATCCAACATCAACCACCCTAAACCCTATTATTTTTCATATCTGATTAAATCAACTTCTTCTTCGTTTCCCATTCCTATTCATTTTCTCTCTATTATCCTTTTTTCCCATATTACAGTATCTCAATGTGTTTCTCATTATATTTGTCTAATTGGGAGTTTTGAATGTTGTTACAATTTCAATGTTTACTTCTGTTTTTTAGGGAAGTCCAAATTTGTTGAAACATAGATCTTCTAATCATGTTTAGTTTCAACTACTAACATGCTTTTTCTAACATTTTCGCTATGTTTGCAGATCAAAACAGGTTCAATGTCGATCACAAGTTTTTTCTAAACGTTTTTTATTTTCATCATCTTCAAATTAAAAAACGATCTATGGCTCGCCCTATTGAAGAAAAACACTAAATCTGCAAAATTAAGTTCTAAAGCATGAAACACTGAATCTGCAGATTTATTCTCACAAACAAACATCAAAACACTGCAAAATTGAGTTCTAAAGCATGAAACACTGAATCTGCAGATTCATACAATATATTTCCCTTTTATCTTATCATTTCGAAAACCCTAATTTTATCTCTATTTTGTATGTTATGGCCCTGTTTGGATTCTTTTCCATTAGTTTATATATAGTTTATATAAATATATGTATGTTATTTGTATTCAAGTCTTTTTTCGCATCCAGAGAATGAATCACACACTTAGTTTAATTACTGATAGCGATTTATGTTTCCTTTTTTCATTAAGGTTACTCAAAGATTGTAGCAGTACAGTATTGCTGAGTAGAAGGTCAGATCCATTTGATAAGTCATCTAAGGATAAATTATTTGATGGGTGCTAGAGCTATTTACTATTTCCACGTCATCTCCGATTCTTTGGTAACAACGAAACTCCTAAAATTATGTTCAGTTTTTAGTCACACTTATTTATTTCAACTTTCAAGCCTTACAACTTTGCTTTCCCTTCAGTTTTTTTGACATTTTTATCCAATGGTTTAGTCTAACTTTGCTTTGTTTTTTTATGTATTTTTAGTTATTGATTTTTATGATCTTTTCCAACTTTAACTGTAAAAGCACTCTGGAGAAAACCCCTGAAGATGAAGATGCTTCATGCGGAAAATGTTTTGGATTTTGAAGGTATATAGAAGTGAGTATTCCTTTTTCTTCTTTCTTTTCATAATTAAATATTTTTCTGCAAGTTAAATGCCAATCAATCTCAATTTAATACTTAGGATTGACATTAGACATAATCGAATATACTTAGCATTGGAAATAATTTCAGGCCATGTTTAGATTAAAAATGTATTTAGAGTTTTATCACATAAGTGCTTATTGTGAATAACACTTATACCTATAAGCTATAATGTTAATTGTTTATCATACAAGCTATAAACTTAAGAAATATTGATGTGATGTATTGATTTCAAAATTCTTTACTAATTTCTATGTGGAGTACAATAGAGTTTCAAATCATGTTATAGGCAATCAAAAGATAATTTGATTTATAGCAGTTTGACACTCTTTTTCTCTTTTGTTGTGCTTATATATTTATACTTTTGTGTGTTGATATAATGTTGTTTTATGTAGACAAAATAGAATAATGTATAAATTGTTATATATATAATTAAGTGATTAAAAATAAAGGTTTTATTTTTCAAATATGTTAAAATTTAAAAACTTTCTTAATACTTTTGATTACAATGATACAAGTCCGAAAAACACATGTGTTATTTCTTAAAATGATAGAGTGGTACTGAGTGTTATTGGAGAAGAAGCTGGAATTCAACCTAACATGATAAGTTGAGATATCCTCTATATGAGTGTACAAAAATTTCCCCTAAAAAATATGTGCTATAATTTTAATGGACTAGCCTATTCTAACTACTATAATTTAACCATCGGTTTCTTAGCGCATAAGGAATTTCAATGTCAAAAAACGTTTCTTTTGATGTTGTGGTTACTAGATATTGAATAGCCCCTTTATAAGAAAAGTCATGCTATTAAAATTTTGATCTTGTTACTCGTAAATGCAAAGGTCGCTTGGCATAACCTTTTTATGCATTCATTAAACTAATGCCACCATTTTAAGTTTCCAACGCTCAAATATTAATTTTTACAATTAACTTTTTAAATTACCCGTGCTAGGTTTTAGTAAAAACAAAGAGTTAAGTGAACTTGAAATCCCATTATCTACCTTTAAATACGAATGCTCAAATCTTAATTTGCATTCAAAATATAAGTCCAAACCAAACCTTTCATTTGCTAGTTGTTTGTACTATCAATTACCATGGCCGCTACTAGTACTCAAGCAGAAGAGCAGGTGTCCTTGAAACTTGTGTTGAATGAAAAGGGTGACAAAGTGTTGTTTGCTGAAGCTGGTAAGGACTTTGTAGACATTCTTTGTAGCTTCTTAACAATGCCTTTAGGAACTATTGTTAGACTTGTAGAGAAGGAATCCAGCATAGGGCCAGTCACTGTTGGCTGTCTAAACTCACTCTATCAGAGTGTGGTTGATTTCGATGAAGGTTGTTTGAGTACTGACACAATCAAACAAGTTCTGCTCGAACCAAGTAACTCGGCTGAAGATTATTGCAGCACTCTTAAACTCAACATTGATGACACTCTCTCTACTGAGTACTTTGCGTGTAACTACTTTAGCAACTGCGGTTATCGTAATATTACTGTATCACCATTTAAAGATAATCATAATTGTGGCTGTGGCCATTATTTTACCCGTCCAGTTTTCTTTGAAAATTTATGTCAAGGATTTGTTGACAATTTCGTTACCTTTGTCATCACTGATGATCTCACTGTCAGTCCAAATGGTATAGACTTTACAAGCTTTAGTATGCTGCAGGAATTTGGCATACAGAGTCCTGGTTCGGTAAAAGAAATAGTTCTAAAAGTTACTAAAGAAAAGGTATTGTATTTGAATATTGCTTCTATTGGTAATTACTCTTCAAGCACATCTCATCTCACTCTAAAATTTTTGTTTGATTTTATAGGTACTTGATCTGCTAAAGTATTCTTTGCTTTCAAAGTCAACTTTGACAGATTGGTTTTTAGGGAAGAAACCTTCGCTTGCATATTCCAGGTTTTTCTCGCGTGATGTTGAAAATAGAGGATCAAGAAATTTGTTCACTTTGAAGTTGGTAATAAGAAAATCAGATGGCAAGGTATTGTATGCACAAGGAGAACAAGATTTTGCAAACTTACTTCTAAGCTTTCTTGCTTTTCCATTGGGAGGAATTGCTCGTAGATTTCAAGGGAATTGTTCCGTTGGAAACATCAATGGATTGTATAAGAGTATATCTGATTTGAATGAAAACAAATATTTCATATCAAAAGAAGCTAAGAACAGGCTTGTTGATCCTTGCATTGCCCAACAGTTTGAATTAAGCAGGCAGATATTACCGGTTCTCCGACCAGAGAATTTTGCATATTATAGTAATTGTGAGAGTTATATTAAATATTTCAAAGACGGAAAAAATAGGAGTGACAGTTTTAAGGAGATTTGTATACCAAAAATTGTGAACCCTTATCAAAGTTATGTAAAGGGTCCAGGTATGTATGTTGCTACAGATGACTTGGTGGTGTCACCTTTGACACCTGTTTCAGCTCTAAGTTTACTTAACCGTTTGAAGACCCCTCTTAATGATTTGAAGGAAAAAGTTATCAGCATTGGCGTCAAAGAGGTAAATCTTTTAGATTGTTTCTTCACTTTTTATATTGTTTAATTGGAGTTTGGCTTTTCCTTATATTTCCTTATTCTTTGTTGTAGTGTTCTTGCATATTGATGGCTGCATTGACTTCAACATCTGCTCTAACAAATGGCTTGACTCACAAGTTAACTGAAGATAAGGAGGATAAATGACCGTGGTTCAAATTTAGTATTGTGTTTTATGTTTCTTAAAAGAAATTTAGCGTTGGACATACAGTCACTTGATTTATTGTTTGTCATGTTATTTCTATTTTGTAGCATTGTCATTTTAAGTTTTATTCAGCTTTGAATTTTTAAGGGCATTGTCTTCTTTTTTTTTAACATAATTTTTCCAATGTTATTTTGATTTTCATATTCGTTATTATGGCTTGATTTATGTTGAGAAGTAGTATGGTTGACTCTAATGGAGACAAATCAAATAGTAATAGATAATTTAATTGGTTCGTATTGGTTCAATGAAAAAATGTGTATAGTACACTATATAGTAACAAAACAAATTCCGCTAACCTCAACATTTTCAAGTTGAAATATGAATTAACATTTTTTTAACTTAAAAAACACAATACAGTTAGAAAAAAAAAACAATATTATTTATTAAAGAAACTTAAAAAATATACAACTTATGATCAAGTCGCCCGAATACAAAAGTTGAAGTTTATAGTCATATTGGAATTTGGAATATATCAAACTAAAATTGTTCATTTGAAAATACCGCCATCAATTGGAAAATTGTTCATATCATCAGTTAAGTTACATATAATGTCAATTTCCTCCTCTAAAATATTACGTGCTATTTGAGCTCTTGCCTTACAATAACTATATATATTAGTTAGATTGGGGGATGGTTTAGGGAAGGGGTTTCGTGCTGTTTGGGGGATGGTGCTCACACAAGATTTTGGGTGAACCGGGCTTGGTGGAGTTCCTCTAAGTGAGGGTGTGCAGCAGCTGGAAGACTTATACTATTTTGCAGGACGTAGCACCGCGGAAAGAATCAAAGGTTAAGTTTAAATGGTTTAGAGAAGTGGAAGGTGTATACACTGTTGCATCGGGTTATGCAGAATTCATGAAGATGTTGGAAAATGTTTCATCAGTACATCTGAATATGGCAGCTATGCGTTTAATCTGGGATACACTAGTTCCTTCGAAACTGCATGTGTTTGGGTGGATGATCTTACGTGACAGGCTGTCGTCAAGGGAACAATTGGCTGCTCGCGGAATTATCACAGAGGAGACTGATACGGTATGTGTGTTCTGTTCTAATGAAATTGAAACCGTGAATCATTTATTCGTGGAATGTTTTGTTTCCAGAATTGTTTGGCAGAAAATTGGGGTTTGGTTAGGGTGGTGCTGGAAAATTGTGTTGATATTGATGACCATTTGATGAGTTTTGATGGGCGGTTAGTCGGGGTGGTGTGTAAATGGAAGCGGCTTGTGGTGTGGTTGGCAGCTGTTTGGGCCATATGGTGGATGAGAAATGAGATCATTTTTAATGATCAAGACTACCATGAAGATGAAGTTGTTCACAAGGCTATTACTCTTGCTTAGATGTGGAATATAATAGGCTCAAAATCCAATTTTGTATCTGATTTTTATTTATGGTGCCATTGTCCGATACAGTTTTTGAATTGTTGATTGTTGTACGTTAACGTTTTGAGTACGTTTTGTGTTCTTGGCTATTTCAATATATCATCGCTTATAAAAAAAAAAAAGTTAGATTGTGTTTTAAAGGGTTTGAAGAAAGATAGAGAATCATAATTAGCTGAAGGATGGTAGATGAATATATAGTCTCTAAAGCAAGAATCCTTCGTGTTGCTTCATCAAGCTCTTAAGGGTGATTTATATAGCCCCTGTATAATAAATTTAACCCAAATTCTATAACAAAAAGTAAGACAGTCTTAGGTCATGTGAGAAAGACTAGCTACAATTAAATTGAACATTTGTTTGGTCTCAAAAACACAACCACCATAAGATATCTAATAGGTGACATATAGAACCATGGTTTTAAATCGCGGTCCGCAATCACAAATGCAACCGCAATATTGTCAGTAGTCACTACAACAAACTGCAATTGCGGTGTAATTTAAAGTCACATATCTTCCCACATTAAGTACCGTATCAGACAATTTTGTCCAAGTTTTTTCAAATATTTTTTATCAAAACTCAAAATTTTAAATCTTTAATTCAATTTACTTATGAAAAATCTTACAATTAAGTGTTTTTCAATGTTGCCACCTATAAGCAATTGGGCCTAGTGGCTCAACAATTACCTATAAGCAGAATTTGATCGTTACCACCTTCGAAGCCTTCCATTTTAATAAGAAATTGTGTATTTCGCCTCCTCTAGTTGACTTACGCTGCAACAAGTTACATATATTAAATGTTATAAATTAGAACACACAAAAGTTGAGTGTAAGGAAATTGAGGGGAATAAGAAATAAATTGTGTAAGTGTCACTTAAAAAAAGAAAATAAAGAAATCAAAATACCAAATCATATGAGCATTAATGGTAGTACTATTAAATAAAAACAGTAAAGGACATAGTTCAAACAAAAACCAGAGCTGCTAACTCTAAATCATGAGTCGGATAATTCCTTCCATGCACTTTGAGTTGTCTTGACGCATACGCGACTACTTTTGAATTCTGTATCAATACACCACCTAAACCCATCAGCGATGCATCACAATAAACCACAAACGATTCTGTCGGATTCGGCAAAATCAAGATAGGAGCACTGGTCATCCTCCTCTTCAGCTCTTGGAATCCTTCTTCACATTTTGCATCCCAAATAAAAGCCTGACCCTTCCTGGTTAATTTAATTAACGGCAATGCTAACTTTGAAAAGCCCTCTATAAACTTCTTGTAGTACCCTGCAAGACCAAGAAAACTACGAATTTCTGACAACGACTTTGGAGCTTCCGACTGAGATACCGCTTCTATCTTTGTAGGATCAACAACAATACTATCTTTAGAAATTACATGTCCCATAAAACTGACTTCCTCCAACCAAAATTCACACTTCGACAATTTGGCAAAAAGCTTCTTCCCTTTTAACAGCTCTAACACCGTTCTGAGATGTTCTGCATGTTCTTCCTCATTCTTGGAATATATCAGGATATCATCTATAAACACCACCACAAACTTATTGAGATAAGGATGAAAGATCATGTTCATATACTCCATAAAAACACCAGGTGCATTAGTCACTCCAAACGACATTACCAAATACTCATAATGTTCATACCTCGTTCTAAAGGCAGACTTCTGAATATCATCATCCTTCACACGAATTTGGTGATACCCAGACCTCATATCAATTTTACTAAATACACACGCTCCAACCAGCTGGTCCATCAAATCATCAATCCTCGACAGTGGATACCGATTCTTAATAGTAACTTTGTTCAATTGTCTGTAATCCACACACAGCCTCATCGAACCCTCTTTCTTCTTAACTAGCAACACAGGCGCACCCCACGGAGAAACACTAGGACGAATGAATTTCTTCTCAAGCAATTCTTCTAACTGCTTATTCAGTTCATCCAATTCAGACGGCGACATACGATACGGTGTCATCGACACTGGACTAGTTCCCGGAACCAAATCAATAGAAATTTCTACTTCTCTTTCTAGTGGTAATTCATTCACCTCTTCAGGAAAAACTTCTGGAAACTCACAACCACTGGTAGTTCGCTACTCGCCACTTTCCCCTTCAACTCCATCAATGCAAACAACAAAAGTAAAGTTGCACCGTCTTCAATAGCATCATTCACTTGTCTAGCTGTCATGTTCAAATCATCGGCACTGACAGCTTCAGGAAAAATTACCGTCTTCGCAAAACAGTTAATATGAACACGATTGAATTCTAACTAGTTCATTCCTAGGATTACATCAAGTTGTTTCAACGGAAGGCACACTAAGTCCATCCCAAATTCTCTACCAAAAATGTCAATCGGACAATTCAAACAGGCAGATGAAGTAGTTACTAAACCCGACGCAGGAGCGTCAATAACCATACTTCCATTTATGTCAGATATCTCTAGATTCAACCTCTTAGCATAATCCAAAGAAATAAAAGAATGAGTTGCTCCAATATCAATAATCCCAACTAAAGGTATGCCATGAATGAAACACATACCTTTAATCAATCTATCTTCTGGAGTAGTCTCTGACCCAGTCAAAGCAAAAACCTTTCCTCCCGATTGGTTCTTCTTTGGCTTAGCACAATTCGGACTAATGTGACCTTCTTCACCACAGTTGTAACAAGTCACAATCTTCTTCTTGCAATCAGCAGCAATATGACCCACTTGATCACACTTGTAACACTTCTTCTGATCAAGCTTACACTCGTTCCTACGATGTCCCATCTCACCACAATTATAACATCTGATACGACCACTGGAATCTCCCCCACTAGGTTTCTTCCAATCAGCAGACTTACCTCTACCATATGGCTTACCTCTATCCATATGTTTCTTACCCTTTCTGTCAACCAACTTGCGAGAGTGAGATGACTTCAGCTTAATGTTATCCTCTTCAAAAATCCTGCTACAATCCACTAAATCGATAAATCTCCGAATCCTTTGATATCTAATTCCTTTCCCGATCTCATCACGAAGGTCATTCTCAAATTTAACACATTTTGAGAATTCACTAGCTTCATCATTGTTGTAGTGAACATAGTTCTTTAACAACTCAACAAACTTCGCAGCATATTACCTTGAACCAGCTCTAGAAATTCAATTTCTTTTCTGCCCCTAACATCCTCAGGAAAGTACCTTCTCAAAAATTATCTTTTAAATACAACCCAAGTAATTCCTATACCATCAATATCCATTTCAACTCTGGTTGCCATCCACCAGCCATCAACTTCTTCAGACAGCATATGTGTGTCGTACCTCACCTTGAGATTCTCAGCACAATCGATGACTCTGAAAATCCTCTCAATCTATTTAAGCCATTTCTGAGCACCTTCGGGATCATGCGTGCCCTTGAACAATGGAGGATTGTTCCTCTGAAAATTCCCCAGTTGCCTATCAGCACCAATCCCTGCTCCTCCGGCATTTCCTCCCAGCACACCAGCTATCATGCCCAAAGCCTCAGCGATATCATCATCATTTCTTCCTCCTCTTCCAGCCATTGTTCTGCTTAATTCATAGACAATTCAGTCAGAACAAAAGTATCGACGTATAACTTGTATTAGTCACATACACAGGAAAGACTGACACTAAGACTATGGTCACAACGACCGACTATGCTCCGATACCACTATTATAACACCCTTCTAAACCCCGCGACAAATAAACAATTTAAAATTAGAGTAACATGCACAAGGGCGTCACAATTCATAATAAAATAAACATCATCAGTCGTACGTCATGCATTCACAGAAGAAACATCTTAACATAACTCATAAGGTAAATATCTTATGTTTACACTGCGGAATAAATCATCAAAACTAGCATTACATCGTCAATGCTTTCAATCCTCAAAATAAATTAAATAAAACAGAGTTATTATCATAACATTAAAATAGTGTTTTCCCCAATGTTACATCTATCAGAACATGACCCAACGCTAAACAACATATCGACTCATGAGCTAATCCTCACCGAGTCGGAGCCGCTATCCTCAATCTGAAAAATATTGTGTAAGGGTGAGTCTCATTCGCAATCAACAAATATTATTGCGTTACAAATAACAATACACCAATAGTTTATATTATTCACCCATTTCATCTATATTCAAATAATTTATCATTCACACAATCACATTACACCAAAACATAACAATGAAATACATTCAGTCACGTTATCAAATTCATGCATATGAATGCAACTGACTCTATACATGTGGTACCAAACATCGTCAATGGGAGTCACCCACCGACCGATCTAACATCATCCAAATACGGCCCTGCATGCACAGATTCCACACAATGAGAATCTTGCCCTTCACTGAATCCTGTCATCATTAGGATTCAGCCCTCATCAAATGGTTATGAATGCATGCAAACATATATACAACATACCTCATCATCATCATTCTATGAGTAACATCATCCTATACTCATTTCATCATCATCATCATTACTAAAGCATGTTTATATATACATTGACATCATTCAATAAAATTCAAATCATCATTAAAACACAAGATCATATTGCAAGATTTATCATCCTCAAACGACACACAAAACAGGCCTACAGATCAAAAGTTACGCATCATTGAACTTTCAAGAAAAATCAAAAAACAGAATTTTAATACACAGCGACCATACGCGTACCACCAAGCCCATACGCGTATCACCCTTTTCCATACGCGTATCATACGCGTTTCACCAGAGTTAAAATTTCCCAGAAAACATCTCATACGCGTATCAGCCTCTCCATACGCATATCATCAGAACCAAAATCCTCTTGAAAATTTCTCATACGCGTATGACAACTCTCATACGCTCATCATACACAAATCACCAGCACATGGTCTTTGGGACAGGGAAGCTGCATATCATACGCGTATTGCCCCTGGGGATTGTCCCTCATACGCGTATGACCTCATCCCATACGCGTATGACACTATTTCATACGCGAAACACCAGTAATTTTCCAGAATTCTACAATTTCGTACCAGTCCAATTTTCACTCGTTTCTACTCATATCAGTCCACGATTTTGAGTCTAAAACAGTCCAATTTCACTCTTTCATTCATAGGATTCATCCATACTTATTATACTAGCATCCTATATCAATTCATATATCAAAAACCCAAATTCTAAATCAATTCTTAGAACCCAAATACCTAAGTCTGATATACAAATCAAATTGACTCAACAACACAGCTAATCATGCACTATCAATTCATAATTACAATAAGAGATGGTAATGGGAAGAGTTCCCCCTTACCTTAGCCAAATTTCTTGATCTTTGGTCTCTTCTTCTTTGTTCTCCTTTTCACGTTCTTCGTGTTCCAACTCCTTTCTTTCACGTTCTTTCTTTTCTTCCCAATTCTAATTATTTTATGAAAAATAATATTAAAATTAGTAAAGGCTTCACTACTCTACACCCCCTCTTTTACTAATCTCCCACATGGTCCAAATGCCATAAACCACCATCTTTTTCATTATTTTCATAAAATCCATAATAATTCTAATTATTAATCTAATATCCAATTAAATTAAAATTAAAATTATACGGGTGTTACAATACCAACATTGAAATATTTTTTTTTAAATTAAATTTAGTAGACCATGAAGTTACTTTATTATAATTTATTCAATTAGATTATTTTGAAATTAAATTTTATTTACAAATATATACTTTATAACTTAGTACTATTTTATTATGTGTGATACCTATGTTTAAAATTTGAATTTAAATTATGGAGTTTTTAGGATATGATATTTTTAAAAAATTTAAATGCCAATTATATATTGTAGAGACTGAATTATCATGTTCGACATGTTTTATACCTATATCGTTTTGTTATAACGACCGGTCTATTCAACTGAGGTATCCGGTTTAATCCGGTTTAGTCATGCGGTTCAACCAGTGACCCAGTGGTTCGACCATTAAACCAGTGACCCAATACCCTATTTGATGTCCGGTTCGGTTTTTAAAACACTGATTATTTGAATGCAAATGCACTTAATCTTCAAATTCTAACTTGTGTTGATCATGTTGGAATGAGTTATCTTCAACCTTCAAAGGTTTGATGAACAAGTTGAAAAAACAAAAATAAATTTTGAGATGTTCCAATTGGAAAAAAACTAATTCATTCCATATATATATATATATATATATATATATATATATATATATATATATATATATATATATATATATATATATATATATATATATATATATATATATATATATATATATATATATATATATAGGGGACGACTCAAGTGAGAATACTTGGTTATTATGAGAAATGAGAACAATGAATCACGACCATTAAATTTTGATTGTGTTGATTTTAATTGGCTGGATTGAGTTCTCTTTCTATGTTGATTTAAAATAAATACTAAGGATCATAGAAAGAGAAACCAATCTAGTCCATTAAAATCAACACAATCAAAATTTAATGGTGGTGATTCATTGTTCTCATTTCTCATAATAACCAAGTGTTCTCACTTGAGTCGTCCCCATATATATATATATATATATATATATATATATATATATATATATATATATATATATATATATATATATATATATATATATATAAACAGAAAACACGAAAATAAAACAAAGCCACACAGGGACAAAAGCAGAACCACACAGTAACAGATGGATATTATATCCAATTGTTATTTTGTACGTAGATTTCAAACTGGTGTTCATAATATTAATTCCCACAGAAACAACATACCTAAATTTGAGAATAATATAATTAAGCGAAAGGAAAAACACTTGAAATGAACTGTTTTACACATTAATTTTCTAAAACAACAAGCAGCAAATATTAATAAAAAGGGTGTGCTTGATTACAAACTGGCCATAACAAATATCAGAAAAATAATAATGCTAGAATTGAAATAAATACAAAATAACCAAATATAGAAATGCTGTTGATAACAAATTTCTTCTAAAGTGATTCTACAACACATAACAAACTGTAATGAGTTATCTATACTCTCCTCCTTAACACTGGGTTTTTGTTAGACTCTTCCTTAACTTCCAGATTTAACATGTCTTTGACATTCTCTTCTTTAACTTTTGGTAACAGGTGAGAAAGACCATTCGTTAGAGCAGATGTTGAGATCAGTGATGCTTTCAATATGCTTAAACCCTGCAAAGCAAAAAAACAACGTATAAACAAACTACTTATGCTCATAGATGTTGGTGAATCAAAATTGATATTTCGTTTTTACCTCCTTGACACTAATAGTGACATGGATTTCTTTGAGATCAGTGAGAGGAATTTGCAACTGATTAAACAATAAAGCTGAAATTGGAGACCACGGTGTCAAAACCAAGTCATCTGTAGCCATGTACGCTCTTGGTCCCTTCACATATCCTTCATTACTTCCTTTTGGTAATTCAGCTTCAAGTACTTCAAACTTACCCCAATCACTTCTATTTGCATCACTTATGAAATATTTATTCTCACGTAAACTTTGTTGGTAATTTGCACCTTGATAAAAAAAATAATACTGGGCAGGTGGATTGTCAATGGGTAATATCTGCTTACCTGATTGAAACACCTTAGACAATCGAGAATCAACAAGTCTATTTTTTGCTTCTTTTGACATTAAATATTTAGTTTCATCCAAATCAACTATGCTCTTGTACAAAGAATCAATATTGCTCACAGAACAGTTACCTCCCAATACACCAACAACTCCTCCCAAAGGATATGAAAGAAAAGACAATAGTAAGTTGGCAAAATCTTGTTCCCCTTGAGCATACAATATCTTCCCATTAGATTTTCTTACAACTAGCTTCACAATTATTTGAATATCACAACAATTTTCCTGATGGTAAGAGAAAAATTTGTAATTTTCCAAGGATGGTTTCTTTCTTAAAAAAATATCTGTCAAAGTAGTGCTGGAAAGCAAAGAACACTTCAGCATATCTACGACCTGCATATCATAATCCGATCAATAAGAAGGTATTTAAATATAGGTAAATTAAAATCAAAAAATAAATCATTTAGGAAAGGGAACTGGAAATGCATAACCTTGTCTTTAGTGACAGTCACTGTCCATTCCTTTACTGAACTGGCACCATTAATTTCTAAATTTTGAAGCAGACCAAGGCTCGTAAACTGAACAGAGTTAGGCATGACAACCAAATTGTCAGTAATAACAAAACTAGAACCATCCTTAACAAAACCATTGCTGGAATATTTCACAGAAACTGAACGGGTATTATAGTGGTAAGACGAACACCCACATTTCTTATCTGTGGTAATGTTCAAATAACGAGAGGAACACGAGTAAGGCTTGGTACATAGGAAGTACTTGGTGGGTTGGGTGTCATCAATGTTCAACTTAAGATTGCTGCAATAATTTTCTGATGAGTTTTTTGGTTGCATTAACATTTCTTTTGTAGTCTCCATTCTCATATATTCTTTGTCAAACTCTCTCAAACTTCCATAGAGTTTGTTCAAACATCCAACCGAAACTGACCCCATGCTAGACTTCTTCTCTACAAGCCTTGCAATAGTTCCTAAGGGTAATGTTAAGAAGCTAAACAGAACATCAACGAAGTCTTTTCCTGCCTCAGCAAACAAGACTTTGTTAGTGTCTTTATTCACCAGAAGTTTCAAAGACACTCCCTCCTCTGTTTGGGAAATTGTAGAAGCCATGTTGCAGCTAGCTAGCGGGAAAAAGAGAAAAAATACTGAACGTTAGTATGTTTCGAATTTGAACGATGAATTGTGGCTTTTGAGCGTTCATATATATAAGGGTGCAAAATGAGGTAGAATTTATTTTCTCTTTTTAAAGCACGGGTGATATAAAGTTGGATAAGATAAATAATTTATGGCTATATAAATGTCGATTCATGTACTTACTAGTTTTTGGGTTCTGCAGAAAACTAGAGGCGTGTAGTAAAGAAGGCTTTAGTGCTTTACTAGTAACACTTTTTTCATAGCAATGAATAAAAAAATTAAAGTTAACCGATGCATTTGCATTTGTGAGTTAGAAGGTCGATATAATATATTTTTATCTTCGGGTTGCCTCGTAAATGGATTTTGAGATTAAAAGTTCTTTTAAGTGGTATTCAATCTATTACTTATACAAATAGTAGTACTACTATTAAATAAATTTTACGGTCTTTAATTAGAATTATTATTAGTAAAATATCGGGTTTCTGCACGAGTCTGTTAATTTTAATTAATATATAATTTATTTTAATTCACGGATAAATTTAATTGTATAATATCATATAGTATATGATTTAACCTGATCAGAATGGAGTACCTGCAAGGTCTGCAAGGTTTTTCGATGTCAAGGTAAGTAGCAATCAGAGAGAGCAAACAAGAGTTTTAGGAATAAAGAATGAATACCTGACCCTCTAGTGAAAGAGGGTATTTATAGCCTCCAGCGCTGGGCCAAGATTTCCTAATTGGACCAAATTCAATTGGAGGCCCACGTGCTAAGAAACTGCCAGAACTCCATCTGCTAGGACTGAGTCAGCAGGTGGCTCACGTTCTGGTTGAGCACGGCGTAAAGTTCGGAGGTGGTTGACCGAATCTTTCTCTGTTGTTTTGACCACGTGGTCTTTGTACGTGGCCACTTCATAACGGTCGCTGGGAGTTGGACCTAAGCGGATTGGGCCTGCTCGGCTGGACAAGTGGCTTGGGCCTGTTCGGCCTAAAGGTAAGCATTGGGCCTGCTCGGCCCAGCCCAAAACAATATACTAAAACAGTCATATATAATCTTTATTTTTAAAAAATGCTGATATTTGAAAAAAAATAATAAATTTTGAAATTTTTTTCACACTCGTTAATCTAAATCTTAAATAATTGCCTAAATTTTTTTTCACACTCGTTAATCTAAATCTTAAATAATTGCCTAAAGAAAGCTAAAATGGATATAAAAAAAATCAAATGTAATAAGTATTCACTGTTAATTTTTTTCTATCAATTTCAATTACTACTCTCTTAGATGGGTTGGGTAGCTTAGTTGGCACTTCCTAATTGTATTAAGGAAGTTGTTGGTCCAGGGTTCAATACCTGCCAGTAAATTTCGGATATACATATCCGAAGTCACCTTTTTTCTCACTTTTTTTATAGAAAGGAGTGTTTTCAGAAATGTTTATTCGAAATATTCTAATTTTTGGTGTTGGAATGTTTAGGATATGCATATCTGAAATAACTCAATATTTATTAAAAAATTAAAATCAAGTTGAATGAATACAATTAATAGTATTAAATTAAAATATATTATTGAATATATACTATTATAATTAAATATAATAATAATAATAATATTAGTTTAATAAATAATTAAATCAACAAATTATTTTATATAAAATTAATTAAATAAAATTATGACAAAATTAAAATTTATAATTAATTAAAGAAAATTATTGAGAAAATAAATTATTTAGTTCTTCTAGATTTTAGATAATAATATATGCTATCTTTGTAAAATTAAATATAAAATAGTGTATTTTTCAAAAAGAAAATTTTGCATTAAAAACAATAATTTTGAAATTCTTAAAAAGTTAAATAAATTATTTCTAAATAAAATTTTTCTATTTATTTTCTAAATAAATGTCCTGAAGTAAATTATTAATTCCTCAACTTTTAAATGGAAACGATTTAATTAAAACGGACAAAGATAGTATATATTATGACTACAATTTTAGATAATAATTAAAATGGACAAAATTATAAATTATAAATTAATTAAATAAAATATATAATTTAAGTAATAAATATTTCAAATAAAATCAAAAAAATGTGGGATTTTGGTTAATTCGCATACCCATATCCGAATTAACCAATATTCCAAATTTCTCAATTTCTTTGGGAGCAATCCTTTAAACACACATAAGTTGTAATTGTATAATTTGTTACCTTGAGAAAACCAGATTGTGGTGGTTGTTCTTGAGAAGACTTAAACAGTTGTTTAAGTGACTTTGTAATCATCGCTTTTATTAGTGGATTAAGACCTCGTAAGAGAGAGGCAAAATCACCTTAGCAGGGTGGACTGGAGTAGTTTGAGTTCAAACGAACCAGGATAACCAAACGTGTCATAAGTTTTAATTTGTTTAAAAATCCCATCCAATCCCCCTTATTGTGTTTTTCGTTTCTTCAATTGGCATCAGAGCGCTTGGTTTTGGGTGCATACACTTAACCGTGTCAGAAAAAGATCCTAAAAGAAAAACACTATGACGGAACCAGTTAAAAACAACAACAATGATAACTATGATGATAGAGACAAAATCAGTGGCAGACCTCTAATGTTCGATGGATAGAACTTCGATTACTGGAAATACATAATCGAGAGTTTCTTTCTAGCTCAGGACGCTGATCTCTGGGATATGGTAACGGATGGTTACAAACATCCTGTAATTGAAAGTGGTCAGAAGATCGAAAGAAAAAGTATGATTGACCAATAGAAGAAAGAGTTCAAAAATCATCACAAGGCCAGAACCATACTTCTAAGTGTTATTTCATACATAGAGTATGAGAAGATCACAAACAGAGATTCTGCCAAAGATATTTTTGACTCTCTGAAAATGACACATGAAGGCAAAACTCAAGTCAAAGAGACCAAAGCCCTTGCACTCATTCAGAAGTACAAAACTTTCAAAAAGGAAGAAGATGAAATAGTTGAGACAATGTTCTCAAGGTTTCAAATTCTCGTTGCTGGATTGAAAGTTTTGGACAAAGGATACTCAATAGCTGATCATGTAAAGAAAATCATTGGAAGCTTACCAAAGAAATGGAGACTCATGGTCACAGGGTTGAAGCTTTCCAAGAATCTAAACGCAATATCCCTTGAAGAACTTATCAGTTCCTTGAGAAGTCACAAGATAGAACTCGAAGAAGATGAACCCCATAAGAAAGGTAAGTCTCTTGCTCTTAAATATAAAAATAAGTTTAAAAGTAACGCTTTTTAGGCAGAAGAAGAAAGCTCTGGAGGTTCCTCATCAGAATAAGACGAACTATCTCTTCTCTCTAGAAGGGTCCAACAATTTTGGAAGCACAGACAAAAGAAGTTTAGAAACCCTAGAAGATCAGACGATCACTCTGGATCATCTTCTGGACACAGAAAGTGTAGAAGTAAGGAAATTATATGTTACAAATGCAAGGAACCTGGTCACTATAAAAGCGATTGTCCCAAACTATAGAAGGAAAAACCAAAGAAGAATTTTAACAAAGAAAATAAGAAAAGTCTTATGGCTACATGGGACGATTCAGAATCTTCTGGAGTAGAATCTGAATCAGAAGATGAACGTGCCAACATTGCCTTGATGGCCAGTATATCAAGTGATGCCAGCTCATCCGAATCAGAATCAGACTCAGAAGAGGAAGAGGTATTCTCTAACTTCTCTAGATCTCAATTAGAAGACAGCTTATCAGAAATTCTTGAAAAATATCAGAAACTTCAAATCAAATACAAGAACCTGAAATACGGTCTGGTATCTGATTATGAGGAATCTAGAAAACTAAAAGCAGAAAACTCTAAGTTAAAAGAAAATATTTTTAAACTAAAAGTGAAAACCCGGTTAGTAAAAAAGAGTTACAACAAACTCAGAAAGATTCTGACTCAGAAGTTTCAACTAGTTCTGATAGTGTCATAAAACAATATGATCACAGTTTTCAATTTTTTTTAGCTAAAAGCATAGATCGAAGCAAGATGGCTTCAATGATATATGGAGTCAGTAGAAATGCTAGAAAAGGTATAGGATATGTGAATCCAAGAGGATAAGAACCATATCAACCTAAACACATTGACGATATGGTCATAAAAATCATACCTATAAACTCTCACTTCATATATGGTCACACACATGATATATAATATACTAGCAACTCTTATTGCACAAATTCTCTTGAGAAATATAAACTCAATCAGAATTTAGTAAAATCTAGTAAACAAAGACCTAGAAAGATATGACTACCTAAGGATAAAATCATCTATGTTGCAGATGTCCTTAAAAGCAAGGTTGAAACACCAGTCATGGTACCTGGACTCTGGATGCTCTCGACACATGACCGGAATAAAGCATATGTTCCAAAGTCTGGAACTTAAAGCTGGAGGTTACTTAGGTTTCAGAGGCAATCAGAAAGGGAAAATCATTGGCTCTGGAACTGTTGGTAACGAAACTCTTCCCTCTATATCTAATGTTCTATTAGTAGATGGATTAATGCATAACTTGTTATCCATAAATCAATTAAGTGATAACGATTATGACATTATTTTCAATCAAAAGTCCTGTAAAGCAGTTAGTCAGAAAGATGGAACTATCCTCTTTAATGGCAAAAGGAAAAACAACATTTATAAGATAAAACTTTCTGAACACATTCAGATCAAATCATCTAAACTCAACCGTTATGGGAAAACTCGGATATGCATTAAAAACATCTAAAATGTGCAATGATAATGAAAAAATATTGAATCAATATATTTTAATGATCACCACAATCTATTTGAATTAAAACGCATAAGTAGTCAATTTCTGTTGAAATAATTTAAACAAAACTAAGTGAAGCAATTTATCAAACACATATTATGTAATCAATTATGACCTTAATTTTCTTAAAGTTTTTTTTGATATGAAATCCAATTACAATTGCAAAGAGTGTAAGGAACACAACAAAACAATTTTGAAACAACAGCGAGTCAATATAATTGTATCGATTGCAGAATTTCATTACTCAATAATTTTCTATTGATGTTAAATGAGAGAGATAGAGAGAGACGAGGACATAATGATTTGTTTAATCACTTCACCAACTGTCCTCGCTATGCCTATGTCTGCCCTCAACTCCAAAAGAATTGAGATAATCAATCTTACTTTGCAAAATCTCTTTACAAGGGAAACGTAGCAATCCAATCCTACAAACCCTATATTTGATGTTGATCCTAACACTTCTCTTACCTTGATATGAGTTTCATCAAGTCACACAACAATACTAATATTATTCACTGTCTCGCTCTACTCCTTTGCAAAAAACCACTGTTATTCAAAGTTTTCACTCGGTCGAATCCAAATTGTGAATTGTTGTCACCCAAGATTTCCAACAATTTATCGTCTAACGCTACTCCTTTGCAAGAACCTCTCTTTCTTTAAAGCTTTCACTCGATCGATTACGAATTTCAAAACCTTGTAAAAACCTCCAAATCAACACCTTGATCTTAGAGGATAAACCCTCAAATTTTTTCATTGAAACCTCCAAAGATTCTCAATCAAATTTACTGGTAGACCAACCTAAATTGGATGTTATCAAACAATGGATGGAACCTGTTTACCATGGATTTTGTGGCTTCAAAAAATGATCAGGTTTGTTCGGATCGTTTATTCTTTTCTAACTTCTCTATTTTTTCTACTTTGATTCATGTTTTTGCTTCTGTAATAGTTGATGGTGTTGTTGCATGAAGATGACTTCTACTATATTATCTTTTGCATCTTGCCTCTGAGTTCTTACCCCTCTCTACTATTCTTCTATGTTTGGAGTGAAAGAAATTGTGTTTGTTGAATTTTTGGTTAAACAAATTTATGAATGGCGTATTATTAATGGTTGTTGTTTGGTAAACAATTCTGACAAAATTGATAATTTTATGAATATGGTTAGATGTTTATTATGCTGATGTTGTTGTGTATGTTTTGAAGGTTGAATGGTATTGTGATGTAAATGGATGTTAATATACTGTATCTTTTTTTGCAGGTTATGTTTGGATGTTGAAATTTTAGAGGATGGAAGGAGGTTGTATGAATGAAGATTTGGTATGAAGAATGGTAAAGGAGGTGAACTTAATGAGAATGACATTTTTATATGAGAACATGAGAATAAATCTGAACCATTAGATTTTAAAATAAATGGTTTAGATATATGAGAACATGATAAAATTAAAAATTGAAACTAGTTGCAGTGCAGACATTATTAATGATCAGATGAAATGAATATGTCGAATAAAATTGGGGTATGAGCAGTATAATTTTTCCCTCGTTGGATCTATAATTGAGAGAAAAGTGGTAATTTTTTATGACGCCATTCGTGACTTCGCCTATGAAATCGAGGTAAAACCAATTTTTCGACTGTGGTAAAAGGAGTTTTCATAGTAGTGATATATGGTTAGTCGCTACTGGATCTAAAATCCAATTGCAATTATCATCTTTAGATATGAAATCATGAGTAAAATGTTTACATGCTACTCATGCAGAATAGTAGTTGCTACTTTCTCCTTTCATCGTGTTAGTTACATGCTTGTCTCCTTCAACATTATTCTTTTCGGAAAAAACAATAGAATTGTTATACTGATATTTGGACAGAGATATTTGAACAGAGATATATTGCCTTCATTTAAAAACTTCATCTGCATATCTCCCCCATTTTCAGACTCTTACATTATTAGCATATACATTTCCTTGGTAATTTCCTCCAGAAAACCCCAATAAGATACATAACAATGCTCTTTATGCATACATCAATTACATCAATTGTGTCTAATATATCATTTTTCTCTCTGCTTAATATTTTAAAAATCAGACCAATCATCAAATCGGATCATCAACATATATATATATATATATATATATATATATATATATATATATATATATATATATATATATATATATAAGTGGAACACTAGTTTATTTGTCGAATTATTGGTCGAATCGCAAGACTAAATCGGATCATCAAATCGATGATGGTGGGTTACTGGTCTAACCGTATGACTAAATCGATAATTCAATTGAATATACCATATAATTCAATTGAATAAACTGGTCTATATAACAAAATTATATAGTTATTAAATCGATCAAACTAGATGACTCAATCTCTAAAATATCACGACCCCTGTCGAGTTTCAAATTTTCAAAATATTATAATTTTACAAGTCATTTATTTAAATTCAAATTCTAAACATAATTATCACACACAACAAAATACTACAAAATACAAATTATAATAAATTTTGAAGAAAGTCTAATTGCAATAAAAACTAAATAACAAATAAGTGTAGTGTATTGTAAATTTAATTTTAAAGAGAAAAATTTGTTCCAAATATGTTTTGAATAATCTCTATTTATATTTTATTTATACTTTTAAAAATATCATTAAAACGGCGTCGTTTTGTATGAAAAAAAAACAAACATTTAACCTGTCAGTTTTCCAAAATCGTTGATTCGCTGACTTTTAACGATATTGGTCGAGTATGACCGGCTCTCGTTGGTTTAATAATGTATCTGATCCAGCAATCAAATCAGACCGATGACCCTTATAATTCTTGGTTCGACTAAACGTGTATTGCTTTCTCACTTTTATATTTGATAATCCCTTGTATTTAATAAACGACTTTCATTACAAATGCATTGCTTTCAATATTATTTTTTATTTTCAATATTTTTTTTTATGTTTAACCACACCAATATACAATGTTTGGATCCGCCCCTCATTCACACCATAATTATGTTGCCTTTTTTCTTACAAAACAATGTGTTCTGGTCTAGGCCGACGCTTGGCTCAAATATAGCAATCACTATGCCAAATTTGTCTTTTAGCAGCACTCCTACGAAAGCGGAAACAGCGCTGCTATAGGTTTCGCTAAAAACAAAATTAAAAAACACGCAAAAAAGCGCTCTTATAGGGGGGTTACGAAAGCGCTTTCAAAAAGCGCTGGTAAAGGCATGGGTACGAAAGCGCTTTTCAAAAGCGCTCTTATAGGGGGGTTATGAAAGCGCTTTTAAAAGTGCTGCTATAGGTGTAAGGCTACGAAAGCGCTTTTACCCTAAAAAGCGCTGGTAAAGGCATGGGTACGAAGGCGCTTTTCAAAAGCACTGTCATAGCTGTTTTAAAATTAAAATTTTTAAAAACAAAATTAGACATAAAGCGTTTGCCCCTCACAAATCCCTAATTCCCTCTTTCTTTCTTGCCATCGTTGCATCCATAGAAACTCAGAAATCATCTCCAATCTTCGTTGCCACCATCGGAGAAGAAGACCGTGAGCCACCATTCCAACTAAGAAAACTCACCATCTTCGTTGCCACCGTCGTGCGAGAAAACCGTGAGCCACAATTCCAACTCAACCGTCGGAGAAGAAGACTCACCATCTCACTCGTAGGAGAAAAATCACTTCTGAATCGCACGAAAATCGCTTCTGAATCGGCATTAGAGCTATGTTTCTACAATTATGTGAATTTGTTTCCAGTTCCTACAGTATTACATTTATTTTTCATTTTTCTCACTCCTTGCAGAATGTTGGCTTGAATGAACGAGAATCATTCTTTACTGTTTTCGTTTTTGTTTTGTTAACTGCATGAGTTTGAAGTTTGTAATTTTGTTTGGTGATGTAGAAAATGCTTGAACTGTGAATGGAAACTGATGATTCTTTGGTTAAAATGTACCCGTTGTTTTGTTAGGTTTATCTGCAAGGAATATACCTTTTTTTTATATATCCTTTTGTTTAAAGGAATATTTGGAATACATTCCCTATTTTCAACTATTTTCAAGGCCGTCATTTATAAAAACATGTTTAGTATAAAAGTGTTGTAGTTTAGGATTCATAATGAATTAGTATAAAAGTGTTGTAGTTTAGGATTCATAATGAATTATAAATAAGTGGTACTTGTTTTCTATGACTTAATATTATATTGAGATGTGATGAATTATCACTGGACCCTTGATGTTAGAATAAAAGCATGCAGGAGTTTATGTAAGTCGAAATGAGTATAGATGATCAACTCCTGTCTTATTTTTCTGTTTTATGCAATTATGTGTGTTGTGCTAAAATTAAGGAAAACCGACTTCATTTTTTAGTCCGTGAGGAAGTTTTACCATAGCCATGTAAATTTTGTTCAATTCCGACAACTTTCTTTTTTTGACACTTATTTCGATTTCACCGATTTCGATTCCAATTTACTTGTACATATTTACTTTGACTTATATACATGTTTAAATATTAATAGTGTACTAATGTGCTTTAGTTTGTTTGATACAGGTCAAATGGCTAGTAATCAAGAAAACTCACAAGAAAACTCACAAGATAGAGATGCTCCAGATACAAATCCTCCATCTGATACATCAGTAACAGAAGTTGGACGAGGCATCACCATTATGAAGGGAATCATTCGAGATAGAGACAAATGATTAATATATAATTTAGAATGGAATTCTGATAACCAAGCAATTGGTACTAATGCTGCAAAGTTGACAAGCTACATTGGTACACTTGTTCGTATGCATATTCCAATCTCCGTATCTAAATGGAATCTGAAAAGCAAACCGTTGGACGAGAAAAAAGATATGCTCTGGGCTGAGCTTAAGGTATCATATATGATTGTTGTTATTATGTTGACGATAATGTGTTTAAATTACTTATACTAACACACTCTATGCGTATGTTTTTTCGCAGAGGTCTTTTAACATACCAGATGAGCGTAAACGCTACATACTTGGTTTGGCCGGAAAAAGATATAGAGGGTGGAAAGCTTTTTTAAAAAACACCTATCTTAAAGATAAAGAAGGAAACTTTCTTGAAGAGGCCCCGGGACGTCCAAAAAAGTATGAGATCTTCATTAAAGAAGAAGATTAGGTTGAGTTTGTAAATCAAAGAGATGAAGCTTTCCGGAAAAGGAGTGCCACAAATAGGGCGAGAGCATCAAAACCCGCGTATCCATACAAAAAAAGGCGTTTGGGATATGCACGCTTAGAGGAAAAAATTGTAAGTAAATAGAACTGCCACGTTCTTATTAATTGTCTAAATGTGTTGTAATTGACGATTTTATCATTTGTGTCAATGCATAGTTAGAGGAGACGAAAAGTGAGGAAACCTCACTTCCAGTACATGTGTTGTGGAAGGAAGCTCGTGTGGGCAAGAATCGAGCTATTGATCCCGATGTTCAAAAAGTTTATGATGAATGTGTAAGTATAACACTGTGTCTTTAATTAAATCAAATGTTTATTAACATATAATTGATTTTTTATCTCCACTAATAATTTTTGAAATGTAAATGAATTACAGGAGACCATGTCGCAATCGGTATCCACCAGTGAGGACCAGGATAATCGGAGCGTACTTAGTAGAGCTCTAGATGTTCCTGAGTATCCCGGTCGGGTGAGGGGTAAAGGTCATGGAGTGACTCCAACCTCTTTCTATAAGCATTCTAGGAGAACAAGTCCTACCAATGAAGAAGTGTTGCAAAAATCGCAGGAATTACAAGCACAAGTCTCTGAATTGCAAAGAAATAAAGAGATATATATGAGAGAAAAGTGCAATACTTCATCAGTGAAAGAAACTAGTGATAAAGCTAGTATCAACTGTCAAAGAAAATTTCCCGAGGTAATTATAAATTCTTTTTTCTTACAATTTTTCTATTTTATTAATGATAATGACTCTATATTTATTATTGGTTTAGGACATTTCATCTTGCCAACTATACTTATCGTCACCGGATTATCGCCTAGTTGGCAAGGGAAAAATGCACAACACTTTGAGAGATTTACTTCACCATAGACCGCTCACAGATAGACACCTGAAAGTATCAGTTGATGTTGTATTAGATCATGATGCGGTGCTACCGGTACCTGACATGGTTTCAAAGACAACATTGCTGCGAGATGCAATAGGGTCATTTGTTGCATGGCCCTCGGAGCTCATTTTCATTGGTGATGAGGTATGTTGAAAACCATTATGAATCATTTAGTTTTCGAATGTCAATTCTGAAACGTTACGTTAATTATTTTTTACAGGATAATTTTAGACTGCTCCTACAAAACCCGCAATTAAGGGTAAAGGGATTTTGCAGGAGGACGAGTCTGTTGCATCACTAAAAGAGGTACATTTTAAGTGTTAATATATGATCTAAGTATACGAATTTGCTGCGTACCACCCAAGGAAAAGGGTCCTCCGAAGGCCGGGGAAAAAAGAGGTGCTTTTGTGCCTCGATACCGGCAGACGCTCGAAACACTTGTTGATATGTCAGATTTGACGACAGGTGCTTTTCGCGAAATTAATATGGATGAAGCTGTCTTTGGTATTGAATTCCTCGAAAATGTTACACTAGATGACATGAAAGAGATTTTTACGCATGACCAATTAGGCGTCGGTAATATTCACTCATACATCCAGTAATCCGATGAATATATTATTTAATTAATTGAACAATTTATTTACACATTTCAATGAAAATAATCTAATGTTTATTATGTTTTTATTTAAGGTTGTTGTATGACAAAGTGTTGCGCGGGACTGAATTGTCAAACAGATTCCATTTCGTGTCTTCCGCCCATTGCAGCGGACAGACAATTGCTACGGAACCGGATTCAGTTAGACAACACTTAGTTGATAGATTCATGACCACCGGAAATAAAGAAAGCCTGTTTCTTGGGGCGTATAATACCCGACCAGTAGGGTTAGTTTTTCATTCTTGGTTCATATATTTGTTTCTTTTGCGTAGCAAAATTTTCATATAAAATTTAATTTTGTTTTAATTTATAGAGCACACTGGTTGTTGCTTTCTATCAACCTTATAAAAGAAGTGGTATATTTTCTGAATTCAGTAGATGGTGACTAGACCAATTATCCGGCTATGAAGTCAACGATTGATACGTAAGTGAGATCGTTCTAAATATTCGTGTATATTTATATATTTAATTATTTGTGAGATTGATCTAAATGCTTTTATATTTTTGTTATATCAATACAAGTGTTTCGAAGTCAAAGAGACGCACAGGTATCTCGGACTAAATCAAACAACATTACTTGGATCAAAGTGCAGGTACATTAATTTTCACAATTTTGCTTATAATAGTTATGCTACTTGATAAAACAAGACAAATATAAAATCTTATTTGTTTTTCTATGTAGTGTCTGCAACAGCGAAACAGTACAGATTGCAGATACTTTGTTTTGAGGTTTTTGAAAGAAATCCTTCAAACGAATCAATTAGAGATTCCAATCACGGTATGGATTTATAACTTAGGATAATTTCTTATAATTTATTACATTTAACTAAATCATGCATATTATGTTTTTGTTATGTAGTACTTTGATGACTTCTATGCTGCTTCTTACACGAAACTTAAGTTGGAAGAAATCAAAGAGGAATTGTGTCAATTTTATATTCAGCGACTATTCATATAGGTATGAATACATTATTGTATGAAAAGTTTTATGAATACATTACTGTGTGACGGATTTTGATAATGACTTTGAGTTTGAGTTTCTTTGATGGATGTTGGTTCATTTTGCTTAATATTAATTGACGATGATGACGTTGTTATTTGAATCAAGTGATGCTGATAGTTTGATTTGATACTTGATTGATGACACATTACATTGGTGGATTGAGTTGCAAATCACATGAAATTATTGCTAATAATATTGTTGATGTTTCTGAATGACAATTTGTTTTCTTGGAAAATTTGAAGTATAGATGTTGTTGTGGGGTCTGTTTTGAAACTTTGCTGTGGTATAGAATTTTAGTGTTTTTTTCATATTGAGGAAATACTATTAGTGTAGAATTTTATATGAGGGGATTGGGTCGTTCTGTGTTGCTTGCTCATTATTGTGTGACGGATTTTGATAATGACTTTGTGTTGGAGCCTTTAATTGTATTTGAGCAAAGTTAGTTTAATTGACCGTGTTGTTCTGTTCATACTTTGCAAGACCAGTACCGTGCGCTCGTCGGATTTTGAGAATTTCGGGCTTATATTCTGTTGATGATTTAGTTATATGTATCTGCTGTAAACATGTGAATTGAACTATATTAATGGTGTATATATTTTATTTTGGATTATAATGGTATTATATTGGTATATAATGGTATTATATTGGTATATAATGTATATAATGTCCTACCTATGGTTGAAAATATTACAGGTTGAAAGTATATTACAGGTCGAAAATAAATATAGGTTGAAAATATTACAGGTTGAAAATATTACAGGTTGAAAATATTACAGGTTGAAAATATTACAAGTTGAAAATAAATATAAATTACAGGTCGAACTGGGAGACTTAAATTACAGGTTGCATTTTAAAATACTGCATTTAGCAACGACAGCGCTTTCAAAAACGCTCTTAAAGGCCTACCTACGAAAGCGCTTTCTAATTAAAAGCGCTGCCTAAGATAAAAAAAAAGCGCAACCTACGAGAGCGCTTTCTGGAAAAAGCGCTGCTATAGGGGATGCTATGAGAGCGCTTTTCTGGAAAAAGAGCTGCTATAGGGGATGCTACGAGAGCGCTTTTCTAGAAAAAGCGCTGCTATAGGGGATGCTACGAGAGCGCTTTTGGCGTACCAAAAAGCGCTGTCTTTACCTACGGCAGCGCTGGCTATGGCAGCGCTTTTAAGCGCTCTAAAAGCCCAAAAAAGCGTTGTAAAAGCGGCTGTCTGGCATAGTGAATAGGCCCAAACTTATCCTAACCCAAAAGAAGACCCATCCTCGCTCCTCGTCACCAGGGTTCACGCTTGCCGGATGCCGGGCATGAGCTACACTGTGTTTAACCTGGCATGCCCACGAGCACCTTAGACAGCGTTGTGGACCGAGCAGGACTCTCCACAGTGTCCCGAGAAGGCGCTCCCGGCGACCATCTCCCTCTTACCTTTTCACCGAGGACCCTCCTCCTCGTAGGGTTCCTTCACACACAAGCCTCCGAATAAGGCGGAGTCCATGCACTCCTGAAATGATCGCGTCTCCCATAGATCTTCGGAGCGGTTGACCCAGGATGGAGATCACGTGCTGGTCTCCACTACACACGTAGTATTCTGACAGTCTTCGAATTGGGCCTGGATATCCAGTCCAATGGCGAGATCCTGGCCCAACGCTGTGGGCTATAAATACCCTCTTTCACTAGAGGGTCAGGTAACTTCATTCATTCTCACTCTTACCTTGTACTTGCATTCTGATTGCTCCCTCCTCTCACTATGGCATCAGAATATCTTGCAGGTACACCTCCCCAGTTCACAGAAATCCAACACGTTGCAGACCTTACGATCCTCCTGGTCAGGTACGATCACATGGAGTACCTTATTGATGAATTAGATATTACCCTTTGATACCACAAATTGAACCCATAAAAATTGAATTATTTTGTCTTCTTTCTTCAACATTCTTACATTGCACATAACTGCACATACACACATTTGGACAAGTACATTGTGACATTGGCCTGAATTGTGATCAAGTTCCTCCCACTCAGCGCGCATCTCAATAAAGTATTCTAAAACTTTCAAAGTTCATTGTTTGAAGTTTGAAATGTCTTTATCTAGAGTCGCAACATGAACTTTGTCACCCTGCAAATACCTCTCTTTGAGACCATTTCACATTTCCACAACATTTTCAATGTACACCATTCTTTCTACTACTTGAAGCTTCATTGAATTGATCAACCACGATTGAACAACATTTTTATATTCCCATGCAATGAATGAGTGAAAAACTAGAGTTCTCATTATTTGGGAAAGATAGCAATACAAGCGTATATACAATCTGAAAGAGAAGAGTTAGTTAGCTATGTAGCATAACTGCACTAACTGAAATAACTATTTCTCTAACAAACTCTAACTAACCGTTAGAAAATGGGAACTTTGTTCCTTCTATTTTAAATTTGCATAGTATTTTACGAAATTGAGAATGAAAAATTAAAATTGAAACAAATAAATTTACTAAATCTTGAAAATGAAAATAGTTTAAAGAAATTAAATCAGAAAATATTTTTGCAAACCAAACTAGTCTCTCTCCAGTTATTGATTGCACCACACTGATGCCATTATGCCAAGTAAACAGTGCTGTCGATGAGGATGCGGTTCATGGCGGAGAGCCAAAATCCCGCCCTAACAGCCGTTTTGCGGCACCGTTATTGTGAATTATGGCGGAAAAACCTGCAATGGCGGCCTATATTTACCATTGCGGCGAGCCCAAAAACCACAATGTATATCCGCCATAGCAGCCATGGCGGGGGCTATTTGATAACACTGCAAGTAAATAGTCCCTCTTTCTTGGTGACATGTACTGATAGCACAACTTGGGCTTAACAGAATATACTTAGACATCAGCAAGTTTTTTAACTTAAGAAAATGTATTTTGTATGCCTGAAAATAACAAGAAAAGAAAAAGAAATGAAACAACCACAAAATAGTATGCCTGAAAAATGAAAATGTTGTCTGTTACATGTTTTTATCTAACACACTACACAGTAATTCTTATTTTTCCTCCATAACTTCAGTTAACAAGTGAGCTAAACCATTTGTTAGAGCAGATGATGAAGTCAATGCAGCCATCAATATGCTAAGACACTGCATCAAAACAGCAACATAAAATAAAACAGAAAATAGTAGTAGTACAAAAAGGTGAAGATGAAAGATCCACAAGTTTTAGTCAATCTTACCTCCTTAAGGCCAATGGTGACGACCTCTTCCTTCATGTCATCCAAAGAAGTTTCCGAACTGTCAATTAAATTTAATGATGAAATTGGAGACGATTGTGCAACGATCAAGTCATCGGTAACCACATACATTTTCAATTCCTTCACATAACCTTCTCGACTTCCTCTCCATGCTTTGAAATTATCGAGTAGAAACATATTTTTACAGTTTTTCTCATCTTTCCTCTTTTCATCACTTATGAAAAATTGATTATTAATAATACTTTCTTTGAAACCATTGCCCTGATAATAACAATAATACTCCATATCTGGCTGAAGAGGTAATATCTTATTGCTTAGTTTGAACTGCGATGCAACTTGAGGATCAACAAGCCTTTCCTTGGCTTTTGTTGATTTAAAATACTTGATTTCATCTAAATCAACTATACTCTTGTACAATTTATCAATACTTCCCAAAGAACAATTTTCTATCTTAGTTACAACTCCTCCCAAAGGAAATGTGAGAAAAGTTAATAGCAAATCAATAAAATCTTCATCCCCTTGTGCATACAATACCTTGCCATCTGATTTTCTTATAACTACCTTTACACTAATTTGGATATTAGCATTATTTTCAACATCACAGTTCAAAATCCTCGACGATTCTTCAAGGGACGGTTCCTTTCGCAAAAAAGTATCTGTTAAAGGTGACTTGGAAATCAAAGCACACTTCAAAAGATCCAGCACCTATACAAAATACAAATCAATAGAGCATGAAATTCTGCAGCATCTGATTAGGGAAAACAACGAAACTATGATTTCAAGAATATAAAAATAAATAAATAAACCTTTTCCTTGTTGACTTCAAAAGTCATTTCCTTTAAGGAACTTGTGGTTTTTATTCCACAGTTTTGGAGCAAACCAAAGCTTGTAATATGCTTGGAGTTTGGCATGACATTCAAATCATCAGTAATAACAAAGGAAGCGCTACTTGTAACAAATCCTTTATGAAAATGTTTCAAGAAAACTGAATGAGTCAAAGGATTTCCACCTGCACAATTATTATCAGAGGAAGTGTATAAACCATTACCGCAGCAGCTATCATCAGGTATAGTACATAAGAAGTACGTAGCCGGCGGAGTATCGTCAATGTTAAGTCTGAGAGAGTTGCAATAATCTTCCGACGAGTTTGTTGGTTGCAGTAACATTTTTTTATGTGTCTTTGTTAAGAAATACCTTTTGCTTAGATCGGATACACTTTGATAGAGTGAGTTAAGGCAACCAACTTTGACAGGTCCGATGTTTGAGTCCTTTTGGATAAGTCTTGCAATGGTTCCTAATGGTAATGTTAAGAAGCTGCATAGTACATCGACAAAGTCTTTTCCTGCCTCAGCAAATACAACTTTGTTTGTTTCTGTGTCTACGAGAAGTTTCAACAGTACTGGCTCTTCTGTTTTATCATCATCAGCCATGGAAGAGAAGTTGGCAAACGAGAAGGTGTGAGGTTTAAATTCAAAACACTCATAAAAATGTTTGTGTTGACTGTTCCAAGAAGTATTGATACGTTTTTAATGTCAATTCTTGTGCAATTGGTATTTGAATTCTTGGAAAATTAAAATGAAAGGAGTAGCTTACATCATGTAGTAGTGAAAGTAACGAGAACTTTATTACGATCACTTAGGGGTTAGTGAAGTTATACGCACGTTTCAATTGTGTCAACGGAGGTACACATATTTGGTGCATGCCTTAAATTGCATTTGAAACTTGAAAGACCATTATTTATTTCTTTTTGACTCAATGTTGCTAAAGAGAGTACTTGTGCATTTAACATTTTTCTGGATCCTCTCGTGTTTATAAGAAGCAGTCATTCATTCCTCTTTTTGTGATGCAATGGTTGATACTATGAATTTAAATTGTGGTTGTAGATGCGGTTGTGGGTATTGTGACTATTGTGATGCGAATTACAGTCATTGCAGCGTGAATTTATTTTTTAAACATAAAATATTATATTTTCACTATACCAAATTAGTCTTTTAGCAGCACCCCTACTAAAGCGCTTTTAGTAAAAAGCGCTGGTATAGGTTGCGCTAAAAACAAAATAAAAAAACACGCTAAAAAAGCGCTCTTAAAGGTGGGGGGTTACGAAAGCGCTTTCAAAAAGCGCTCTTAAAGGTGGGGTACGAAAGCGCTTTCAAAAAGCGCTCTTATAGTGGGGGGTACGAAAGCGCTTTCAAAAAGCGCTCTTATAGTGGGGGGTACGAAAGCGCTTTCTGAAAGCGCTCTTATAGGGGGCTTATGAAAGCGCTTTCAAAAGCGCTCTTATAGGGGGTGGGGTACAAGAGCGCTTTTATCCTAAAAAGCGCTGGTATAGCCTTAGTTACGAAAGCGCTTTTCAAAAGCGTTGTCATACCCTTTTTAAAATTAAAAGTTTTAAAAACAAATTATACTAAACGCGCTTCATCGTTTCCAAATCCCTAATTTCTTCATTGCTGCCCACAGAAAACTGAAACCCAGAAAACTCGCTTCATCGTTTCCAAATCCCTTATTTCTTCATCGTTTCCATCCCTCATTTCTTCATTTCTTCATCGTTTCCATCGTTTTCATGTGAAGCTCAGAAAACTCACCATCTCATAAAATCGTGAGCCACCATTCTCCGTTCTCAATCGTCTTCTTCTCATCGTCTTCTGCTCTTTGCTTGTTCTCATCGTCTTCTTCTCAACGGCACTGCTCGTCGCTTGTTCAACTCTGGGCTTTTGTTCAGATTATTCGAGAGACACATACAGGTAAAGGTTCTTTCTCTGAGATACATTTAATTTACCTACTCTGTGGTTTAGACTATTTAGGAGTTTTGGAATGCATATATTTTCCCTACTTAGCTCCTAGTATGTAGTTTAAGTAGTTTAAGTTTTGAAAATGCATACACACTTGAAGTAAGTAGTTTAAGTTATGTATGCTCCATGTGACTGATTTAGTTGCCAATGATTATTATGCAAGATGGAGAAAACGTATATTGCAATGCTTTTCATGAATTCTGTGTCTATGTCTTTCTTCTTCTATACTGTTTGTTCTTAAGTCCAACGTGTGAAGTGTTTGGTAATAAAGTGTAAAGTTGGAAAGTTTGTATTAAGGGAAAGAAAGACTGAAATCTCTAATGTCTAAATTAAGAAATCCTAGTATGTATCAGTGCTTCGTAAAACATCCCTTACCCACAATTCTTCTTTTATTATTCTAAAGTAAATTTTGCTGTTACCAAAATCCCACGTTTTTGTTTGATTAAAGATACCCAATTCAACCCTCTTTTATTTCATTAGAATTCCGGTAAAGCTAACTACTATAACATAAAGAACTTGGCAGTTGTATTTCTAACCTTACTTTAGAGCACGCCTTCAATTCTCATGTTTTGTATGGCTCGAAATACTCACATTAGCATAGTTATGTGTCGGGTTTGAGTATAACTATTGGTGGTTCGAAATACTCACATTAGCATAGTTATATTAAGTAATACTCATTATTCCGACATGTGGAATATTCTTGATGTCAATTTCGTTAATCGTTAAGTGATGAACTTACTAACTTTGTGAATTGAATTCGCCATAGGGGTTACTTGTGAAGAGTGAAAGTTTGACCGTTTTTGTTTAGCTTAATTAAGACATGGATAAGACATGGATGAATTCAAACCGATTGTCGAAAGAGTACAAGAAAGGGGTATGGGAATTCGTTGAGTTTGCGGTTGCGCACTCCGAAGACCCGCTTCGAATGTCGTGTCCTTGCCTGGGTTGCTGTTATGAGGGTAAGGTTGACGGGAATAAGTTGGCATCCCATTTACTACGGTTTGGAATTGATAGAAGTTATACATGTTGGACAATGCATGGTGAGAAAAGTAACGGGAATGCTGAGTCGAGTTGTAATAGGAAGTATGCTTCAAACGACGATTGCACAGACACATACGATTGCGATCGAGTCAAAGAGATTGCAGAAGCGCTTGAAGAAGATCTTGCGGATTGTCCCAAAATGTTTGAGAGGTTGGTAAGCGATGCAGAGAAACCGTTGTATGAGGGTTGTACAAAATTCACAAGATTGTCTGCCGTGTTAAAGTTGTACAACTTAAAGGCGGACAATGGATGGTCGGATAAAAGTTTCACAGAGTTATTAGCCCTTATGAAAGATATGCTACCAGATGATAATGTTCTTCCCAATCGAACGTATGAGGCCAAAAAGATGTTGTCCTCTATTGGCATGAGCTATGATGAGATACATGCATGTCCAAACGATTGCGTTTTGTACAAAATTCACAAGATTGTCTGCGGTGTTAAAGTTGTACAACTTAAAGGCGGACAATGGATGGTCGGATAAAAGTTTCACAGAGTTATTAGCCCTTATGAAAGATATGCTACCAGATGATAATGTTCTTCCTAATCGAACGTATGAGGCCAAAAAGATGTTGTCCTCTATTGGCATGAGCTATGATGAGATACATGCATGTCCAAACGATTGCGTTTTGTTTCGAAACGAGTATGCAGCGTTGAATGAGTGTCCTAAATGTGGTGCCCCTCGATATAAGAAAAAGTTGTCTCCTGCTAAAGTGTTATGGTATTTTCCTATAATTCCGAGATTTAGACGCATGTATCGTAGTGAGACCGATTCAAGACACTTGACTTGGCATGCAGATGAAAGAATTATTGATGGAAAGTTGCGACATCCGGCAGACTCACCACAATGGTCGAAAGTTGATACTGATTATCCTGAATTTGGAAAAGAAGCAAGAAACCTTCGATTGTCATTGTCTACTGATGGAATGAACCCGCATGGTATTCAAAGTATCTCGCATAGCACATGGCCTGTGATTCTTATGATTTATAACCTACCTCCGTGGCTATGTATGAAGCGTAAGTACATGATGTTATCTATGCTAATTTCTGGGCCTAAACAACCAGGGAATGACATAGACGTATACTTGGCACCCTTAATCGAAGATTTAAAGTTTTTGTGGGAGAACGGTGTGGAGGTTTACGATGGGTATAGGAAGGAAAGTTTCAACTTGAGGGCGATGTTGATTGGAACAATTAATGATTTTCCAGCATACGGAAATCTATCAGGGTACAGCAATAAAGGTCAAAAGGCGTGTCCTGTTTGTGAAGACGAAACCGATACGACACGATTGGAGCTTTGTCAGAAGAATGTCTTTCTCGGCCATCGTAGATTCTTAAATTCTAATCATCACTACCGTGGGTGGAGAAAAGCATTCAATGGAAAGGCCGAACATCGTACAGCCCCGCCTTTTTTGTCAGGTGATCAAATTTTTGAAAAGTTGAAAGATATGAGCACTCAGTTTGGCAAGCCTTTTGCACATTCACTTGTCAAGGGTGGGTGGAAGAAGAAGTCAATTTTTTTTGAACTTCCATATTGGAAGTCGTTGTACGTAAGATATTTCCTGGATGTTATGCATATTGAAAAAAATATATTTGACAGCGTCATAGGTACGTTACTCAATATACAAGGAAAGTCTAAGGATGGCCTCAACATAAGGAAGGACATGGTAAACATGGGAATGAGAACTGAATTGGGACCCGTGACGAAAGGAAAACGAACATATCTGCCACCTGCTGTTTACACTCTATCTAGAAAGGAGAAGAAAACATTGTGTAAGTTCCTCAGTGAAGTTAAAGTTCCAGAAGGCTACTCTTCAGATATTAGAAGACTTGTGTCCATGAAAGACCTCAAGTTAAAGAGTTTGAAGACGAATGATTGCCATGTTATAATGGAACATTTTTTACCAATAGGTATACGTTCTATTCTGCCAGAAAAAGTAAGAAGCGCAATAACTAAGTTGTGTTTCTTCTTCAGGTCAATTTGCAGTAAGGTGGTCGATCCCGCGATCTTACCAACATTGCAAAAAGAGATAGTTGTTACTTTATGTGATCTTGAAATGTATTTTCCTCCCTCGTTTTTTGACATAATGGTTCATCTAGTCGTTCATCTTGTGAAAGAGACACAATTGTGCGGACCAGCTTATATGAGATGGATGTACCCTGCTGAACGTTATATGAAAATATTAAAAGGGTACGTGAAAAATAGAAGTCGACCGGAGGGTTGTATTGCCGAACGATACGTTGTTGAAGAAGCGGTTGAGTTTTGTACTGAATATCTGTCAAATGTTCAATCAATTGGACTCCCCAAATCTCATATTGTCGAAAAAAAAAGAAGGAAAAAGGCTAATTGGAAATAAAGTTGTGACAGTATCAATGGTCGAACGGGATCAAGCGCACTTGTATGTTCTGCACAATGAGATTGTGGTTGAGCCGTATGTTGAAATGCACAAGGTTGTTCTCCGAGATTTAAATCCAAATAGAAATGAGAACTGGATAGTACGAGAGCACAATCGAAGTTTCATATCGTGGTTTATGGATCATATTTATTCAAAGTATCGTTCAGATCCTGCTTCAGTAACAGAAAGGTTGAGATGTTTAGCCTATGGTCCAAGTGTAATTGTGCTTTCTTATAGCGCATACGCAATTAATGGATACACATTTTATACCAAAGAACAGGATGATAAAAGTACTATGCAAAATAGTGGTGTTACCTTGGTAGCTGAAGCAATGCACATATCAAGTGCGAATGACTTAAATTCGAAATTTGCAAATTTGTCATATTTTGGGGTTATCGAGTGCATTTTGGTGTTTGATTACGCGAAGTTTCAGATTCCTGTATTTGGTTGCAAGTGGGTTGAAAATAATAGTGGCATACGAATGGATAAGTCAGGATTTTTGCAAGTGGATCTCAATAGGGTAGGGTACAAAGATGAGCCTTTCATTCTAGCCTCTCAAGCTAAACAAGTGTTCTATGTCAATGATCCGACAAGTACGAAATGGTCTATAGTGCTTTTATCTAACAAAATAGTTGATGAAAACATTGAACATCAAGGTGATATTAATGTTGGCATTGAATCTTGTACAAGAAACGATCAAAATGAGAATGAATCTTGTACTAGAAATGATCATAATGAGGGTATTTGGATCAATCCAACCGTCCGCGTTGTTAAGAGACGCGTAGAACACAATCCTACCAAGAAAAGAAAGAGACGTTAGTGATAAAGGTAATAGTATACATATTCCGACTAATTTGCTTTATTCAATTTGTACCGATTGTTTTATTCAATAGTATAGTACTTATTCAATTTTGGTGCATATTCTCATTTTGTACATAACTTTTGAACCATGTATCCGTTTGTTGACTTCTTTACATGTAACTATACTATTTTGACGATTCCGGAGCTGCTCATGCACTTATCTTTACATTTCGGGACTGTTTTTTTATCGGTTTTGCTTCTGCCCGTAATCAAAAGTCGGGCTTAGGGTCTGAATTTCGGAAAACCGACTTTATTTTTGAGTCCGTGGGGACGTTTTACCATAGCCATGTAAATTTCGTTCAATTCCGACAACTTTCTTTTTTGACGCTTATTTTGATTTGTACCAATTTCGTTTCCGATTTACTTGTACATGCATGGTTTGACTTCCATTTGACTTGTATAGATTGTTAGCTTATTAATAGTGTACTAATGTGCTTTACTTTGTTTGATACAGGTTCAATGGCTCCGGATAGAGATGCTCCACCTGAAAACTCACAAGAAAACTCACAAGAAAGAGATGCTCAAGAAAGAGATGCCACGGATACAAATGCTCCACCTGATACTGAAGCAAAAGAAGTTGCACGAGGCATCACCATTATGAAGGGAATCATTCGACATAGAGACCAAGGATTAGTATACCATTTGGATTGGAATTCTGATAAACAAGCAATTGGTCCTAATTCTGCAAAGTTGACAAGCTATATTGGTACACTTGTTCGTATGCATATTCCGGTCTCCATAGCTAAATGGAATCTGAAAAGCGAAGAGTTGGATGCGAAAAAAAAACGATTTGGGACGAGCTTCAGGTATATATCATATATGGTTAATTGTTATTATTATCTTGACGATAAATTGTTTAAATTACTTATACTAACACACTATGCGTATGTTTTTTTGCAGAGGACTTTTGAGATACCAGATGATCGTAGACGCTACATACTTAGTTTGGCCGGCAAAAGATATAGAGGGTGGAAAGCTTTTTTGACAAACACCTATCTTAAGGATAAAGATGGAAACTTTCTTGAAGAGGCACCGGGACGGCCAAAAAAGTATGAGATCTTCATTGATGAAAAAGATTGGGCTGAGTTTGTAAAGCAAAGAGATGAAGATTTTCGGAAAAGGAGTGCCACGAATAGTGCGAGAGCATCCAAACCCGCGTATCCATACAAAAAAGGGCGTTTGGGATATGCACGCTTAGAGGATAAAATTGTAAGTAAATAGAAATACGTTTTAATTAATTGTCTAAATGTGCATGTTTTATTTGACGATTTTATCATTTGTGTCAATGCATAGTTAGAGGAGACTAAAAGTGAGGAAACTTCACTTCCTGTACATGTGTTGTGGAAGGAAGCTCGTGTGGGCAAGAATCAAGTTGTCGATCCCGATGTTCAGAGAGTTTATACTGAATGTGTAAGTATAATGTTGTGTCTTTAATTAAATCAAATGTTTTTTAATATATAAATGATTTTTTATCTCCACTAATAATTATTGAAATATAAATGAATTACAGGAGACCTTGTCGCAATCGGTATCCACCGGTGAGGGGAGCGTACTTAGTAGAGCACTAGATGCTCCTGAGTATCCCGGTCGGGTGAGGGGTAAGGGTCATGGTGTGACTCCAACCTCTTTTTACAAGAGTCCTAGGAGAAGATCAAATCTTACCAATGAAGAAGTGTTGCAAAAGTTGCAGGAATTGCAAGCACAAGTCTCTGAATTGCAAAGAGATAAAGATATGTATATGAGAGAAAAGTGCAACACTTCATCGGTGAAAGAAACTAGTGATAAGGCTAGTATCAACTGTCAAAGGAAATTTCCCGAGGTAATTATAAATTTTTTTCCTTACAAATTGTTCTATTTTATTAATGATAATGACTTTATATTTACTATTGGTTTAGGGCATTTCATCTTGCCAACTATACTTATCGTCACCGAATTATCGACTAGTTGGCAAGGGAAAAGTGCACAACACTTTGGGAGATTTACTTCACCATAGACCGCTCCCGGATGGACACCTGAAAGTATCGGTGGATGTTGTATTAGATCATGATGCGATGCTACCGGTACCTGACATGGTCTCAGAGACGACATTGCTGCGAGATGCAATAGGATCATTTGTTGCATGGCCCTCGGAGCTCATTACCATTAGTGATGAGGTATATTGAAAACGATTATGAATCATTTAGTTTTCGAATGTCAATTCTAAACCGTTTATTAATTATTTTTTACATTTTAATTTTAGACTGCTCCTATAAAACCCGCAATTAAGGGTAAAGGGATTTTACAGGAGGAGGAGTCTGTTGCATCACTAAAAGAGGTACATTTAAAGTGTTAATATATAATCTAAATCTAAATCTGCATGATTTTATATTTTACCTAACCTATATGATTTTTAGGCATCCGCTCGGGAGTCACAACAAGTGACGCAGCAAGTTCGTAGCGTACCACCCACTGGTCCTCCGAAGATAGCGGCAAAAAAAGGCGGTGCTTTTGTGCCTCGATACCGAACGACGCTCGCAACAATGGTTGATATGTCCGATTTGAAGGATGGTGCTTTACGTGAAACAATATGGATGAAAGTGTCTTCTGTATTGAATTCAAGTCACATATTGCAATTGATGACTTGGAAGAGATTTTTACGCATGAACAACTAGGCGTCGGTAATATGCACTCATACATCCGATAATATTCACTCATCCGATATATTATTTAATTAGTCCCACAATATAATTTATTTACACATTTCAATGAAAATAATCTAATGTTTATTATGTTTTTATTTAAGGTTGTTGTATGACAGAGTGTTGCGCGGGACTGTATTGTCTAACAGATTCCGTTTCGTGTCTTCCGCCTATTGCAGCGGAATGGCAATTGATTCGGAACCGGAATCAGTTAGACAACTCTTAGTCGATAGATTCATGTCCACCGGCAATTCAGAAAGTCTGCATCTTTGGGCGTATAATACCCGACCAGTAGGGTTAGTTCTCATTCTTGGTTCATCTAATCTCTGTTTCTTTTGTGTATAGCAAAATTTTCATATAACCTAATGTTTTAATTTATAGAGCACACTGGTTGTTGCTTGCTATCAACCCTATAAGAGAAGTCGTGTATTATCGGAATTTGGTAAATGGTGACTGGACCAATTATCCGGCTATGAAGGAAATCGTTGATTTGTAAGTGGGATCGTTCTAAATATTCGTGTATATTTATATACTTACTTATTTGTGGGATTGATCTAAACATATGCTTTTATATATTTGTTAATTAGATCAATACAAGTGTTCCGAAGTCAACGGGACGCACAGGTATCCCGGACTAAATCAAACAACATTACTTGGATCAAAGTGCAGGTACATTATTTTTCACAATTTTGCTTATAATATTTATGCTACTTGATAAAACAAGACAACTATAAAATCTTATTTGTTTTTCTATGTAGTGTCCGCAACAGCGAAACAGTTCAGATTGCGGATACTTTGTTTTGAGGTTTATGAAAGAAATCCTTCAGGCGAATCAATTAGAGATTCCGCTCACGGTATGAATTTATAACTTAAGATAATTTCATATAATTTATTACATTTAACTAAATATATCATTCATATTATGTTTTTGTTTTGTAGTACCTTGACGAATTCCGTGCTGCTGGGTACCCGAGACTTAAGTTGGAAGAAATCAAAGAGGATTTGTGTCACTTTTATATTAAGCAATTTTTCATGTAGGATTTGTGTCGATTTGAACTATAATATTATTGATGTTGTAATGATGTATATATATAACTTTGGATATTATAATGGTATTATATTAGTATATATATATATATATTGTCTTACTGATGGCTGAAATTATATCGTCGAAAATATATTACAGGTCGAAAATATTACAGGTTGAAAACATATTACAGGTCGAAAATATTACAGGTCGACTGGGAGGATTAAATTACAGGCTGCACATTAAAATACCTCATTTAGCAACGACAGCGCTTTTAAAAAGCGCTCTTAAAGGTCCACCTACAAAAGCGCTTCTTAGTAAAAGCGCTGCCAAAGAATAATAAAAAAGCATAAAAAATAAAAAAAAAACGCAACATACGAAAGCGCTTTTGGAAAAGCGCTCTTATAGGGGGGGCTACCAGAGCGCTTTTTCCAGGAAAGCGCTCTTATAGGGGGGCCTACCAGAGCGCTTTTTCCAGAAAAGCGCTCTTATAGGGGGGGCCTACCAGAGCACTTTTTCCAGAAAAGCGCTCTTATAGGGGGACCTACCAGAGCGCTTTCTGAAGCGCTTTTGTTACCTACGCCAGCGCTGGCTTTTAAGCGCTTTTAAAGCCCATAAAAAGCGCTTTTAAAGGGCTTCCGCGTTGTAGTGTTTATTATTTAAATTATATTTCATATGTCTTCCATTTTGTCTCTAATTTTTCATATCATTTGCCATCACTTTTAAAAATCACTAATCCGTTCAAAACTTACTTTAAATCTATGATAAAATTAAAATAGAAATGTATAATCTATTGCGGGCTGATGCGTCCGTTGGCCGTTGCGGTATAATGATGCGGTCGTTGCAACGTTATATGTTGTTTTTAATGTGATTTACGATCACACCGCAATTGCGGTTTGATGTGGAAGCGGACACTACCGCAACCACAATATTGCAGCCGCATTGCCGCATCAGGTGATGAAGTCCGTAATTTAAAACGATGGTTGATACGTCAATATACAAAAAATATTCGTTCATAAGAGACATTTAAATAAAACCAATGAATTGTCAAGAATAAATTGCGGTTGTTGCGATGCGGAATGCGGTCGTTGCGGCGAGAATTCATATTTATAAATTATGAACATAAAATACTTTATTTTATTATTTATTTTCGGTTTCATATATCTTTGATTGTTTCTAGAAATTTTCATATATTTCTCATTAAGAATTCGTCATCATTTTTAATATCACTAATCCTTTTAAAATATTTCTTAAACTACGATATAATTAAAAAAAATAGACCAAATAATTTTTGCGAGCATTGTATAATCTGATGCGGTCTGATGCGGCTTGATGCGGCCGATGCGATGTTATGATGCGGCCGTTGAGGTGTTATGATGCAGTTTTTATTGTGATTTACAATCACACTGCAATTGCAACCTAATGCGGATGCGGTCACTACCACAATCGCAATATTGCGGCCGCATCACCATATTTCATTTTCTCGGATAGATAACTAACAACAATAGGATAATGAATTTTTTGAATGGTTAAATAATATAAAATAAAGGAGGGCAAAAGAACCCAACATAGTATTAAGGAAAAGTCAACAAATACATGTCAAGCCAACAAAACAACAACCTACATAAAAATTTTAAAAAAAATAATAATAACAACAAAATGATGAAACGAAAACATACAACCACTGTTGTGAAAACCGATACCAATAACAAAGTATAATAGGGAATTAGGGAAGAGAATAAGAACACAAGAATTGGTTATAACTGCTATTCTTTTACTTTCTCTTAAACCAAGATTACAAGTTTACAAGAATAACAAATAACCTCTCTCACCCTAAATTAGGATTTGTAGCTTAGCAATGATGAGAGACTAGTATGCTATTTATAATAAAACCTAACATACTAACTAATGGGCTTTTTCAGCAAGGCCCATTACACAAGCCAACTTAATAAACAAGCTAACTTAACAAATTAGGGTTTAAACACTAAAACCTAATTTAACATGCTAACAACTCTAGCATCTTCGACATCTGCATGCTAGACCCATCTTCGACTACAGCATGCACACTTCGACACCAGCATGTGAACAATCCTTCGACTTCATGCTTAACTCTGTCGAACTGTCGAACCAAAAAAGCTACCCTTCGACAATACTAGAGTTCGATCCAATATCTCACAAATCTCCACCTTGGACCTAACTCTACAACGTCAAGGAACAAACTAGCTTTCTTCATGCAGCTTTATCAACTGCATACAGTGGAAAAACTTGCAACTCGGCAATCTCTTGGTGATCATATCAGCAGCATTGTCTTCAGTCGAAACCTTCAGCACTTGGACTTCTCCACGCTCGATTACTCCTCTGACGAAATGCAGCCTCACATCAATGTGCTTAGTTCGCTCATGATAGGCTGAATTCTTCGACAGGTGTATTGCACTTTGACTATCACATTTAACAGTGATACCTCGACCTTGAAGTTTTAGCTCCTTCGCAAAACCTTCAAGCCACAATGCTTCTTTCACAGCTTCAGTTAGGGCAATATACTCCGCTTCAGTGGTTGATAGAGCAATAACCTTTTGAAGTGTTGCTTTCCAACTAATTGTAGTGCCAAACATAGTGAAAACATATCCAGAAATAGATTTTCTGGAATCCATACAACCTGCATAATCAGAGTCGACATATCCTTCTATTACTGCTTTACTATATTCACCCAAGGCTCCACCATAAATTAGGACTCTATTCAGAGACCCATTTATGTACCTTAAAATCCACTTCAATGCTTGCCAGTGAGCCTTTCCAGGATTCACCATGTACCTGCTTACAAGACTGACTGCGTAAGCTATGTCGGGTCTAGTACAAACCATAACATACATCAAAGAACCAACTATATTAGCATATGGAATGCTATTCATATAGGCTCTTTCGACATCAGTACTGGGACACTGATCAATACTCAGCTTGAATTGAGGGTTTGTTGGAGTCACAACTGGCTTCGAATTCGACATACCAAACTTTTCAAGAATCTTCCGTAGATATGCCTTTTGAGATAAGCATAACTTCGACTTCTTTCTATCTCTTCGAATGTCAATTCCAAGAATCCTGGAAGCAGCTCCCAGATCCTTCATATCGAACTCCTTATTGAGTTCAGCCTTCACCCTCGTCACATCTCCCACATTGTTGCTTGCTATGAGAATATCATCCACATAAAGCAACAAAATAACAAATGAATTACCAGATCGAAATCTGAAGTAAACGCAATGGTCGAACTGACTTCTAATGAAACTTATGCGTGCCATGAACTTGTCGAATCTCCTATTCTACTGTCGAGGAGATTGTTTCAGCCCATACAAAGATCTCTTTAACTCGCACACATAATCTTCCTACCCCTTTTCGACATACCCTTCAGGTTGCCTCATCAGGATCGTTTCATCTAAATCACCATACAAGAATGCAGTCTTCACATCCATTTGTTCCAGTTCAAGATCGAACTGTGCCACCATGGCAAGCAACATTCGAATGGACCTATGCTTCACAACAGGAGAAACACACATCATTGAAGTCGACACCTTCTTTCTGAGTGAAACCCCTTGCAACTAACCTTGCCTTGTATCTTTTCGACGTCACTCCTTCAATTCCTTCCTTAACTTTGAAAATCCATTTACAGCGGACTAACCTTGCCCCAGCAGGTTTCTTGATCAGTTCCCAGGTATGATTATCATGAAGAGATTTTATCTCATTATCCATGGCCTTCAGCCATTCAGTCTTATTTCGACTCCTCATAACTTCCTTATAGTCTCAAGGTTCTTCGTCTAGAACCTCACTTGCAGAGATTAAGGCATAAGCTATAAGATCTGCATATCCAAGTCTTTGAGGTGGCTTGATGACTCTTCTCGACCTATCTCTCGACAATAGGTAGTCATCGTCAGTTTCCTCAACTTCAGCATCTTCTACTTCTTCTTCGACTTCATCTGGGATATGCAATTCAGCATCAACATGCTCCACCTCAACAGGAATCTCTACCTGTTCCAGCTCTTCGTTAGATGTTTCTGTACTTCGACCAACATCATCAGTTTTCTTAAAAGCCATTTCCGCTTCATTGAAGACTACATCTCGACTGGTGATACACCTCCTGTGACCTGGCTCTAGGCACCATAGCCTATAAGCTTTGACTCCTTCAGGGTATCCCATGAACATGCATTTCAGAGCTCTAGGTTCGACCTTGTCTTGCCTAATGTGAGCATAGGCTACGCTGCCAAATACTCTCAGTTTGTCGAGATCTGGTGGATGTCCCGACTAAACTTCTTCAGGTGTCTTCATATCTAACGTTGTCGAAGGACATCTGTTTATCAGATATGTTGCTGTCGAAAACTGTCGAATGCCTCATTGCAAAATTCAAGGCCATTGTCGGTTCTCAACCTCTTGACCTTTCTGCCAGTCTGATTTTCAACCAGAGTCTTCCAACTTTTGAAATTCTCAAAAGTTTCATCCTTAGTCTTCTGGATGAATACCCATAATTTTCTGGAATAATCATCTACTATGGATAGAAAATACCTTGCTCCTGAATGTGATGGACACCTTGCAGGCCCCCAAAGATCAGCATGGATGTAATCAAGGGATCCATGTGTTCTTTGTTTGCCTTTGTTGAACTTCACTCTGCAAGATTTTCCAAGTACACAGGGTTCACAAAACTTCAGCTTTTCGATTTTGTCTCCACAAGCAGATTTTGTTTCCCTAATTCGACCAGACCCCTTTCACTGACATGGCCCAATCTCATGTGCCAGATTTCTGTTTTCGACTAAGGTTTCGTGGATGCAACATTTGTCGAACCACTTACAACTTCAGCCTCAAGGGTATACAAGCCTTGTTTCTTCACGCCTCTCAAGACTTCCTTCGAAACCTTCATGACTCTTAGGATACTTTTCTCTCCTTGGAAAACATATCCTTTCTTGTCGAATTCACCAAGAGAAAGCAGATTTCTCTTCAAATCAGGAACATACCTGACTTCAGTCAACAACCTTATTGACTCATCATGGAGCTTGAATCTCACAGATCCAACACCTGCAATCTTGCAAGCCTTGTTGTTTCCCAGCAATACTGATCCACCATCTTAATCACATAATTCCTCGAACAAGTCTTTGTTTGGAGTCATGTGCCAAGTGCAACCTGAATCCATAATCCACTCCTTCTTAGAGTCACTGCTCGAAACCACAAGAACATCAGATGATTCGAAATCATCTTGAACAATGGCAGCGTTGCCATTATCCTTACCTCCATGATATTTCAAGCGTTCAGGGCACACCTTTCTTGTGTGACCCTCCTTCTTACAATGGTAGCATCGAATGCCAGATGCTTCGCCACTGTAAGTCTTCGACTGGCTTTTGCCTTTCTTCTTGTCGAACTTACCATCCTTTCGTAAGAGTTTTCCTTCAACGGCCAAACCTTCGCCAACAGTCGAAGGTTTATGCTCCTTTCATTCATTCAAGTCCTTAGAGTACAAGGCTGATTGAACTTCTTCAAACGTCAGGGACTCCCTTCCATACAAGAGAGTTTCTTTGAAGTGAGCATGTGATCGAGGCAAAGAACACAATAGTAACAGCGCTTGATCTTCATCATCGATCTTCACATCAATATTTTCAAGATCAAGAATCAACTTGTTGAACATATCCAACTTCTCAGCCAATACTTTGTCTTCAATCATCTTGAATGAATACAAAGCTTGCTTCAGGTAGAGTCGATTTACCAGCGATTTGGTCATATACAAACTTTCAAGTTTCACCCATAACCCTGATGTCGTCGTCTCCTTTGATACCTACCGGAGAACCTTATCACCAAGGCTCAACAAAATTGCGCTGTGTGCTTTCTCGATCATATTTGTCTTCTCCGCTGCCGTCAATTCTGCATTCATGGCTGCCTCTCCCTTCAACGCTTCCAAACAACCCTGCTGAACCAGTAGGGCTTTCATCTTCAAGCGCCACAGACCGAAATCATTCACTCCGGTGAACTTTTCAATCTCATACTTTGTTGAAGGCATCTTCTCCATGCTCACCGCACCAATTTATTGTGAAAAACGATACCAATAACAAAGTATAATAGGGAATTATGGAAGAGAATAAGAATACAAGAATTGGTTATAACTGCTATTCTTTTACTTTCTCTTAAACCAAGATTACAAGTTTACAAGAATAACAAATAACCTCTCTCACCCTAAATTAGGATTTGCAGCTTAGCAATGATGAGAGACTAGTATGCTATTTATAATAAAACCTAACATACTAACTAATGGGCTTTTTCAGCAAGGCCCATTACACAAGCCAACTTAATAAACAAGCTAACTTAACAAATTAGGGTTTAAACACTAAAACCTAATTTAACATGCTAACAACTCTAGCATCTTCGACATCTGCATGCTAGACCCATCTTCGAATACAGCATGCACACTTCGACACCAGCATGTGAACAATCCTTCGACTTCATGCTTAACTCTGTCGAACCAAAAAAGCTACCCTTCGACAATACTAGAGTTCGATCCAATATCTCACAACCACAAAAAACATACAATAGTATCAAAAAAAATAAAGCCCAAAATCCACTCGCACAGTGAATCACCGCCCAACAAGGAGAAGCTAGATCTCAAATATCAAATCCACCAACAGCATACCAAAACCGCAAGGAAACGCCACAAAGTAACACCAAAGAACCACTAAGGACCAAGGTGCAGGTCAAGATGCTCTATCAGCTATTGATTTTGACACATGATAGGGTTCTAAATTCTGTCGCAAAATAAGAAGAAAGTCTCGAATTGATTTGAGATAGAGACTTGAAAGAGTTTATATAAAGTGGTACCCCTCACCTTACAAATCGGTTGTGTAAGGATTGAGTTAGTCCAAAATTTAATACAAAAGGAGAGAGAGTTCACAGGGGATCTATTAAGAAACCAATTTCAAGTAAAAAATACTTTTATGCTCCACCTCTTTCACATTTATTAACAAACTACAAAAAGCTTATTATTACCAATAAACTAGATAGTCTACACCACATCATGTCAAATCATAATAAATCTACCCCTAAACTTAGTCTTAGGACCTAAAGAAAGGGAAAACTCAAAAAACAATCCTAGGATCTAAAGGAAGAGTCACAAAGAAGGAGTCATCTCTAGCGTTTCTTCAAATCTGCCTATTATTCTTTGCGGTAATCTGAACCTCTTGGAGAGCCGAGAAGAACTCAGCAACCAGAGGTTCTTCGTGAACAAATAAATGTTTTTCCATCTAAGGTCCCAAATAATCCTCCCCTGATCCCACATCCCTATCTCACCCTTACTCCCATCTTGAATTTAGGAAATAAATAAAATTCTCTAAAATTTGATCTTGAGGAGAATACTTCCTAGTTAAGGTCTCCCCATAAGGATTTCAAAAAAGCAGGTTCAAGCTTCTTAACTAAATCCGACTAAGACCAATTTTAAGGTTCGTTTTTCTTGGATCCAAGAAGACACACTTCTTTACACCACGTGGAAATGAAGCGACACCCTAAGAACATTCCCCCACACCAGAAGGAGAAATTTGAGGCACCATAACGAAAAGAAAATGAAAACAAAGACAACAAATGTACATCATAATTTTTTATTTCCATTTAGCGAGAATATCTAGATTAACTAGCGGGAGGTCTTTAAGACCTACGTCCCCATTCTTTTTGGGCTTACAAACATTACACCACCTTACCTAGAAAACTTTAGAAATCTCTTTGACCCTTTTTCATAAGAATTTTCTTTGGATCCTAACTAACTTCTTCCACACTTTCACATGCATTTTAAGAAAAGAGAGAAAAAGAGAGAAAGAAAATAAGAATAACATTGAGCATAAAGTTAAGAATGATAACCATGCTTCCTAAACTAACGTACCTATCAGACCAAAAAATGAAGTATCTTCCACATCAAATTTAACAAAGATTTCCAATTAGATTCCAACTGTGGGTTGGGTCCAATTGGCAAGTCTGACTACTTAAGCAGAAGAGACTCAATCTTACGGTGCATAATCCTCTAAAAAGAGAAGACATAATCTAAACAAGATGGAATTTTCACTAGTGATGAAGAGAAAATTCACCAAACATTCCTCAATTATTCTAAAGTCATTTTTTCTCTAATATTGAAAACAACACCAATGATATCACTAACGTGGTTAAGGATAGGATTACTGAAGATATGAGAAATACTCTTGTGATGACTTTTACAAAAAAGAATAATGTTCACGTCATCACGATTCACGAATATGAATGGATTTTCTACCCTTGGAACATATAAGATTCCTGCCTTATTTTACCACAAGGTATGAGTCATCGTTGTTAGAGATGCCACCAACATTATTCTTACTATTCTTCATAATGGTGATGATCATAGTATTTACAGTCACATTTTTATATGTACTATTCTTAAAAATAAAAATTCTAGTAGGCATAGTGATGTTAGGCCTATATCACTATGAGATTTTATTCTCAAGACTGTTACCAAAAATCTAACTAATTGAATCATGATTATTCTCCCAAATATTGTGAGCCCTTACCAAAATGATTGTGTTCTTAAGAGTCTCATAACACTTATATTCTTGCTTTTTAGTCTTTTAACACCATTAATAAAAATAAGAAAGGGAAGAATGGCCAAGTAGATATGAAAATTTATATAGATAAGGCATATTAGAACCTTGAGTTGATTTACATTAGGAAAACTCATACCTCAACGAGGTTTTCCCCCAATTTAGTCAATACTATAATGAAGTGAATTATTATTGTATCGTTTTCTATAATGGGCATCCTAGTCATATGTTTAGACCCTCTAGAGGAATTAGACAAAGGAATCCATTACTCACATATATTTTAGTATTGTGGAATGAGTTCTTATCTACTATGATTATCAAAAGTTAATATTAAAGTCACAAGCATGGTATAAGAAGAAAGGTATCATGGCCATAAGGGATGGCTTTGACCAATCCTCTCCTTCTTTTTTTTGGTCTCTCTTCCTTTTTTATTATATTAAAGGAGAAAATGATATCTCATGAAATTTAAAATTTACTCACACAAAGGAGTGTTCAATGCTCCCGAGCTAATCAAATCCTCAATTTTTTGTGAAACATCAAAACGGGGAGACGGAAATTATATATGTACATTATCGATTTATCTTATATTTTGATGTTTTATTTATTGTATTTTTTGTATTTTGAGTTTTCTCGTTGATCTCCTCTTACACACAAAAAGTAAAATGGTTTTCTTTCATAAAAAAAAAGTGTTGACTTAAGTCAGCCTCAAATAAATTAATTCAAGATTATTCATGACTTGATTCAAAATATCAATGGTGCTTGAATCGATTCAAGGCATATTGTGAATTGATTCAAAGAGGTTTTTTTGTTGAACATGTGACTCCACACACAGTAAGGGGTGAACTGTGGGGGTTTAAAAACGGTAGTTTAAAACATCATTATTTTCAATTATATAGAGTTTAAAATCATTTAAAAATATGTTGAATATTGCAGAAAAATAAAGGTAAAGAAAATATATGGAAAGCAAAGATGTAAGGAATAAGATATGACACTAGAGCTTATAGAGGTTAGATCTAAAATAAGTCACCCAATTCTCTCTCCAAGACTTAATTTTGAGAGTATTCAGTAATGCTTATGAGCTATTAGTAGGTTGAACTCCCAAACTCACTTATACAAGGAAACATGAAGTTTAAGGTTAACTTCCAACCAAACAACAAACAACAGACTAAAGTGGTTAATCTTCCGTCTAAACACAAATGAAGCTTCATGGGATAAGTCTCTAAGCTCAAACCTAGGATTTTATACTAGCTAATATCAACTTCATCTCTATCAAATCTTATCTTCATTTTGTTCATGGAGAATCATAAAAAAAATTGTGTTATGATTAATCGTGGGGAATAATTAGAGGTCTAACATTTCATTCAGTGTGTAGTTTTCAAACAAAATTTTGATCTTAAAGGAATTCAAGAAGTGAAGTTTCTAGAAGAAAAAGAGAAGGAGCTCTTTCCATTGTTGTGGAGTTTCTCATTGAATTGTAAACCTATTATAGAAAGGGATTAAAGGCTAAAAATCTAGATTGAGTGAAGGTCAAAGATTCAAAAATTGAAAATCAAGATCGAGTTGACGATCAAAGGTAGTAATTGTGGTAATTAGTTAAAGACAATTTTGAATCAAGAACTAAGGAAAAAGATAGTTTGCATTTGGAAGTTTATCTTATTTTTTTATTGAATTATTATTACAAAAAAACTGACTCAAGTAAATATCAAGTTTTTATGGTTCACCTTCAAAGACGAGATAAGGTAGTACAAGGATGAAAACGTTAAACCCGTAAAATCCTAGGGCATTTCTCCCTCACTCTCTCTCTCTCTCTCACTCATGTTAATTACCTCTAATATTATATCTAGGGCTGGAAATGAGTCGAGTCGAGTCGAACTCGCCTCAGCTCAGTTTGACTCGTTAAGAATTGGCTGAATTCGAGTTCGAGTTCGAGTTCATGACGAATTTTTTTCAGCTCAAATTCGACTCATTAATAATTGGCTGAGTTTGAGTTCGAGTTCGAGTTTATCTCGAACTTTTTTTTCTGGTCAAACTCGACTTGTTAGAAGTTCACGAACATCTCGATTCAACTCGTTAGGTTTATCTTATTAGGTTCAACTCGCTTATTTCACGGACTTAAAAGTAATTTTTTTTAAGTCTATTTTTTTACATATATATTTGACATTTTAAATTAATATTTTTTAAATAAAAAATATAGAAATAAAATAAAATTTATAAGATTGGAATTTATACGATGTTAATTTTATTTGTATAATTATTCGTAGAAATATTTTGCTCACTAGAGAATATAAATTATGAATTAAAATCGTTAGATTGAAATAAAATATGATACTAAGATTTAGAAAAAATATTTAAACCTACTCTTAAAGATAATATAATATATCTCATATATAATCGATTTGACTCATGAACCTAACGAGTCGAACTATGAATAGTTTAAATTCAGTTCATTTAGTTAATGAACTTAGTTTTTAGCTCATACTCAACTCATTTGGTTCATGAACCTAGTTCATTGATTTAATTTTTGAATCGAGTTTCGAACTATTTTCGAATTAGTGTGGTTCATTGCCAGCCCTAATTATATCAATTAATTTGCCTATCTAAATTTATTTTATTTTTAATTATTTTAATTTCATAACATAGAATTTTAAGCCAACAAAGTGTAAAGTCAAATAAAAGAAATTATTTTAATTTATATCATTCATTTGCATTGCATGAATAATTTATTTAATACAACATTAAATCATTTTTATTTTTAATTTATACTATTTATTTGCATTGCATAAATTTTATTTAATATATTTTATCAAAAATTAAATATTTATAAAAAAGATGAATAAATTAATCAATTCACTTGAATAAAAGTGTAAACGGGGTTTAAGTTATGTCGGCAAGACAATCTATATTTTTTTAATAAAATAACTTATTAAATTTTTGGACCATCAAACGTAGGTTCGCCCAACAAAATATGCAAGCAAAATAAACATGTCTGACTAGTTAAGATTTGGGAAAAAATACAATTGTACATTGTTGTGAAAAACGATACCAATAACAAAGTATAATAGGGAATTAGGGAAGAGAATAAGAACACAAGAAGTGGTTATAACTGCTATTCTTTTACTTTCTCTTAAACCAAGATTACAAGTTTACAAGAATAACAAATAACCTCTCTCACCCTAAATTAGGATTTGCAGCTTAACAATGATGAGAGACTAGTATGCTATTTATAATAAAACCTAACATATTAACTAATGGGCTTTTTCAGCAAGGCCCATTACACAAGCCAACTTAATAAACAAGCTAATTTAACAAATTAGGGTTTAAACACTAAAACCTAATTTAACATGCTAACAACCCTAGCATCTTCGACATCTGCATGCTAGACCCATCTTTGACTACAGCATGCACACTTCGACACCAGCATGTGAACAATCCTTCGACTTCATGCTTAACTCTGTCGAACTGTCGAACCAAGAAGCTACCCTTCGACAATACTAGAGTTCGATCCAATATCTCACAAATCTCCACCTTGGACCTAACTCTACAACGTCAAGGAACAAACTAGCTTTCTTCATGCAGCTTTATCAACTGCATACAGTGGAAAAACTTGCAACTCGGCAATGTCTTGGTGATCATATCAGCAGCATTGTCTTCAGTCGAAACCTTCAGCACTTGGACTTCTCCACGCTCGATTACTCCTCTGACGAAATGAAGCCTCACATCAATGTGCTTAGTTCGCTCATGATAGGCTGAATTCTTCGACAGGTGTATTGCACTTTGACTATCACATTTAACAGTGATACCTCGACCTTGAAGTTTTAGCTCCTTCGCAAAACCTTCAAGCCACAATGCTTCTTTCACAGCTTCAGTTAGGGCAATATACTCCGCTTCAGTGGTTGATAGAGCAACAACCTTCTGAAGTGTTGTTTTCCAACTAATTGCAGTGCCAAACATAGTGAAAACATATCCAGAAATAGATTTTCTGGAATCCATACAACCTGCATAATCAGAGTCGACATATCCTTCTATTACTGCTTTAGTATCTTCACCCAAGGCTCCACCATAAATTAGGACTCTATTCAGAGACCCATTTATGTACCTTAAAATCCACTTCAATGCTTGCCAGTGAGCCTTTCCAGGATTCGCCATGTACCTGCTTACAAGACTGACTGCGTAAGCTATGTCGGGTCTAGTACAAACTGTAACACCCCATATTTTCTAATTTTAATTTAATCAGAAATTAAATTATTATTTGGAATTATTCGGTATTTTGGTGGAATTATTTGGAAAGAATTATGAGATGGGCTATTGGGCCAAGTGTGGTATTAGTAAAGATGGGGTGTTATGTTAGTAAAGCCCTTTACTAATTAAAATGTTATTTTTCATAAAAATAAGGAAAATTGGGAGAAAGGAAAATTGGGAGAAAGGAAAAAGGAACGTGAAAAGAAGAACAGAGGTTTTGGGGAACACGAAGAACCGAAGGAGAACTAAAGAGGGAGAGACCAAAGATTAAGCACTCTTGGCTAAGGTAAGGGGGGACTCTCCGGTTATCATCTATTATTGTGTTCTTGGATAATGATATTGATTAGGGATGTTGTTGAGTCAATTGAGTCATATGATAGATTTAGGGATTGGGTGGAATTGTATGATGTTTGATCCCTATATTTGAATCCATGATATCTATGTTGTTATAATTTCAATTGATGTGTAATTGATGTATTATGAGGTGTTTTTCGTGTGGTTTGTGCATTCGATTTCCCTAGGTTCGTACTGGTATGAATTGGGTGAGTTTGGAATGTGTAGAATGCTGTTTTCTGCAGGTTGGGGTTTCTGAAATCGCCGGTTCGCGCCGCGTGCACGGGGTTGGCGCCGCGAACAGGTGGGCAGAATGCCAGGAATTTGTGATACGCACAGGTCGCGCCGCGTACCTGTGTTGGCGCCGCGAAGGCGTACTTGTTTTCTCGTATCGCGCCGCGTGCATAGGTTGGCGCCGCGAACACGTTTGTATGGTTCAGGTCGCGCCGCGAGTCTTGGTTGCGCCGCGTGCTGTAGCGTTAGTTGTTTTCTGGAAAAGTTAAATGATGTGTAACTTTCGAACCGTATGTCCGTTTTTAGTGTCGTTTCGAGCACGATGAATCTTATGAGATAACCTACGTATTTAAATGATGAAATGAGGTGTGAATCCAATTATTTTTTAAAAATGATTTTATTTCTTGGTGTATGATGTATTGTACATATATGTGATGAGATATGTTAAATACATGCTATGTTGAAATATTAATCATGTGACGATTTGTTTAATTGGATGATATATTGTTGACATATATGATGAAATGTAACAATATAAGATGTTGTTTTGAGAAACATTATGATGTGATGATTTGTTGAGAATTATATGATGTTGATTGAGTTGTGTTGTAATGATGTGGATACATGCGTGTCCTTCTTGTTAATGATGATGATTAATGTGGACACATGTATGTTATTTAATGATGGTGATGATGATGATTGACTGTATTTGAATGATGCTAATGTATATAAACATACCTTGATGATGATGATGATGTTGACGATGATGATGAAATGAGTATTTGATGATGTTACTCATTAGACTTGACGATGGTATAAGTATGTTGTATATGTTGCATTCATTCATGTGCATTGATGATGTTGTATCCATAAGGGTGTGTTGGATCAGTGAAGGGCATGATTCCCATTGTGTGGAATCTGTGCTGGCAGGGCCGTATCTGGATGATGTTGGATCGGTCATGGGTTATTCCCATTGGATGATGTTGGTACCACATGCATAGTGTCAGTTCATACATATGCATACTTTTATAACATGATTGGAAGTATTTCAGTGTTATAATATTGATGATGTGTTGATTGCGTGTTTTGTTGAATTAATGTTGAGTATGATTGTCTGTTTGAAAGATGTGTTCTGTTGGCATTTGTGTAAATGATGAATGTTCCTGATAATTTGAATATGATGAATTGGGTGTGAATGATATAACTATGATGTGTTGTTATTTAAGATGCAATAACATTTGTTAACTGTGATGAGATTCACCCTTACTGTTGACATTTTCAGATTGAGGATAGCTGCTTTCGACTTGGTGAGGATTAGCTCATAAGTCGGTTTAGTTGTTGTGTCGGTGTCATGCTCTGATAGATGTAACACTGGGAACGCGATGTTTTGAGTTTTGATTATAACTCTATTGTTTATTTTATTTGAAGTCTGATACATTAACGATGTAATGTTGACTTGATGATTTGATTCCGTTGTGTAAACATGATTTTTATCTAATGAGTTATAATTCAGATGTTTCAGTGAATGCATGACATATGCCGAACGTGTGTTTTCTTTTATTTTTGAATTGTGACACCCTTTGCATGTTTACTCTGATTTAATTTTGTTAATTGTCGCAGGGTATTAGAGGGGTGTTACACAAACCATAGCATACATCAAAGAACCAACTATATTAGCATACGGAATGCTATTCATATAGGCTCTTTCGACATCAGTACTGGGACACTGATCAATACTCAGCTTGAATTGAGGGTTTGTTGGAGTCACAACTGGCTTCGAATTCGACATACCAAACTTTTCAAGAATCTTCCGTAGATATGCCTTTTGAGATAAGCATAACTTCGACTTCTTTCTATCTCTTCGAATGTCAATTCCAAGAATCCTGGAAGCAGCTCCCAGATCCTTCATATCGAACTCCTTATTGAGTTCAGCCTTCACCCTCGTCACATCTTCAACATTGTTGCTTGCTATGAGAATATCATCCACAAAAAGCAACAAAATAACAAATGAATTACCAGATCGAAATCTGAAGTAAACGCAATGGTCGAACTGACTTCTAATGAAACTTATGCGTGCCATGAACTTGTCGAATCTCCTATTCCACTGTCGAGGAGATTGTTTCAGCCCATACAAAGATCTCTTTAACTCGCACACATAATCTTCCTTCCCCTTTTCGACATACCCTTCAGGTTGCCTCATCAGGATCGTTTCATCTAAATCACCATACAAGAATGCAGTCTTCACATCCATTTGTTCCAGTTCAAGATCGAACTGTGCCACCATGGCAAGCAACATTCGAATGGACCTATGCTTCACAACAGGAGAAAACACATCATTGAAGTCGACACCTTCTTTCTGAGTGAAACCCCTTGCAACTAACCTTGCCTTGTATCTTTTCGACGTCACTCCTTCAATTCCTTCCTTAACTTTGAAAATCCATTTACAGCTGACTAACCTTGCCCCAGCAGGTTTCTTGATCAGTTCCCAGGTATGATTATCATGAAGAGATTTTATCTCATTATCCATGGCCTTCAGCCATTCAGTCTTATTTCGACTCCTCATAACTTCCTTATAGTCTCTAGGTTCTTCGTCTAGAACCTCACTTGCAGAGATTAAGGCATAAGCTATAAGATCTGCATATCCAAGTCTTTGAGGTGGCTTGATGACTCTTTTCGACCTATCTCTCGATAATAGGTAGTCATCGTCAGTTTCCTCAACTTCAGCATCTTCTGCTTCTTCTTCGACTTCATTTGGGATATGCAATTCAGCATCAACATGCTCCACCTCAACAGGAATCTCTACCTGTTCCAGCTCTTCGTCAGATGTTTCTGTACTTCGACCAACATCATCAGTTTTCTTAAAAGCCATTTCAGCTTCATTGAAAACTACATCTCGACTGGTGATACACCTCCTGTGACCTGGCTCTAGGCACCATAGCCTATAAGCTTTGACTCCTTCAGGGTATCCCATGAACATGCATTTTCAGAGCTCTAGGTTTGACCTTGTCTTGCCTAATGTGAGCATAGGCTACGCAGCCAAATACTCTCAGTTTGTCGAGATCTGGTGGATGTCCCGACCAAACTTCTTCAGGTGTCTTCATATCTAACGTTGTCGAAGGACATCTGTTTATCAGATATGTTGCTGTCGAAACAGCCTCAGCCTAGAACACCTTTGTTAACCCCGCACTAGTCAACATGCATCTGACTCTCTCCAAAATAGTTCGATTAAACCTTTCAGCCAAACCATTTTGCTGTGGAGTACCTGCAGTAGTTCCATGCCTTGCAATACCAGAGGTAGCACAAAAACTGTCGAATGCCTCATTGAAAAATTCAAGGCCATTGTCGGTTCTCAACCTCTTGACCTTTCTGCCAGTCTGATTTTCAACCAGAGTCTTCCAACTTTTGAAATTCTCAAAAGTTTCATCCTTAGTCTTCTGGATGAATACCCATAATTTTCTGGAATAATCATCTACTATGGATAGAAAATACCTTGCTCCTGAATGTGATGGACACCTTGCAGGCCCCCAAAGATCAGCATGGATGTAATCAAGGGATCCATGTGTTCTTTGTTTGCCTTTGTTGAACTTCACTCTGCAAGATTTTCCAAGTACACAGGGTTCACAAAACTTCAGCTTTTCGATTTTGTCTCCACAAGCAGATTTTGTTTCCCTAATTCGACCAGACCCCTTTCACTGACATGGCCCAATCTCATGTGCCAGATTTCTGTTTTCGACTAAGGTTTCGTGGATGCAACATTTGTCGAACCACTTACAACTTCAGCCTCAAGGGTATACAAGCCTTGTTTCTTCACGCCTCTCAAGACTTCCTTCGAAACCTTCATGACTCTTAGGATACTTTTCTCTCCTTGGAAAACATATCCTTTCTTGTCGAATTCACCAAGAGAAAGCAGATTTCTCTTCAAATCAGGAACATACATGACTTCAGTCAACAACCTTATTGACTCATCATGGAGCTTGAATCTCACAGATCCAACACCTGCAATCTTGCAAGCCTTGTTGTTTCCCAGCAATACTGATCCACCATCTTGATCACATAATTCCTCGAACAAGTCTTTGTTTGGAGTCATGTGCCAAGTGCAACCTGAATCCATAATCCACTCCTTCTTAGAGTCACTACTTGAAACCACAAGAACATCAGATGATTCGAAATCATCTTGAACAATGGCAGCGTTGCCATTATCCTTACCTCCATGATATTTCAAGCGTTCAGGGCACACCTTTCTTGTGTGACCCTCCTTCTTACAATGGTAGCATCGAATGCCAGATGCTTCGCCACTGTAAGTCTTCGACTGGCTTTTGCCTTTCTTCTTGTCGAACTTACCATCCTTTCGTAAGAGTTTTCCTTTAACGGCCAAACCTTCGCCAACAGTCGAAGGTTTATGCTCCTTTCGAACTGTGGGTTGAGCCTTGGGCTATTAGCACATGGACCAGGAGCAGCCATGTTGACAACAGTAGGTTGTATAATAACTTCCGGTTCTTCTTCCGTGAATAGTTCGTGAAAGAAGAGTCCTTCTTGCGACTCGTCAATAGTTTCAAGTTGTTGTGACGATGTCGCGGTTGCGTTGTCTCTTGTTCTTGCTATGTTTGCTCTTCTTCGTGCTTTGCTATTTAACCTCCTAGCGGTCCTTTCGATCTCGGGATCAAAAAGAAGTTGATCGCTAGAAACTTTGCTGCGCATACACGAATTTCTGAACAAACTAACAAACGAGTGAAACAACCAAATCAAGAAAATAAAAATTAAAACTCAAAATAAGAACTATTGCAATGCGTGCAATATTGACACCAATCCCCGGCAACTGCGCCAATTTGTTGAAAGTATTTGTGGGTAAATATTTTCGGTAATATATCGTATCCACAGGGATTGGTTAATATCACTGCCGTTCTATAGTTGTTTATTTTGAGTGAGAAAAAGTAATTGGATATGTTTTATGATTCTAATATTGTCAAATCTAAATAATAATAAGAATGCAAATAATGAGAATTTGTTAACGATTAAGGAAATATGTTGAGCTTTTAGGGTTCATCAACCTATTCCTATACAACTTATGGATTAATTCACAATTGAACAATCATTTGAACTATTATCTTCACTTATCCTCAAATATGATTCCATGTCTGCAAACCAAATTAGATAACTTTTACCGGTATGAGATTCGATCTCTCCAAATATCAATAACGATAATAGTAATTAAGAACGATAATTATGAAAACCCAATCACAATTCCATCTCTGCAAATTGCAATTGAATCAATATAGTAACCTAGGGCAAAAGTAAAAATCCTCTCTTTCGATCAAGGATTCAACAATGATGTAAATTAAAAGCAAGGTTTCTTATTGATAATAAAATTCAAACAATTGTTCATAGGAAAGAATCAATGGTATTGTATATTCATAGGTTAACTACTACCTTAAACTCAACAAGAGGAATTTATCTCTCCATAGACATGAAGAACACACAAGAATCAATGGAGGGATTCATCTTCTTCAACGAAATTTCTTCAATTGGTAAAGAATTGGCCTTCAATTGTTGCTCGTGACTGCAAACTCAGAATGCTCTCCTAATTTCGCTCACAAAAGATCTCCCCTTCACTTGGAAGCTAGGGCCTCTATTTATAAGTTTTGGGCTTTTAACGCCGAGGCCGCGGCGCGGCAACGGAAGTACGCGGCGCGATCAGAAACAGAGACTTTGGTGCGGCGCTGGCTAGAACTCCCGCGGCGCGGCTTTGTCAAACTTCATCTTTTTGCTTTTCCTTTGAGACTTCCAGCTTCCTTTCCTCTTCATGTTTTCCTAAAGCTTCAGTTCCGCTCTAAACCTGCATCAATAATACCCACAAGTGATTCGATTTGCTTTACACATGAACTGAACCTTTTCAGTTCAATTCTCATAACAAACCTATGGATCTATCACAATTTGCATTAGTTTAGACCAGAAATTACTTATATTAACACATGAATTTACCATTAATTTACTCCTAACAAACTCTCCCCAACTTAGAGCTTTGTTTGTCCCTAAACAAAATTACTTACCTCCAACAAAACATACCAACAGTCATGCAACAAGTTTTTCAAAAAGTTTTCTCAAGTGGTTCAATTTAGTAACCAAAGCAAAATACTCCTTCTCTTCCTGCAAACTCAGAACATACACACGAAACAAATTTTGAAAGCAAATTACCTCCAGAAGTTCAAAACACTACACAATTGTAATTGAATCAGCACTAATCACTCTCATCAAAAAGTATGATGAATAAAAGAGGGGTTAAACACTCATCCAAACAATTAAATCAACAAAGATCCATATCATACGTTCACCAAATTGTTAGCATCAATTCGTGTGGAATCTGAGAATCAGAAGGTCTTTCTAGGGTTGTAATGCGGTTTAGATTCAAAGAAAAGAAGATAATCAAGGGTTGTTCCTAATCTAGGGAAGCATCCAAATCATAACTCATTCCTTCTTCTCTATACTTTAATTCTCACTCATTCATCTTTTTTCATTCGTAGCTCAGTGTTTCTTTTTCTTTGCTTTTTCTTTTTTTTCAACAACTGTTTAGATTCAAACGTTGTTCTTTTTCAACAAATTTTTTTTCAAGCTACGAATTTCTTTTATCCTTAACAGATTACTACCTGTACTTACTCTTCTTTTGATTGTGACTCTCCCCAACTTGGAGATCAACCCGTATCTAGATTATATGAATGCTCCCCTACTTTCTAAAAAGGTCAAAGAGAAAACACATCACCAAATTTTATGGTTGATGGTCCAAAACAAAACTTTTATTGAGATCAAAACTCACCAGGTATTTTCCTCGATGCATATTATGATGCTTATCTTGACCTCAGGCTCAAAGAATGGTTAGCAACGGATCACACTCTCACAGAAGAAAATAAGTTTTCCGTCGGAATTGGCTTAAAGAAACTCTCAGATTCAAACAAGTGCCTAAATCACTTTCACAGATTTCCACAAACGATGCAACAAACGGTTTAGCATGATACAAACAAGTCAAAACAATTGATGGTCTCCTGCATATAGTAAACAATGGAAAGCTTTCCTCACAATGGTTAAGGCTAAACCGATCCAATAAAATAGTGTACCATAAAGAACTTATGTTATGTATTTACTAACAACCTAAATTTCATGCACACATTAGGAGTTTGAGTTCAAAAATCCGTACCTGCTTTGTTACTTTATTGAAAAAGTAGGCGAACTAAAAAATTTCAAAAATTTTCACTTCACTCACTACCACTTTCACGCATGTTGCTCCATTGTTGGTATTTTGCTTGAGATTTTCATTATGCTGTGGGACTACTCATTCTAAACTGGGGACAAATAACAAACATAAAAACATAAAATTGAAATATGCAAAAGAGTAAATCCACCCCCAAACTTGAACTAAACATTGACCTCAATGTTTCAGAACAAGCCCGAGAGGGTTGACTCACAAGGGGTATTGCCATATCAATTGATTCTTCCTAGATTTCACCAGAAAGGTCCCCTTATTATTTCCTGAAATAAAAATAAACAAAACAAAATAAAACATTAGAAGTGTGGGTTACCTCCCACGAAGTGCCTCGTTTAACGTCACATGGCTTGACGGTTCATGCTTTCAGGGTTTTAGGAATGGTGCATGTTGCTCCACTCCCCCGAAGTAATCTTTTAACCGTTTTCCATTAACGGTTCTCCTCTCTTTTGTCAGCGGATTCTCTACCATAATGGCACCGTGGTCGCTTATATCTTTTACTATCAGTGGTCCAGACCATTTTGTTGTTGCTTTACCCGAGAGACATCTTAGTTTTGAGTTGCACAGGAGTACCTCTTGTCCAACTTGGAAGTATCTCGGAGTTTGAGTTTTGTCTTCCTTGGTTGCTCCCTTAGTTGCATCGATTTGGAAGATATCACTCTTGTTCTTAAGATGCTTCTTGGCCTTGAACAGAGTAAATTTTACCTCTTCATCTTGCACCCTTATTTTCATGATCCCTTCATCCAGATCAATCATCATTCGAGCGGTTTTCATGAATGGCCTTCCTAGAATCACAGGTACCTCATGATCTTCTTCCATGTCAACAACCACAAAGTCTACCGGGAAAAAGAATTTGTCTACTTTAATTAGCAGATCCTGAATCACTCCATAGGGTGAAGCGATAGACTTGTCGGCCAATTGTAATGTCATACTAGTAGGCTTCATCACAACATTCCCTAGCTTCTTGACAATGGATAAAGGGATTAAGTTGATGCTCGACCCCAGATCAATTAACCCATCACCAGTGAAATTACCTCCAATATTTAATGGTAAGGTTACTCGCCCCGGATCGGATTCCTTTCTTGGAGTAGTTCTTTGGATTATAGCACTACATTGAGCATCAAGCACCACAGTTTCTTCATCTGTGCATCCCTTTTTCTTCGTGAGCATGTTCTTCATAAATTTAGCATATTTGGGCATTTGCTCTAATGCTTCGGCAAATGGTATGTTTATGTGGAGTTGTTTGAAGATGCTCATAAACCTGGTATATTGCCTGGCATTGTCCTTCTTTGACGGAGCGTGGGGGTATGGTAGATGTTGGCTTGGTATCACATGATCTACCTTCTTTTTCTTAGAACTTTTTCTTTTCTCTGTCATCCCTCTTTCTTTCTTGGTCTCATCTATTTCTCTTTCAGCATCTTTGCTCATGGTGCTCACTATGATTTCATTCTCCTCATCTTCCGCAACCTGATTATTATCCTCTTTCTCGGTATCATTGATTTCAACTTCTTTCTCAACGCCTTTCTGACCGGTTCTAGTCACCACTGCTTTACAATGCTCTTTAGGATTATCTTGAGTGTTGGCGGAGAATGTTGCATTTGACTGAGTAGCTGCAATTTGTTTAGCCAGTTGCCCTACTTGAGTTTCCAGATTTTTAATTGCAGCTTCCTGGTTCTTCTGATTTGTCATTGACATTTGCATGAACTGATTCATGGTCTCTTCCAACTTAGATTGTCCTCCTTGTTGTTGTGGCGGCGGTTGAGTGTATGGTTGAAAAGTTTGTTGCTGATACCCTTGATTGTTGGGTCTTTGTTGATACCCTTGGTTGTTATTCCTCAGAGGATAATTCTGTTGATATGGCGGAGGATTTGGATGTTGATTTTGCCTTGATCCTTGGTTGTTATTCATATAGTTCACTTCTTCTGCCAAGACTGGTGGGCAAAATCCAGTTTGATGATCTCCCTTGCACAATTCACACTTAGCAACCTGATAAGAATTTGAAACTCCATTCAGCTCTTTGATTTGTTGTGGAAGTTTGGACATTTGTTGTGTTAAAAGCTCCACTTGTGAGGTTAGCAATTTATTCTGAGCGAGTAGAGCATCACTTTTGTTCAACTCCAATACTCCGGGTTTCCTATCCCTGACCGTTCGATCATGGTTGCCCTGACGATCATTTAGAGCCATTCGCTCTATTATCTGAGTAGCTTCAGCAGGTGTCTTGGACATGAGTGAACCACCAGCTGTGGCATCCAAGAGTGTCTTGTTTGTAGCTGTGAGACCGTTACGGAACATGTGGATTTGATCAACTTCCGCAAAACCGTGTCGTTTGCACTTTCTCAACATAGCTTTATACCTTTCCCATGCTTCATTCAATGATTCATTACTGCCTTGAGAAAATACTGCTATCGCTGTTTTTGCTTCAAAGAATCGGTTTTGAGAGTAAAACCTTTCCAGAAATTTTTCTTCTAAGGTGTTCTAATCAGTCATCACTGTTTCGGGTTGATCCAGATACCAATCTTTTGCCTTAGATAACAAAGAGTGTGGGAACAACCTCTTGAACAATGCTTCTTCATCAGCTTGAGCTACACCAGTTGTACCTGCTAACTCATAGAATTTAGTAAGATGTGTATACGGATCTTCGTGATCCAATCCGGCGAAAGGGCTTGCACACACCAACTGTATGATACCGGTCTTCAATTCTGAAATCCGCCCGTTGGCGGCAGTTCTAGCGAACTGTGGGTTGAGCCTTGGGCTATTAGCACATGGACCAGGAGCAGCCATGTTGACAACAGTAGGTTGTATAATAACTTCCGGTTCTTCTTCCGTGAATAGTTCGTGAAAGAAGAGTCCTTCTTGCGACTCGTCAATAGTTTCAAGTTGTTGTGACGATGTCGCGGTTGCGTTGTCTCTTGTTCTTGCTATGTTTGCTCTTCTTCGTGCTTTGCTATTTAACCTCCTAGCGGTCCTTTCGATCTCGGGATCAAAAAGAAGTTGATCGCTAGAAACTTTGCTGCGCATACACGAATTTCTGAACAAACTAACAAACGAGTGAAACAACCAAATCAAGAAAATAAAAATTAAAACTCAAAATAAGAACTATTGCAATGCGTGCAATATTGACACCAATCCCCGGCAACTGCGCCAATTTGTTGAAAGTATTTGTGGGTAAATATTTTCGGTAATATATCGTATCCACAGGGATTGGTTAATATCACTGCCGTTCTATAGTTGTTTATTTTGAGTGAGAAAAAGTAATTGGATTTGTTTTATGATTCTAATATTGTCAAATCTAAATAATAATAAGAATGCAAATAATGAGAATTTGTTAACGATTAAGGAAATATGTTGAGCTTTTAGGGTTCATCAACCTATTCCTATACAACTTATGGATTAATTCACAATTGAACAATCATTTGAACTATTATCTTCACTTATCCTCAAATATGATTCCATGTCTGCAAACCAAATTAGATAACTTTTACCGGTATGAGATTCGATCTCTCCAAATATCAATAACGATAATAGTAATTAAGAACGATAATTATGAAAACCCAATCACAATTCCATCTCTGCAAATTGCAATTGAATCAATATAGTAACCTAGGGCAAAAGTAAAAATCCTCTCTTTCGATCAAAGATTCAACAATGATGTAAATTAAAAGCAAGGTTTCTTATTGATAATAAAATTCAAACAATTGTTCATAGGAAAGAATCAATGGTATTGTATATTCATAGGTTAACTACTACCTTAAACTCAACAAGAGGAATTTAGCTCTCCATAGACATGAAGAACACACAAGAATCAATGGAGGGATTCATCTTCTTCAACGGAATTTCTTCAATTGGTAAAGAATTGGCCTTCAATTGTTGCTCGTGACTGCAAACTCAGAATGCTCTCCTAATTTCGCTCACAAAAGATCTCCCCTTCACTTGGAAGCTAGGGCCTCTATTTATAAGTTTTGGGCTTTTAATGCCGAGGCCGCGGCGCAGCAACGGAAGTACGCGGCGCGATCAGAAACAGGGACTTTGGCGCGGCGCTGGCTAGAACTCCCGCGGCGCGGCTTTGTCAAACTTCATCTTTTTGCTTTGCCTTTGAGACTTCCAGCTTCCTTTCCTCTTCATGTTTTCCTAAAGCTTCAGTTCCGCTCTAAACCTGCATCAATAATACCCACAAGTGATTCGATTTGCTTTACACATGAACTGAACCTTTTCAGTTCAATTCTCATAACAAACCTATGGATCTATCACAATTTGCATTAGTTTAGACCAGAAATTACTTATATTAACACATGAATTTACCATTAATTTACTCCTAACAACTAACTAATGGGCTTTTTCAGCAAGGCCCATTACAAAAGCCAACTTAATAAACAAGCTAACTTAACAAATTAGGGTTTAAACACTAAAACCTAATTTAACATGCTAACAACCCTAGCATCTTCGACATCTGCATGCTAGACCCATCTTTGACTACAGCATGCACACTTCGATACCAGCTTGTGAACAATCCTTCGACTTCATGCTTAACTCTGTCGAACTGTCGAACCAAGAAGCTACCCTTCGACAATACTAGAGTTCGATCCAATATCTCACATACATGTTTTTAAATCAAATAAATTTCCTCACATGTATTATCTATTTATTATTTATCTATGTACGATATTATTATAGGGATATCTCTATTTTTTTAAAGATAATATTTAATTTAATTAAAATAATTTTCCTAAAACATTACTATTTTTTAAATTAAATTAATATTTATATGATAGTAACAATTTTAAATTATATTTATTTATGGTGGTAAATTTTTTAGTACCTATAAAAATTTTTTTCAAGGCCAAAAAAATAATTTTATTAATTATAAGACATAAGTAATGCCACATAACCTATTACATCAAAATCTAAATTTAAGTTAAGTTGGATACCAAGTACTTTAATATAAATTATATTAAAATTTTATTAAATTTAAAATAAAATAAAATAAATATGTCATATAACAATGAATCATAGTGTTTGATTGGTTGAGATATCGATACCCAACTAAATATAAATACAAAGATTCCTAAATGTACAACGTTATTATTTAGAGCTATGCTTACTACCTATTTATTCACACCATAGCTTAAATATTAACAAAACAAAATTTCCTTGCACAGAGATCAAGATAAGACAAATAATTAAATAATAAAATGAATGCATTCTATGGATAATTATAGATGTAGTGTCAAAAAAATAGTGTCAACTTATCATTTCCCTATTATTATTTATAATGACGTTGTGTGAGTGCGAACTCAGTGGTCTCTTGCTGGCAAAATTCAAAAAGTCATGTGAAACCAATGACTTTATGACATTTGTTAGAACTACGCCTTATCCACTCATTCCGACTTTTACATTAACCAAAAAACACACTACTGTCGGCAAGTCTTCAGAGCGTGTTGCAGATCTAAATCATAAAGTTGAAAATAGAATTCTTCACCCTTATCATTACATTTTAGCTCCCAGAAAGAATTCTCATTTTGCAGCATTACATTTTAGCTGAATTCGCAACTCCATTATGGTTCTTTCTTTTCTTTACCGTCTGATTTCTCGTTGGATAGCTTCTGTTATGGCTTTTTTTCAACTCCAAACTAAGGAGCAACCACTGTCTTTGAAGCTTCTGGTAGACACAGATACTAACAAAGTTGTATTTGCTGAAGCAGATAAAGATTTTGTCGACATTCTCTGCAGTTTCTTAACATTTCCATTAGGTACCATTGCAAAACTTGTTCAGAAAAACTCAGAAATGGGTCCAATTACAATTGGCTGTCTCAACTCTCTCAATCAAAGTGTGGATAATCTTGGCTTGTTGACTAATTATAACTCATCCGAAGATTACTACCAATTTCTCAAAATTAACATTGATGATACTATGCCTACAAATTACTTCATGTGTTCCAGGTTTGATGAGTTTTATTATCAATGTTGTTATTTGAGCTTAGGCACCAAAAAGCATTATTGTGAATTTGGACATCCTTTGTCCCGTTTACTTTCCCTGTCATTACCCATGTTTCAATTTTGCTTGGGATTTGTCAAGTTTAATAGAAAATTTGTCATTAGCGATGATTTAATTGTGTTGCCACACTCCATGGATCACACCATCTTTGATCTCATCAAGAACTTTGGAATTAAAGACACAAGCTCGGTTAAAGAAATGACTGTCAATGTCACTAAAGAAAAGGTTTTGTTTCTTAGTAATTTATTAGTATCATGAATTCTTCAATTCATTTTTGAGTCTCTTATTGATTGGTACTAATATTCGGTAGGTATTGGATCTTTTAAAGTGCTCGTTTTTTTCCAAGACGTCTCTAACCGATGTGTTTTTAGGAGTGAAACCTCTTATTGACAGATCAAGGATTTTCTCTTGTGATGTTAAAGACATTATTGGTGGTGATATTCATATCTCTGTGAAGCTGGTTATAAGAAAATCAGATGATGTTATATTGTATGCTCAAGGGGGACAAGATTTAGCAGAGTTGATTATACGATTTCTGACATTTCCGTTGGGAGGAGTTTTACGCAGGTTACAAGGGAATAATTCTATGGGGAGTATTGATGGATTTTGCAAGAGCATAGCCGATTTAAATGAAGACGAGTATTTCATGTCCAAAAATGCAAAGAAAAGGCTTCTGGAGTTAAGTGTTATGCATTATTATTGTCATGTTCATGGTGATAGTACTCCCAATCAAAGAAAAGCTAAAGTCACACTTTACAAAAGTAATGAAGTTTGTAATGGTGTGCATAATCTATTTAAAATGAAATTGGTTAATACCATTACCACACCGGCTAAAGAACATCCTATAAGTTATATCAAGACACATGAAATGTATATGGTTACAGATGATCTGGTCGTAGAGCCGTTGTTGTCTCCAGTTTCATCTGTATTTTTACTTAACCGTTTCAAAACTTCTCTTAATGATTTGGAGGAAAAAGTTGTTACCATTGGCATCAAAGAGGTAACTATAAAATGTGAAATACACTACTTTATAGATTTTTCACCCTCACTATTTTGTGTTTGTGTTTGAAGTTTTCATTTGTTACTAGACTGATTATGTAGCAATCGTGTATCTCACGTTATTGTGACCCTGCAGAGTCTCAGCATATTTAAGGAAGCTTTAAACTCAACATCTGCTCTCACAAATGGTCTCCGCCACCTGTTAACCCAAGCTAAGAAGGAGAAATGAGAACGATTAAGTTTGTAACAGAAAACAACACTGCACCTTTCTATTTCGCGTTTATTTCAATTCATGCATTAATGTTTTAAAGACCTTGAATTAGTTCTGCAAGGTCTGTTTTTTTCTTTCCCTCTCCAGATAGAGATACATGCTACCAACTAACTCTCAATTATCAACAGCCAGTAAATTTTTCTGCATAACTATGAAATCAGATAGTGATTTCAAGGTTATACAATTAAGAAACAGAATTTGCAATAATTGTATACAATCAACAATGAAATCAGATAGTCCAAATCATGATTACAATGAAATCATTTTCCTCTTACTCATTTTAGGTAATGTGTTTTATCTACCATTCAAAATTCATAATATAGCCGATTCAACATAGTGAAGGATATGCCATTTATTGAAGCATAGTCTTATTGATGTAAAAAACATATTTTACTACATATTTCATAGAGACGCCTCAATCACTCACCCGATTCTTCACAGTCACCAACATTAGAACAAAAATTTCAACTTTGCCACTTCACTCTCCATCTTTTCCCCCACGGCATATTAAATGTGATGTATCAAAAGTTAGCACAAACTGATATGGATTTTTTTACCTCCATGCCACTAATATGAAATGATAATACCATAATGCCACAATGTGAAAATAAATTACCAATGTGCCACACTTTCAGTTCACGTCCGGCCAGGCCTTGGACGGACTGGAAGTAAAAAAATTTCACGTGTTTGGGTCCGGCCAGGGGTGGGCCGGACGCAAACTAGGCCCTTTATTTTTTTTTTTTTAATTGATTTAAATGATTATTAAAAGCTATAATTGATTTTATATTTTAAATAAAGATTAAAAAACCATAAAATTAAATAAAAAACATTAAAATATAATTAAAAAAATTTATTTGCCAATATTTATAAAAAACATTAAAATATAATAAATAACATTAAATATGAATAAAAAAAATTGTATTTCCATAAAATTGGGAGACATCGTACAATGACCTTCCACAATGGTTATTGGTAATGAAAACACATCTGCCTGGAATGGTAATAGACTTGGAAACATTACCTGCCTTTTCAAACGAAGGCAGCCAGTTGGGTGATAAGATGATATTCCATCGTCTATTTTGGGCTTTTCAACCATGCATCCATGGTTTTGCTTATTGCAAGCCAATTGTTCAAGTCGACGGAACATGGTTGTATGGAAGGTACAAAGGGACATTGTTGATGGCTGTTGCACAGGATGGGAATGGTAACATTTTTCCAATTGCTTTCGCTATTGTCGAGGGTGAAACCAAGGATGCTTGGAGTTTTTTCCTTCGCAATCTAAGAAGCCACGTGACACCCCAACCCAATCTATGCCTAATATCAGACAGACATCCATCGATTAAAAGTGCCTATGATGATCCTGCAAATGGATGGCAAAATCCTCCGTCTTCACATGTCTATTGCATTAGGCATATTGCGCAAAATTTTATGCGTGCGATTAGAGACAAGGAACTACGTAAAAAACTCGTCAACATGGGTAATAGTCTAATTGATCTTTGTGAAGTACATTTTTCAAATGATCTTTGTCGGTTTCTTGACTTGTTTATTATTTGTAACAGGATATGCATTGACGGAGTCAACATACAACTACTATAGGACTGAAATTCGTCAGACAAACAGAGATGCTTTGGAGTGGATTGAAAATATACCAAGGGAGAAGTGGACAAGGGCGTTTGATAGAGGGCAACGATGGGGACACATGACGACTAACCTTGCAGAAGCAATGAACTCTGTGCTAAAGGCAACCAGAAACCTGCCAATAGCGTCTTTGTTTTCGGCCACGTATTTTCGGATGGGAGCATTATTTGGTCAACGTGGACATGAATGGACAAAGAGGTTGACATCGGGCCAAACTTTTACAGACAAGTGTATCAAGGGGATGACTGAAGAAGTCAACAAAGCAAGCAGTCATAATGTTTATCAGTTTGACCGGGAAAGGTTCTATTTTATGGTGGCCGAAAGAATGAACCGCAACGACAGTCGACCAACTGGTACTTACGGTGTTGATCTGCGAAAAAGAACATGTGATTGCGGAAAATTTCAAGCGTTCCATTTGCCTTGCTCACATGTAATTGCAGCATGTGAAAGTATACGCCAAGACTACACCATTCACATACCTGACGTGTTCAAGATACAACATGTTTTTAAAGTCTACCAACAAAGCTTCCAGATCCTCCCACATCAAGACAATTGGCCGCAATATAGAGGAGCTACTCTTTGTCATGACGAAAATATGCGTAGGAAAAAAAGAGGTCGTCCAAACAGTACTAGGATTCGAACCGAAATGGACGACGTGGAAAAGGAAAAGAGAATGTGTGGGATATGCCGTGAAGTAGGCCATATCCGAAGTAAATGTCCATATGTAGCAGGCCCGTCCAATAGGCCTCGTTAATGTTTGCTTCAACTAGCTTTATGATTGTAATATAATGTCTTTTTAATTGAGTTTGCAACCATCAATGACTAAAACAACATTTCACATTAAACATAACTTAAACAACATTTCACATTACTAAAACAACATTCAATGACATCGAAATAAAGACAACCACAAATAAAACAACCACACAGGAAACAATTAAAATGACCTCACAGGAAACAAATAAAACATATTCTAAGAGATTACAACCATCAACACAATATCATGTGGTCCTAGCATCATCATAAGGACACCAGCGTCATTTTTCACGGCTCTCCAAGAACGAGTTACTACTCCGTTTGGGCCTTTCTCCGTGACCTGCCTTTCAATTTTCCTTATCTTTTCACCCTCGAGAATGTTATCGTCTAACCATCCGATCAAGTGCCTCTGCAGATGCTCGAAAGTTTGGGTGTTCCATAGTTTGATCTTCAACGGAGGCTTCGTTGCTGAAAAAATAATGTTGCATCTCTCCTCATAGGTGGAAACGTTGGAAGGGGTTCAGAAGACATCTCCAATAGTAATAGGCTAAATTACTCCCAAGATCCTTTAAGTTATTTAATTGTAATAGTTTAGTCCTTCAAATTTTTTTTGTAACAACTTGGTCCTTTTGGGTGATTTCTGCCTCCTTTTTCTCTCATTTTAAACATTTAGAAATGTTTATTGTTGTATTTTTGGTTGCATTTCATTATTTTTATACCATTCGATATAATTGCATCCACAATTAACATATTTTCTCTGTTAAAAAAGGATAACGGTGTGCACATTTGATAACATAAAGGACCTAATTGTAGCAAAAATAACATGAAGGACTAAACTGTTACAATTAAATAACTTAAAGGACTTTCAGAATAATTTAGCCATAGTAATACTAAACCTTCAATTGTAACTGGTGTGAGTGGAAATGTGGCTGTACAATCTTATTTATAGGCAAAAAAAAATAATAAAATATATGTCCTCGTCCATCTATTGGCCGAACTTAAACATGCTCGTCCATCTATTGGCCGAACCTACACATGTTCGTCCAACCCGTGTCTTACTCATATTATTAATAATTAAAATAGCATTTTTTTTAATTTTTTATTATATTTTATTATATTATAATGTTTTTTATTATACACAATTTTTTTATTCATATTTAATGTTATTTATTATATTTTAATGTTTTTTATAAATATTGGCAAATAAATTTTTTTAATTATATTTTAATGTTTTTTATTTAATTTTATGGTTTTTTAATCTTTATTTAAAATAAAAAATCAATTATAGCTTTTAATAATCATTTAAATCAATTAAAAAAAATAAATAAAGGGCCTAGTTTGCGTCTGGCCCACCCCTGGCCGGACCCAAACACGTGAAATTTTTTTACTTCCAGTCCGTCCAAGGCCTGGCCGGACGTGAACTGAAAGTGTGGCACATTGGTAATTTATTTTCACATTGTGGCATTATGGTATTATCATTTCATATTAGTGGCATGGAGGTAAAAAAATCAACTGATATGCCCTAAGTATTGGTTTCCTTACAAAATTGAAGAAAGGAATTTGTTTTCTAAAAGAGCACTAGAGGGTTTTTTTTCCAATATTTTTCTCTAATTTTTGCCAAGCTTCTTTTCCATTCAGAAACTAGAGATGGATGATGAAGTGATAGAGTGGAATTTCGATATCACGGAGATGGGTGATGAAGTGATAGAGTGGAATTCTGATATCACAGAGCGGTCTTTGGGTGATATGGGTCAGAATTCCGCTTCGGTGGAGAAGATGAAGCTGCAAGATTGGCACTCCAACGACTAATTCAGTAAATAGGAGAAAAGTAGTTTTAGAGTGGGAGTGTATTGAACACTTAAAACCGTCCGCCTGTGATTCGGCACCTTGTATGGGTTACCATTCAATTAGATCCAACGGTGAGAGAGGTGATGGAGGGAGTGAACATGTGTCCTCGGCATGGACGAAGGTCCACGTGTTTTTCCTGCCTTCTTCTTCAACACTTGTTATCGGGCCTTCTTCGTGGGCTAGTGAGCGGCCCAGAATAATTGCTCCTAAGCCCTTATTCCTATGTCATAGAACGGGGGCTTTGTCGATTTCGTCTTCAGCCCGCCTCTTTTAAAAAAAATATAAGAGCCTTGATGAGATGTTGATTTCTTTGAAGAGATGCATTAAATGTCTCCCTCGTGATTAGCAACACTTCGCAAGCACATCTCAGCATGTGTCCCTACGTCTGACGCTAATGATTTATTCCATTACTTCTAACGTATTTGTGCCACCTTTTCTGGCAGAACATACAACTTGTGGGTCACTAAGTTCGTCTTTTTTAAGGTAACGTCTAAACATGAACTTTTCTTTTCTTTTATACTTGTTTACTTGAATATGTTTTATAGAAAAAAGAGTTATGGGTTTTAGCCTTTTTTGTTTTATACTTTGATGAATTCCCTTGCAATAGATGAAATTTGGTGGGGGCGCGAAATTTGTCTTTTTATCGACCATGTGCTCTTTTTTAGAGTAATTTATTTTATATGTTGGCAGTCTTTTTTGACATGGACAACACTAAACTTAGAGTTTAGAAGAAAGCAAGAGATAACTCTGCCATGTGGGTGGATTAGGAGATGATGGATGATGTGCAAGCCTTCGTCAGTGAGGGAGTCTGGACCATGCATTCATTGAAGTGGGTCCCTCCTCAAACTGAGAAGTGATTTCCCAAAGGGAATAAGAAGATTTGCAGCTAGTATGATGAGTGTGTCATCCCTTTCCATGAATGTTTGTTTTCTTGATAAGTTTTTGCATCCCCTTTAACGAATTTGAGGTGGGCATTATAAATCATCTAGTAATTTCTCATTCATAATTACTCCTCCTGATATGGGCTTGTATCAAAGTCTACCGGTACTGGTGTGAATAAAAGAAATATGGGTTGTTTCTAACATTCTTCTTCCACCTCTTTAAAACCCATGAATTTTTTACATTTCACCCCGAGATCGAATAATCTAATTAACTTCAAGCACCAGTACTACCTGGTTAGCCCCCTTACCGAGGTGGATCATGCTATAACATCTTATTCTAAGAATAAACTTATATGAAGAGGAAATTGGAATCCTTATTTGAATATTTTAGCTTTATTAACGGAGTTTCTTGTTTGGAGGCAACACTAAGGAAGCAAAAGAAAACGTTTATAGAAACACGCTTGCTAGTGCAAGCTTCTACAAAATAGGATGGACAGGTCATCTTTGGTGAGCAATGTAGGATATTTTTTATTTTCTTTGGTATTGTTATGATAAGGACATTGACCACAAAGACTATGAAGTCAATGTTTTAAAAACCGGTGAGTATATTGGGTCACTGGTTCATCGGTCGAACCACTGAGTCACTAGTCGAACCGCATGGCTAAACCAGACTAAACTAGATAACTCGGATTAATAAACCTATCATTATAACCAAACTATATATGTATAAAATCAGTCGAACCAGATCATTCAATCTCTAAAAAAAATATAATTAGCACTTAAATTTTTGGAAAATATCATATGATAAATTCACTAGTTGATAAATTAAATTCAAATTTAAACATAAGTATCACATGTAACAAAATAGTACAAATTACAAAGTCTAATTGCAACATAATCTAATTGAGTACTTTAGAACAAAAATACTCCAATATCAATTAAATTTAATTCCAAGGATGTAAAATTATTTCAATGTTGGGATCTCTTTCAATATCAAAATCATTTGCGGAAAAATCAATCGCATTTGCCACATCTTCCCCATCATTGATATCATTGCTTTGGTTGTTTTCTCCAGAGTTAAGTTGTGCATCTCCCTAAACATCAACTTCATCCAAATTTAATTCATCTATAACAACATCAATTTAAAGAGTTTAGAAATTGACACATTTGAATAAATTAAAATAACATAATTGTAATCACAAAAATAATACCATACCAATATCATTTGAAATAGAATGGATTGTCATACTAGCAAGATCTTTGTGTAGTGCTTCCACCTCCTCAATGGTCAAGAATGGTGGTGAATTCTCCAACACCCAATTAGAATGATCGCCAAGTGTTTCAAAATTGATAGGATCGTAATTTCGTTTCTTCTTGGTTCTATAACTTATTAACGGTAATGTCAAACATATAATCAAACAAACTTAACAAATCAAACAATAATATACATTCCTAACAAACCAAGAAATATCACATATTCTTAAGTATAGAACCATATAATATTATTAATAAAGAAAACAATATCATATAGTTTTAACTATAGAACCATAAAACCAATATTCATGTCATCAAGTATCGAAACAATAGCATATAAAACATAATACGTGCAATACATATTTTGTAGTTGTAAGTTGTAATGAACATAAACGAGATCATTAAGCTTTTGATGTTCCAAATTATTTCTCTTTTTTGAATGAATGTGTTCAAACACACTCCAATTTCGTTCACAACCAGATGCACTACAAGTTTGACTCAAAATCCGAATAGCCAGCTTTTGCAAATTGGGCGCTTAGTTCCATAAGTGTCCCACCATTGATATAGAATAATGCATGTGAAAAATTACAAAATATTTTAAAATAATATTGACATTGTACAAAAATGCATAAAGTTTATCATATAATTTTACCTGGAAAAACTTCATCTTTGTTTTCTACGGTTGTTGTCCTTCCAAAACTACCTTCACAATTTTTTAATGAAGTGATTTCAACAGTTAAGTTAGATCGCAAGTCGTTACTATCATAAGCATACTTTTCAATGACATCCAAAAGATCTTGGGTGGAGCATCACATGGTTCCTAACGAGGCTCGGGCGACTAGATCAGAGGTAGACTGGAGTTGTGTCGACGGGTAAATCACCTGGTACTACAAAGTGTCACACCCATACATGATTCCCACTGCACCGGGATCACCGCCCAGACCAGCCCACAAGAGATTTTGCGAACTCATCAGGCTCAGTTGGACCACACTCAAGATGTTCTTCCTCGGTGTCGTCAAATAGTTGACATGGAGCGGGCAGGCATTGCAGATGGTTTCTTTTTTGAGGGGTCTCATGCCAGACGTGTAGTGGATGGTATGATTAGGATGGCAGAGGAGACATTTTTGTACCATTGACATCGTGCCAGGACATGTGGGAAACTTTGACGGTAGAGGCAGAGTAGCCAGTAGACGGCGTGGTGGACGCAGAGGCGAAGGCGGGGTCAGAGGCAGAGGAAAGGCGCATGATAATGTCCGACACACAGTATGTGATTTTTTTTATATCTGTATTTTGATTTCATTTTTGTATGTTACTTTGATTATGTATTTGACATGTTGGTTGACGATTTACACGATGTATTTTTTTTGTGAACCATTTACTATTGCTTTTAAATTGCATTACTTTAATTTACTATAATTTGATTTTTCATAGATGTTATAAAAAATGAGTTTTTGAATGAAATGCATATGATTTGAAAATATAGCGTAACGATCCTTATGTATATCTACGAAACATTTTGTTTTTAACACGTTCCGTAGATGTAGTCACAGAAGAATTGCTGAACTGAAATAATTTGAATTAACTAAATATTTACTTTATTTTTTAACGCTTTCGTAGATGTACCTACGAAAAAAATAAATTAAAAAAAAAAATGCTTCGAAAAAATTAAGGCGCATAATGAGATATTCTCTCAAATTTTAAATAAAATATTTTTTGTTTTTATGCGAACATAAATTAAAAATAACCCAAATAATGATTGACATGTTAATTTAATAAAAAAATCAGACAAACGATAATGGGAAACTGAACCCGCTCTCGTCGAGTAGTGGCCAAATGTCTGATAGTGAGAGTCCGAGCATCACGGACATTATGTTATCATTGTCCTTCTCGCCCGTGATTCGGACCGCAAGGGACCCACTCATCCCACCATTAAAACCCTCTCCCATTACGTGTCACTCCCGCCGCGTCTCTCTGAATGCTGAATACTTCACTTCAACCAACCAAACATAGCAATACATTTGTATTACTCTTTGTGGTTCTAACCTCTAACACTCTCTTCTTCTATTTCTCTTTCTTTTGGTTTTTTTTTTTGTCACCACATTCTCTTCAACCAACGTAACGTGTCGTCGACTCACTGATTCATTCACTCGTTGCTTTTTAGTTTAGACGGAAGCTCCATGGATCCTACACGAGCTTTTGTCAAAAGTGTTAAACGTGTTGTTGTTAAGGTTCGAAACAACAACATACATGTTCATTTCCTCTTATGTTTATTGATCCAAATGCATAATGTTCTTTAGATCGATGTGAATGTGATACGTCATATATATATATGGATGGAAATGGAAGCTGATGAAGTGGTTTTGACGTTTTGTTCTTTGGATTTATTGTTTATTTTTAGAAATTTTTGTAGTAACCACGTAAACGAGATCTAGATAAAGTTTTCAGTTATGAAGTTTATGATCTATCAACAATATGGTTTTCTTATGTACTATTCATCCATGATAATATGTTATGGATTTTTTTTTTATAAATGGTTTCATGATTATAAAGTTAACTATTTATGTGGTTTGTGATGTACATGAAGGTCGGAACTGCAGTGGTTACTCGAAGTGATGGTAGATTAGCATTGGGAAGACTTGGAGCTCTCTGTGAGCAGGTGATAACATAACATTCTGAACCTTAAAATCAGAATATCATACACCATGGTTTAAATAATGGTCGCTGCTGCGTATCACTGCCGGCACCTTCCAATATCATTATGTCGCGGTCGTTTTTTAGAACCTTTACATACACAACATGAGCCAGAACTACAATACTTGTATTTGATACTTTCTAGTTTCTTCAAATTATGCAGATCCGAATCTAGTAAAATAACCAAATATTTTATTGTACTATAGTGCTTTTGGGCATGTAAAGAGAACAAGACTATTAGATTCTATAGTAAGTAAGGTAGATCAGATGGAGAGAAGACAAACAATTAGAGAAAGAGGAAGACCTAGGAAGACTATAAGAGAAGTTATTAACAAAGATCTCGAGATAAATGATTTGGATAGAAGCATGATTCTTGATAAAACATTATGGCGAAAGTTGATCCATGTAGCCGACCCCATTTAGTGGGATAAAGCTTAGTTGCTGTTGTTGTTATATTGCTTTTGAAGATGAAGTGTATATATAAGTATGTGATATTCTTCATTGGTTGTGTATTTGTTTTTTTAAACTAGAAGCTACTGTTTATGCAGCTTAAAGAGCTAAATACAAGAGGATATGAGGTTATATTGGTAACTTCAGGTGCAGTTGGTCTTGGCAGGCAAAGATTAAGATATCGCAGATTGGCCAATAGCAGGTTTTTTAATCTATCTTATGCATTGTGGATTTTGGAAAGAACATTATTTTTCCGTGTTATGCTATTTAGTATAAAATGTTGTCAAATAGCGGATATAGTAGCACTGTGACAGTATATCATGGAAAATTTTGAACAAACGCTATCTTTTATGATCCATTGACAACAATGAATTCACATAGGATTTGTAGGATCTTCTGCGATCTTTTTCATGATTCTGTCACGATGAAGCTGATATAAATTTACTTGTTATGTAGCTTTTCTGATCTTCAAAATCCACAATATGAACTTGATGGCAAAGCATGTGCAGCTGTTGGACAGAGTAGTCTCATGGCTCTCTATGATATTATGTTTAGTCAGGTGCGCACAAAATTAACTTTTTAATTCAAAATGTGGCGAATCTTGTAGAACGATTCTTTTGTTTAATTAATCTAGCTTATTCTTTTGTATTGACGTGGTTTTCCCTGATGCAGCTTGATGTGACTTCATCCCAACTTCTTGTGAATGATGGATTTTTTAGGGATACCGATTTCAGAAAACAACTAACTGATACCGTTCACTCGTTGTTGAATCTAAGGGTCATCCCTATTTTCAATGAAAACGATGCTGTTAGTACTAGAAAGGCACCATATGAGGTATGCTTCTTTTCCTTAAAATATTTCTCTTCAATTGGCATTATTCATTTCTAATTTGCTTTTGAAAAACCTTAAAACCTTGTTAGGTTTGTTTTCTCGTTTTTCTTGACGAAGTTACTTTTAAATGCAAGCTTCTGCAGGACTCATCTGGTATCTTCTGGGACAATGATAGTTTGGCTGGTCTATTGGCGTTGGAACTCAAAGCCGACCTTCTTGTTTTGTTGAGTGATGTCGAGGGCCTCTATAGTGGTCCTCCGTCTGATCCAAAATCGAAGTTGATTCACACATATGTAAAAGAAAAACATCAAACCGAAATTACTTTTGGAGATAAGTCAAGATTGGGAAGAGGGGGTATGACTGCTAAAGTTAATGCTGCTGTTTGCGCCGCTTATTCTGGCACGCCCGTGATTATTACCAGGTATCAAGTAGTTCTTAAAGTTTTTTTGCTAAGCTTTAACCGATGTTCAACCTTTTACAATTTTCTGACATTGAACTGCATTTCAACCTCCTTTAGCGGCTATACTAATGACAACATCATGCGAGTGCTTCAAGGAGAAAGAATTGGTACGGTCTTTCATAAGGATGCTCACCTGTGGACTAGCATAAAGGAAGTAACTGCACATGAAATGGCTGTTGCAGCACGCGACAGTTCGAGGAAACTTCAGGTAGCAACCAATTGAGAATCTGAAAAACAAGATATATTTTCATGAATTTCTTCATGTTTTGATTTAACATAAACTATTTTTGGTTTCAGATTCTTAATTCTGAAGAAAGGAGGAAGATATTGCTCGATGTGGCTGATGCATTAGAGGAAAATGAAAGTATGATAAGGATTGAGAATGGAGCTGATGTTGCTGATGCAGAGGAAGCTGGATATGAGAGATCACTTATATCGCGTTTAACACTTAGACCTGAGAAGGTAAGAACTTTACTTAATCAATAATGAAAGATTCATATGTTAGACTCGCATCAGATAGTGAATATTTCTTCGATATTTTTTATCAAGTGTCTCAAAGGTATCCCGATCTTTATCTGACCTTGATTTGTGTAATTTCAGATTGCTAGTCTTGTAAAGTCTGTTCGTAAGCTGGCGGACATGGAAGAACCTATTGGTCAGATTTTAAAGCGAACTGAGGTCATAACCCTATATAATCATCTCACAAATCAGTTAATAAGTAACACTTGAAATTGGTTATGTGATATTGTATTAATATTAAACAGTTTCAACTACTTACATGCTGAATGATGTAACTGAATTTTGGTGTGTAGCATTCAATTTTGTCAATTCTGATTACTGTTCTTTGTATCCAGCTAGCAGATAAACTCATTTTGGAGAAAATATCATGTCCTCTGGGTGTACTTCTAGTTATATTTGAGTCTCGACCCGATGCTCTTGTTCAGGTTATAACATACTTATTCTTTCTCAATTCGTATCTATCCTACATATTTATGATTGATTTGCTTAATATGTTGAAGTTGAACATTGATTCTTACAATGATTCTTGAAATGGATCAATAGATAGCTGCATTGGCAATTCGAAGTGGAAATGGTTTAGTCCTCAAAGGAGGAAAGGAAGCCAAACGATCTAACGCGGCCTTACACAAGGTTTGTTGATTTTATTTAGGGTTAAACATGTTGGTCGTCGTTAAACCAATTCCTAGAACCCAACACAAACGATGGATATTTGTTTTCATACTTATTTTCTTCATTGTTGCAGGTCATTACTTCAGCTATTCCAGATAAAGTTGGTGAAACACTTATCGGGCTTGTGACTTCAAGAGAAGCAATTCCTGATCTGCTTAAGCTCGATGACGTGATAGATCTTGTGGTTCCCAGAGGAAGTAATAAGCTTGTTTCTCAGATTAAGGATACTACGAAGATTCCTGTTCTTGGTCATGCAGGTAATACATATAGTACATTTTAAGTTTCTTATTTGTGATCAAACTTCTAAACGAATAATTTTCATATATATTAAGAAAAAAATGTAGTATACCTAATGTGTACATTTTGTGTTACACAGATGGAATATGTCATGTATATGTTGACAAAGCTGCTAATATGGATGTAGCAAAGCAGATTGTTAGGGATGCAAAGACTGATTATCCTGCCGCCTGCAATGCAATGGTTCTTACAGTTTAAATCCCATGGAATGCTTCATTACTCATTTTCAATTAATTATGTAAATAAATTGAATCTATATATTGTATCATGGTGCTCGTAGGAAACTCTTCTTGTGCATAAAGATCTGTCGGGAAATAATGGACTCGATGAACTTGTTGCTGAACTCCAACGAGAAGGTTTGATTTTACTGCTTATTTTGCTATCCAATGTGTATGTGTCTGTGTCTGTGTCTTTGTCTGTGTCACTGCTTCGTAGTAATAGGATAATAACATGGCTGTTGTATACTGATCTATATGCAGGTGTTCAACTATATGGTGGACCAAAAGCTAGTGCCTTGTTAAAAATTGCTGAAACAAAATCTTTCCATATGGAGTATAGTTCACTGGCTTGTACAATCGAAATTGTCGATGACGTATTTGCTGCAATTGACCATATACATGAAAATGGAAGGCAAGTTTTGGTTCCTTGCAAGGCTTGTTTATTTTCACTCACTATTATTGACATCATTAAGAATCTTTTATATCAATCTTAACTATTTGTTGTTTCCTGGTTCTGCAGTTCTCATACTGATTGCATTGTTACGGAAGACAGAGAAGTTGCTGAAACTTTCTTACATCAAGTGGACAGGTATGCGTAGAATGCTTTATTCTAACAAAGAAAAAAATATTGCACACTTATTTTAGTTGTCTGACACATCTTACGGATGTCGAACATGGCAACACGCCCAATTTGTTAATCTCAAGATCTTTCTTAATAATTTCTCTTATAGTTTTGCTCTGATATGACAAATGAAAATTAATTCTTACCTGATAGTGCTGCTGTATTCCACAATGCAAGTACGAGGTTTTGTGACGGGGCACGATTTGGGCTTGGCGCAGAGGTATTTTGCTTTCAAGAAACATGTTGTGATAATAGTAATAGCAGCAAAGCTATTCATATTTCTCAAATGTTCTTAGTTTTGTTATTTGTTGATCAGGTTGGAATAAGCACGAGTAGAATTCATGCCAGAGGTCCTGTAGGAGTTGAGGGCTTGCTAACAAATAGATGGTATGAAATATTGCAATGTCTCTTTGTATTTATGTTTTTTTTTTTTACTTTCTCGATCATCGACGCTTACTTTGGTAAAATGCAGGTTATTGAGAGGGAATGGGCAGGTGGTAGATGGTGATCGAAATGTGACTTATACGCACAAGGAACTTCCGGTACAAGCATAATAATAGCTATGCGATGAGTTGAATCAGAGATTTGTTTCACATTTTAAGGAACATTTTCAGGGCAAAGAAAATTACTCTTTGAATAAGAGTATTATTTGGCTGTGTACTAAGTTTCTCTTTGATAAGTTACTGCTTAAGATTGTGATCAGCAATGCAGTGACAGATATAGATATCTATAGAGCCATCTGAAACAGTACTTCCTTGTGTAGTTGAATAATCATACATTTATCATTCTTCTATTAGTAGAGTTCTATCGTTTAATTATGAAAATCACAAGATTAAACTATCGATGGAAACTACGAGTGAACAGCTAGTTTGCAAGCCTAACAAACTTAACAGAAAAGTAACAGAAAAAGAATTCAGTTGTGGCCACCAACTGAATCCCAACTGCTAAGCTTAACAAACTGGTTGCATTGAGATGTTGAGACGTACTTCACAATTCTCCACCTTGACTCAATATCAAAAAAACTCCTTCCATAAATTAAGCTCCCAAGCTAAACCACTTACTCTTCACAAAAACCAATGGTATCTTTTCAACTGTGATCTGATTTGTATCAATCATATATCCCTTATGAAATGAAGCTTGACATCGATGTGTTTTGATATATTATAATAGACTTGATGTTTAGATAGGTGAATAGCACTTTGGCAATCACAAAAAATTGGAACACAATCTTGTTTTATCCCAAGTTCACCAATCAGACCCTTCATACACAAGCTTCTTTAACACTTTCAGTTAGGGCAATGAATTCTGCTTGTGTTGTTGATAGAGCTACCACTGATTGAAGAATTCCCATCCAACAAATACTTGTACCAAAAAGTGTAAAAACATAACCAGAAATTGATTTTCTAGTATCAGTATTACATGCATAATCTGAATCCACATAGCCTTTGATCGGCTCTATGTCTTGTTCAACTCTTTTGAACCTTAAACCTAATTTCAATGAACCATTTAAGTATCTCATGGTCAATTTAGGAGCACACCAATGCATAGGTCTTGGGTCAGCCATGAACCTACTGATAACATTTATAGCATATGCCAAATCTAGCCTGTTGCATATCATACCATACATTATGCTACCAACACCCCTAGCATAGAGCTCATTCTATGTATTTCCTCATCAGTTTTAGGAGCAGCCTGTGTAGACAATTTGAAATTTTGTCCTAAAAAGTAGTGACAGGTCTTGACTCATGCATCCTGAATTTAGTGACAACTTTCTTCAAGTAGCTTGCTTGGGACAAGAACAATTCTCCTTTAGCCATGTTTCGTCTAATATTCATGCCTTAAATCCTCTTTGCCTCTCCAAGTCCTTTAGCCTTGTCTCCTAGACACAAGATGATGGCCCTCTTTGCTTTTTCAATGTGATATTTTTTTCTCTATCTAACATTGTTGTAGGGAGAGTTGATTCACCTTTCAATGCATTCACCAATCCTTGTTGTACCAGAACATCATTCATATTTATCTTCCTAAGACAAAAACCATTGACTCCATTATATATATATATATATATATATATATATATATATATATATATATATATATATATATATATATATATATATATATATATATATATATATATATATATATATATATATATATATATATATATATATATATATATATATAGCTGTAATGGCTAGTTTGCAAGCCTAACAAACTTAACAGAAAAGTAACAAAAAATAAAATTCAGTTATGGCCACAAACTGAATCCTAATTAACTTAACTGCCAAGCTTAACAAACCGATTGAATTAGATGTTAAGGCATACTTTGATGCATGTAGTTACATGCAATTGCATCATACTTTCACATCTATATAATTTAGCATGTGTTAATGTTTAGACAGGATTTATCTATTTTGTACTACCTTGTGAATATGGTAAGTTTTAATCTACACATTTCTACATACTATCTAAAATAACAGTAAAAAAATATCATATTCTAGTCACTACCCTAAAATATCATATTCTAAAATTCAAGTATTCACTATCTTGGAAATAGAACTGATGCAAATGAAAATTCTGGTCATTGAGTCCTAGGACAGTTTGGGCATACATTCTTTTAGGACTGTACAGTGCCAATTTCATGATTAGTTGGTTGAGAGTGCAGACAGATAGGTATGTAGTCCTTGAAGTGTAAGTCACGTGTTTCATGACTCAAAAACTCCCTAATCCATGTTTTCATTTATGTTCCTGGTCACAGAAACATTGAGTAGCAGAATATTCTTTCTGTACTGTCAATGTTTTATCTTTTATTTGACAAATTCTTACCACCAAAATTTTGAGTAAAATAGTAATAGGTATCAAAATATTTCGGAAGTTTCATGCACTTTGTGTATTACAAGTTAAATATCATTGAAATAAGAACAATCCCACTACAATAGGAACAATGCCACTTAAATTTTTACTTTGATCTTATTTGTCAAATATTTGAATGTGATATATGCCAAAAAAATTACAACCAGATGCAATATAATAAATATAAAATTAAGCGCAATTGAATATGTCCTAAACCAAGACCGATTCGCCATCCAATACGACTCCTCTTCCTTGTGAGCTCGGGTTAAAAGGTGGCTGAGACCATTTGTTAGAGCTGATGTTGATGTCAAAGCTGCTTTCAATATGCCAAGACCTTGCGCCAATGCAACATTTTAAAATCAGCAACATCTACATAAATTGCAAGTGAAGCGATCTAAAGCTCCGGAAAAGTTTGAAAAGTTCACAACGGATAAATGCATATCTAATACTCTTTCATACCTCCTTGACACCATTGAAGACAACCTAAGAGAAGATTAAAAACATGTGATCTCTTGGTGAAGATTGCGGTCAGTACCTTCACTGAATCAGTCTTTTTTATTCCAAAATTCTTGAGAAGATCAAAGCTTGTATCAATTGAGTTAGGCAACACCTAAGATCATCGGTTACTAAAAAAGTCGGACAATCCTTAACAAATCCATTGCAGACTTTCTCTTTTTTCAGGAAAACTTGACCCATATGACTTCCACATTCGCATCTTTGATTTTTAAAACTGCTCAACAAGCTATAGTTACAACCAGGCGAATTGAAACACATGAAGAAGCGCTTCGTGGGATCGACAGTATCATCAATGTCAAGTTTAAGAGTGTCGAGATAATCTTCAGACGAGTTTCTCGGATGGAACAATATTTCCTTGCATGTGGTTGTTGTAAGATAAGAAATCAAGGTTTGCTCCGCTCTGATAAAGTGAGTTGAGACAATCAGACAACCGAGCGTAACAGGTTTCGTGTTTGTGTCCTTTTGGATAAGTCTTGCAATGGTTCCTTTTGAATAAGTCTTGCAATGGTTCCTAATGGTATGGTTTAAGAAGCTGCATAGAATGTCAACGAAATCCTTGGCAGCTTCAGCTAATAAGACTTTGTCGGTCGCTTTGTTCATAACAAGTTTCAATGACACCATAGTTTCAACTTTCAAGCACACTGTCTGAAATAGAAAATGCACCTGTTATGGATCGTGGAGGCACTGTTCTAGAGACAAATTGCTACTTTTTCTGTTCCGTTTTTACATGATCCTAAATGTTGTGTTGAAAAAAATGTTACATGAACCAAAGGTTTCGGCATAAAAGATGGATCGAAATAGTTGCACCAAATTGGGAAATTCTATGAATGATTTTGCATCCATCTTAAAGGGCAATTTGACCCTATATCGTTTTTCTAACCTGATTGAGTGTCGCCAGAAATGTTCTCATGCACACCACACCGCCACTGAACTCCATCGTGCAATGATTGTTCAAGTATGCAACGCACCATCCTCGTGCTACGTACTGTTATTGCCTCCGATCCCGGGGGAGTGCATTGTTTCGGCATCAAAAAAAGTTATTAATAGCATATTGTTTTCACCAGTTAGAGTTTTTCGGTAAAAAATAATTCATGTTTTAAATATTTATTGTAATACTCGCTCCCGTCTCAAATATACGTCTCAAATATAAGCAACAATAGGAATGCTAAGGTCAAACACTCTAACACACTCCTCTAACAGCATAAGTCACCTATAATTATTACATTCAATAGGAATGCTAAGGTCAACACTCTAACACTCTCCTTTAACAGCATAAGACAACAGAAAATGTCAAAAGAACTATTTTTATTATTTTATGAAATGCAACATTACTACCTATCACCTTATCTTCTCTCTATCACAATAGCTCACTTTAAAAAATCTATCTTCTTCATGCTAACAAATAAAACTGATATAAATTTTAGGAAAAAAATACTTTTACAAAATAAGCAGAAGCTAAATTATAGGTGAAACAATTGTTGCCAATAATCTTGTTGTAAATCTAATAAGAATTCAATCCAAACTCAAATAATAGATATGTTTAGAAGACATTCCTTCAATTCACATTTAGAAAATAATATTTCAGTGTCAGATTACATCCTGAGCTTCTTCAATATCACCGTTTCATATTTCTCCATCCCACAAATCTTCAAGACTTTTGTATGGACTGCAAGTTTCATGAACTGCAAAGTCCCCTTTAAGTAGCCTTTGCTGTATCAAACAACAAATAAACGAATAAAAGAATGTTCGATGCATGCATGTGCGTGTGCAAGATTGATTGATTTTTATGTTTTCAAAGGCATTGATCAAACCTGGTGAATCTGTGAGAATTTTGAGAAGAGTTCTGGAGGGATACACCAATCAAATAAGCTAAGGTTCTCTTTGATCCTTGATTCATTTACACTCTTTGGAAGAACACTGTGACCACTTTGAATTCCCCATCTTAGAGCCACTTGTGCAGGAGATTTGTTAAGTTTTTCAGCAATTTCAATCAAAATTGGTTCCTTCAAGATTTCTCCCTTTACCCATGATCCTGGAGAACCTAGAGGAGAATATGCCTGTAAATAAGCATAAGTTGTTAACAAAATGTAAGCAAAAAAGAACCTCAAATACATAAATGCAGGACCCAAAAAACTCATCTACATTAGTCGGAGTATTACTGTGAGATGAACACCAGTAGACATGCAAAAATTATGAAGAGCGGGTTGTTGCCAAACGGGATGGCATTCGACTTGGTTAACTGCTGGTGGAACCTTAGCGTATCTGAGTAAGTCTTGAAGCTTCTTAGTTGAAAAGTTGCTGACACCAATTGCGCGAGCCTGACCTGAGGCGAATAAACCTTCCATCGCATTCCATGTCTCGGGAAGACATAAAGGAGCCATGACCTCAGGGTCCCAACCCCTTGATCCTGACTTTGTCCTAAAAGGCCAATGAATCTGTGACAAAAGAATTTACTATCAAAAGCATCAATTTTTCATACAACCATCTTCAATTTCAGTATTGCGTTCTAAGACGAGTTTAAAATCAAGAGCGTACAAGATATAAATCAATGTAGTCAAGCTGCAGGTCCTCTAGAGTCTTTGTCAGTGCCTTTGAAACATCTTCAGGTGCACAGTCACTAATCCTGCATGGAGATAATTCAACACTCTTCAGGGCAATGTAAAATACCAAAATTCAACTTCGGTTTTATTTTCAATTCTCGAGTAAACCCCTAGTCCTCCAAATATCATAGTGTAAATTGCATTAGTCCTATAGAGCTTTGTAGCAAATATCAGTGTAGTAAAGCACGAGATCTTAAGTAGGATCGGTCGGCTGGTGAAAGATCGTAAAACTCGGATCGTTAGCACAGCACATAAGATCCTACCAAAGGGAGAAATGGTAATTTCAAATATATTTGTACACACATACACAAAAACATGAAAATTATAATTCAGGCCAAACAAAAAAGGGCCTGCACGTTTTTTTTAACGATTTTGCTACTAAAAGCTCGATCTTGACCACACCAACAACGAAAACGATATTTTTTTGATAATAGCACTCTCAGGCATCCTTGGTATGTAAGATCTTGCGATCTTATGATCCAGCATTCGATCTGGACTACACTGGCAAAGATAGTTCCTGAAATATTAAATGCCATCATACTGGTCTTCTAAATAATCTGTTTCACTAAATTGATCCCCATAGTCCTTAGATATACAAACTTCTTAACAAATAAGTTCTTTTGTGTCATCAATTTATTCCTTTTCGGGTGACAATTGTATACTTTTGGGCAACTAATTTGATGACAGAAGTCTAAATGTGACGACAGGGACACATTAATCTTCAGAGGATCAATTGAGGGTCCACTTTTCATTCTCTTCTAGATGCTGATATATTATAAACAACTGACAAATGAAATACATATTAAGTACTCTCCAATACATCAAGAGCTTGATTTGGAAAAAACGAGATCAATAATCTTTGAGTATAATAATTAGTCCAAACACATACCATAGCTTCGATGTGATGAACATTTCACTACGTTCTACTACCCCATTAGAAAACAGTGTTTTCAATGCCTCCCCTACCTGCATCAAATACAAATTCCCTAGCATAAAAAAATCCAAAGAAAATCCTACACAAATTTCCTAGCATTAAATATAAACTTTTAAATTCCGGTTACCTCTTTTTCATTATCATATACCCGAGCACAATCTATATGTCTGTAGCCAGCCTGAACAAAGCATTGATTGAGGCAATTCATACAAATAAAAAATTATCACCGAGGAATGACTAACAAACTCAAATTGAAAGGGTGTCTGTCGTGTCTGGTGTCCAAAACGTGTTAATATCTAATACTGGCACATGTGATTACATTCAATCACTTTCATTTATCGTATTATCAAAGGTGTCTACACGTCAATGTTGTGTTTGTGTCCGTGTTGAAAGTACGAAAACATTATTAAGGCACACAAATGCAGAATAACTACCTTGACTGCAGAAACAACAGCATCCCCAACAACACCAGGAGAAGCTTTCCATGTTCCAAGACCAATTGCTGGTATCTTTGCACCAGTATTCAGATCAAAATGTTGAGGACCGTGTATATTTTCTGTACCCATCTTCTCCTGCATAAAAAGCCAAATCAATATATAATTTTAAAAAAAAAAAAACATCACTAATTAATCCAAAAATCGAAAACAAGAATAATAAAAAATTAAACTTTGATAGAATTTGAAATCCAAAATGAACAAAAATCACCCTTGTAGAGACAAAGTGCTAAAGTTTTTTCCCCTCCGTTATTATGTGTTTTTATTGAAAAAATGTGACATGAAAGAAAGGGTGGGGCATAAAAGATGGATCATGCAATTTGGGAGGTACCGACGCATTGAAGACAATGAGAGAAAGAAAGTAAATTCTTACCAAATACAGTTATGGAATGGAAGGAGTTGTACCAATCTATATCAAAATGAAAATGTAACCAGTTAGCACCACAGTTCCTGCCTAATAGATTTGGGAAGAGTTTGATTCATGTGTTTCAAAATGTATAGAAATGTAGGGTGTGTTTGTGTGAAGATTAAAATAAGATTCTCTTAAATACATTAATATTAATAAGAAATCTGTTTCTTATAAAACTAGTAACAAACTCCTGCATACGCACGAGTTCTGTTCAGTTAAGTTAAACGAATTTGAATACATCATTTATTTTAAATAAAAATGATAAAAAATAAAAAAAAATAAAAATAAATGATTGATTATTTCATATATAAAAATATTTAAGTTAATAATAGATTTTTTTCCATATATCATTTTTGGATTAATAATATTTAATTATAAATATCATTTCTCGTATATAAAAATATTTGAATCAATAATAGATTTTTTCCCGTATATAAACTTCATTTTTGTTTAGGTATCATTTACAAAAATATTTGGATCAATAGTAAATTTCGTATATCAAAATATTTAGATTAATAATAAATTTTTTTCCCGTATACAATTTTTAAATAAAAAATATTTGGGTCATAATTACCCTTTTTCATAAATAATAAATTTTTTTTCCGTATACAAATATTATTTTTGTTTAGGTATTATTTACAAAAATATTTGGATCAATATTAAATTTTCGTATATTAAAATATTTAGATCAATAATATATTTTTTCCCGTATACTATTTTTTGATCGAAAATATTTGATCATAAATACAATTTCTCGTATATAAAAATATTTATGTCAATAATAGATTTTTTTCCGTATACAGGCTTCATTTTTGTTTAGGTATCATTTACAAAAAATAAGGGTATTTTGGACTTTTTCACAACCATTAATTTTCTTATATTATAGATTGGTAGATTTTTTTTGGAAGAAAGAAGTGAGAAAGTGATGAAAAAGAAAAAAAATAGAGAATAGAGAGAGATTTGATAAGTTTGATAAAATATAAGAGTTGCATTATTTTAATAATAAAATTAAGAACTTTAAGGTACAAAGACCAAAAAACCACAATTTTAATGTGGTGGCAAAAAATCAAATAAGGGTATTTTGGATTTTGCCACAACCATTAATTTTCTTATATTATAGATTGATAGATTGATAGATTTTTTTTGGAAGAAAGAAGTAAGAAAGAGATGGAAGAGAAAAAAAATAGAGAATAGAGAGAGATTTGATAAGTTTGATAAAATATAATTAATAATAAAATTAAGAACTTTATGGTACAAAGACCAAAAAACCACAATTTTAATGTGGTCGCAAAAAATCAAATAAGGGTATTTTGGATTTTTCCACAACCATTAATTTTCTTATATTATAGATTGAAAATCTAATATAATCTATACATCTATAAAAATTAAAAATTAAAAGACCTCGAAAAATAAGGTTTAACCCTACTAATTCAAAATTAATTTAAATTAATTTCAAGAGAACCTAAGAGTCTGTTTGGTTCAAATGAGGGGAGGGAATGAGAGTGATTTTAATGGAGGGAAGGGAAAAGGAGTGGAGAGGAGGGGAGGTATTTTTTGTAATTATATATATGTTTGGTTCAAACGAGGGGAGGGGAAAGGAAGGGAGAAATTTCGTTTAAAAATATGTTTGGTTCACGAGGGGAGGGGAGGGATTTTAATAATAATTTACAATTTTATCCTTGTAATTTTATATAAGTGAGATGATATTAAAAGATGAAAATATCATAAATATTTTTTTGGTAATAATATTTGTATAATTGAGTGATTAAAAAGTCATAACATATCACATAACATTAAAAAAATGAGTACACTTGATTCGTATTATAACTCTCGACACAAAATAAATTATGTGTTGATAAAAACTTTTGAATACATAAAATAAATTATAGAAAGAAACAAAAAATTACAGTAATTATAATTTTTATTAAATAAAAAAATAAAAAATAATTTGAAGGTGAAGAATAATTATAATAACTTGATGGAAGCAATAGAGAAAAACTCGCAAAAAGAAAAGCACCAACATAAAATAAAATAATAATTTTAAAATAATAAAATAAAACTGAGGATATTTTAGTAAATTTATTAAAATAAAACTCGGATTTCCTCCCCTCCCCTCCGAATCCCCCCGATTCGGGGGACGCAAAAAGTGTCATTTGGAGAGATTTTGCTCCCCTCCCCTCCTAAAAATTGAACCAAACACATTTTATTATAAATATTCTCTCCTCTTGCTCTACCTCGAACTAAACAGACCCTAAGTCTTTTTTCTACACTACACTCACCACATTGTTTGGACATTAAAGGCTGCTGATTTGTTATCACCACAAATGTTTTCACATATTTTATTTATTTATTTATTTTATTTATTCTTTAAATGCTCCACTAAACACTTCCACTTACTCATAATTCAATTGTTCAACCCAATCTCTGAATATTTATTTTATTTTATTATACTTTTCAATACACACTTTTCCAGTTCACACCATCACAACTTCATATCTCCTTTAAATTCTACCTGTTTTCTATAAACCATAACATCAATTTTTTTTACATTTTTATTTTATTTTTATTATTTAATCAACTCCCACTAATCTTGATACTTAAAAGCCCTATTACATATTTTGAGGGGGTAAATGAATCGGTATTCGTGTTTTGACGGATGGGATTTATTTTATTTATTGAAATTCTACTAATAAAGTTGAAACATTATAACCCAACCACTATCTTCACGGTTAATGTAAACAACATTAAAAGTCATTTTGAATTCTAAAGATATACAATTTCCCACATGCATATATTAAAGCAGCATTTCATCTTTCTATCTCTTTCCTATAAAACATATAAGCAGAAGTGAAACTCTCATCCTCCAAACTTTTTTTATTCCACTTTACGTCAGGTTAACTCTAAGCAAATGTGAGTGATGAATGAATGCTAAGAAACTCCATTAATGGAGAAGAACGAAGCTCTGTGAGTGCAGAGAAGAAATGAAAGAGAACGAAGAAGAAGTTCAATATTGCATTCATTAGTTTGTTACGAAGATGATCAGTGGTTTTTACACGTTTATTTACCGTTGATTTTAGTCGTCTTTGCTTTATATTGTCAAGTGTTTTACTTCATTCTTCTACATTTTATGTTTTGGTTGTGTATTTTAGTGTTTACAGGCTCAAAGGAATAAATCGAGACAAATCAATGCGAAAAAGTACAAAAAGGGGAGTTTCGAAGGAAGTGAAAAATCAAGCTACATGAGGTCTGACACTACCACTTGTGTCACCTGAAACTGACCGTGTTAGGATGAAGCGTGGCCAAGAAAATGCAAAAGAGATGAAAGTCACGGGGCTGACACGACTCGTGTTAGCAAGTGTGAGATCTGGAAATTTTCAGCATGTTTCTCATCGTGACAGGCGTGTAGTATTTTGATCATAACTAGAGCTTCGTAACTCGGAATGACGCGGTTCCGGTGGCAAAATTTGCTAACGAAAAGGGATACAACTTTGCTGAAGAACTCAAAGCTAAATTCTGAAGTTAAGGGCTAACACGGCCCATGTTACCTAACACGGGCACCCGTGTTAGCAGTGCTGTGAGTGATTTCGAGAATTTAAGTTCAGAGGGCCAACACGGCCACTCGTGTTGCCTGACACGGACAGTGTTGGCTAAAATGCTGATTTTGCTGATTTTTGTGATTTTTTATTAAGTGTTGACCCAAGGGGCATTTTGGGTACTTCCAACCAACCTAAGTGAGTCTGCACTATTTAGAAGAGTTTTAATGATGTATTACCAGACTTTTTGGCCAGGAGAAGATACGATTGAAGATTGGAGAAAACAAGGGTTTGGGAGAGAAGAAGGTCTTCATGAACGGAAGCGATTGAAGATCAACTTTCATCTCAATTCTTGTAATGTATCTATTTTATATTTTGTTTTCCTTGAACAATATGAGTAACTAAACCCTAATGCTAGGGGTTGTCCCTGATTTGACTCTGTAATGATTTTGAATTCCTGAGTTCATCAATAGATTTGTTTTCTTATTTAATTTAGTTGTACAAGGTTTTTATGCTTTCTTTGTCGGACCAACAAGATTGATTTACGGTTAACAACCAGCTGGACAGCGGTTGTTAAGGTTTTTGTACGATTAAACTATAGTAGATATCACCTAGGACTAGGGATACCCTATAGTTACCGGTTAACTCTTGATAACATAAAGGCTTGATTTCATCATAATTCTCTAAGGACTTAGGAGTTAGGATGAATGTTCAAAGGTTTTCCCACTAAGGACTTAGGGGAAAATAATCTAAAGGGCGGTAATTAAAGGTTATGAACTTGTTGAAGAGATCTAAATCCAAGGTTATTACAGGAACAATCACACACTATACCCCTAGCATAATACTCATATTTGTCAAAAAGTCAATTTACTTTTCTGCTTATTTTAATTATTGTTTAGTGACAATTTGCAAACAAAACCCCAACATTAGTTTTTGTTTAATTGAACTATAATTTGAACTCGATATTACTATGCAGTCCTTGAGATCGACATTCGGGGAATTTCCCTATTATTACTACAGAGACAAAATAGTACACTTGCTATTTTTCCGATCAAGTTTTTGGCGCCGTTGCCGGGGACTGCCAAAATATAGAGTTTTGATTTTAGTTCAATTGAAATTTTGTTACTCATTAACTAAAAATTTGTTTTCAGTTTTTGTTTATTTGAATTTGATTTTATTATAAAAAAAAGAAAAAAAAAGTCAGATTATTTTTTCTTCATGAATTCTTCTATACTTTGCTACTAACAAATTGTCTGAGTTTTGTAGCTATGTATTGTTTTGATACATTGCCACCTGTATCTCCTGCATGTTGGTCCCCTGATTCGGGAGTCACCTTGGAAGAGGCGACTAAAATTTTTAAAGCATATAAGAGAGAGGTAAGAATTCTTATGAATGAATGTAAGGAAGCTAACTTTTATCCAGATAGGTTTATTTGGAGAAAGTTAGAGTTGGAAGAAAAATATGTGGAACTAGAAGAAAAATGCATAACATCAGATGAAGAGGATGCAGTAAGAATAGAAGAATTTGAGGTAAAAATGAAATGTGGGGAAGAAGAAATAAGGAAACTTGAAGATGATCGAGTTTTGGATAAAACCACAAATTTAACAATTTGTGAAGATGTGGACATCCCACAAGAAAATCTTCAACAAAAGAGTATCCCCAAGAACTATTTTTATAACAAGGCAGATGAAAGACAAGAAATTAACAAAGTATTGGAAGACATTTATGCCTTGTTCAATAAAATCAAGCTAAAAAGAATTTGGCAGCAACATCACCAATACTTTAAGTTCATGGGATTGCTACCAAACAAAAGAAAGAAAAAAGATGATGTGTTCTTTGTGTCATATATGCCACCCTAACAAGAGGAATTGACCGTCGAGCCATGCGACGTTAAACGAAGCGCTTAGTGGGAGGCAACCCATGCTTTTAATAACTTAGTTGTATTTTTGTGTTTGTTTGTTTTTTTTCAGGAAATAAAAAGGGGGCCTTTCTGGTGAATGCTAGGAAGCTGCAGTTAGAGTTGCACTACCCTCTGTGAGTCACCCCTCTCGGGCTTGTTCTGAAACATTGGGGCCAATGTTTAGTTCAAGTTTGGGGAAGGATTTACTCTTGCATTTTTCTTTTTAGGTTTTTGTTATGATGTGTAAAACCAAACATTGAGTTCTTCCCAAATTTTAACCGAAATTTTAATTTTTGTTGAAGAGTTTTGATCTTAAAGAGCGATCGGGAAGAGTATATAGAGCTGAAGGGAGGATTGTTTGAGGACAGGAAGTTCGGAATAATGTGACAAGAAGAGGTTTGTTTAAACACCCTTGGTTCCCTAAAAGAAATACGAGTCTAACGTGTAGATTTGCACCATAGTACTTGTCTCTTGAGAAGTACTCCTCGAGTAGTTTATTGATACAGTCTGGCATAATTCAGATTCACATGCATGATGACTGGTTGAGAAAAAAAATTGATAAAGTTGGCACCAGATGATGAAAAGACGGTAAAAGGCAACCGGCTCGCTAAGTTGGGTAACCCTCACCCGGTTATTCAGCCCAAAGGAGGTTGATCCCCAAACGTCGTCCAAAAAGGACAATATATAACTGCAAAGTTTGAAAATTTCATCGGTAATTAAAAGTAGCAAATGTTGCTCGTTTGGTGCCAGAAAAAGAAAATAAAAAGCCTTGATTCGTCTCATGCATGTGATGATCATTATAAGAAATGCAGTGCCTTAATGTGATTGTTCAAATGAAAGAGGAGGAAAATCGGGAAGAGACTTAAGTGCAAAGCATAGTTGGAGAGGTATCCGAAAAGGGAGCTTAAGGTTTAATGTTCTAGCAAAAACTCGTCGCGTCATGTGAATACCGGACCAACTGCTTCTTGATCAATACAAACAGATATCTCACGTATGAACACCGGTGTGCCTGGAAGGTCATTTTCTCTTGTAATTGTCGCTTGAGGTCAAGCAACAGTTTAAGTTTGGGGGAGTTTGATCAGTGGTTTTTACACGTTTATTTACCGTTGATTTTAGTCGTCTTTAGGTCAAGTGTTTTACTTCATTCTTCTACATTTTATGCTTTGGTTGTGTATTTTACTGTTTGCAGGCTCAAAGGAATAAATCGAGACAAATCAATGCTGTCATACCCCAAAATTTTCCCTCCTATATTCAATCAAGGGTTCCTATATGCATCTTCAATGGCTCAAGTTTCAAAGGCTTATTCAGGTCACTCTCGCCTAATCCAAGATCTCAAAAACTAGGGTTTTGCATTTTATCAAAGGATTGTGAATATTTAAGGCCTCAAATGGATCTCAAGGTCTCTCATATGTCTCAAGGCGCCTCTATGTCAAAAGTCAAGCTTCTATTCCAAGGATTGCTCGCTTAATGGCTCAGACGACCAATAATCGACTGTGTCGACCTAAAAGTCAACTATGGTCAAAAGTACGGTCAAAACTCCTGACTTTTGGTCAACATAAAGTATTTGAGGTTATATCCATCATTTGATCAAAGGTTGATCATGATCCATTAATAAAAACTCAGAGATGAACAAATTCAAAGGTTCGAATTAGGGTTTTTCATAGGAAAAGTCAACTCAACTTTGACTGGTCATAACTTCTACATGGAGTATCAGAAATTCCTCACTCAAAGCCTATTCTGAAGGAAATTTGATTCTCTACAACTTTGTCTCTCACAAGCCAAGGCCAAAAATGCATCATTTGAGAGATACAGTCCAATACATTACAGGTCCTCCAAAAAAGTCAACAAGAAACACCTTTTGGGTCAAGGCTCATAACTTGAGCATAGAAGCTCCAATTGAGGTGAAACCAAAAGGAGGTTTTAGAGGACTCTCTGAGCTTTCTAAAAGGCCCTAGAATGTATTCATATGATTAAAATGGAGGGAGATACGATGCGCACAAGTTGGTCAATTTTCAAGAGAGGCTTGAAACCCTAATTAATCAAAACATAGTTCTTGGACTAATGGGCCTAGAATTTTGATTTCAAACATAACCATGGCCCATAAAAGGACTTGTGAACCCTTTATTTTATTTTGTTTTATTTTATTATATTTATCTTTATTTAATTGAATTGTTTTTATTCATTTAAAGATTGATAAATCATATAAATATAAAATAAATAATTTCAAATCAAGTATTCATATTCCAAGTATTCAATCAATCCAATGGTCAAGATTAAGTGAAAATATGCATAAAATAGCATGGGGTTTAAACTTAGAAAGATTTGATAAAAAGATCTTTTTTTAATTTTCATGTTAATAGATGATGGATTTTTTTAAAGCTCCCAACCCTAATTTGATTCATATATATATATATATATATATATATATATATATATATATATATATATATATATATATATATATATATATATATATATATATATATATATATATATGCATATTACAAGGGCAGAAAGGGAGGACGAAAAATAGGTCAAGGAAGGCTAGGATTTCAAGTGCAAAATATTCAAGAATAGGTGAGTTTTCATACCCATCATTCCAAGTAATCTCAAGGCTCAAAACTCATCCTTTTCCATTCCTGATACATCATAGAGTAGATCCAGGTAATATGCATCATTGAATCACGTGTGGAATTCGTGTTCCATGTGTATCACTTTTGTTCATATTCTTGAAATTCGTATATCATATATCACAACGTTATAATGAGATTTGATGCTACTAACATGTTTCTGGATTGATTTAGAATAGTTATGATGCTTTACATGTGAGTTTGGGGGCCGAAACCATAAACTACCATTGCTAGGGCATAAGAGAAATTCTCCTTCGTTCTCACGTTTACAACGCGATTTCCATCAAACCACCACCACCATCGTGATCGCAAGGTCGCATTTAGTTAATCTGGGCTCTTGTTTGGATTTTATTCGTTGATTTTTACAGGTTACCATGATTAGCCATGGATTCTTGGAGAATCCGCAGGAAAACTCGCAATAAAATGCACAACAGAATCCGCAGGAGGAGGGAGAGTGATGATGAACAGTTACCTGGGATGTTTGACTGCATGCGTGGCAGTTTCCACCTTTTCCATTCGCCAGTCAAACGCGCGTGGGGCCAGGTTTTGACTTTGCCAATTAAATACTGTTTTTATATTTATTGTTTTTGGTTGGAATAACTATCAACAAGTGCACGTAGCCTGGTTGGTCATACATAAGTGTTGGTATTCCTTGGGTCCTGGGTTCGAACCAGGCTTGCTACTATATATTTTTAGATCGTTTAGATTGCAGATCTGGTACACACGTCTTCACACGCACCTACGCTGCACCCTCGTTACTACTACCCTAGGATCACCACTAGCTCCAATCAAACGCCTCAGATTTGGTCCCCATGCCATATACCCTCAAACTAACCACACTAAATCCTAACCCTAATAAACTAAATAATTTTAATTATTTATTTTGTTTAAATTAAAATACTTTTTAATATATTATTTATATACTAATATTTGTTTTTTTTAAATATAAATTAGTATATGATATTTATATTAAAAATTCTAATTTATTGTTCGTTCTGATTAAATCAATTAATCGCTATGGGCAATAATGAATTTTAATTAAAATGTTATTTAATTAAAATATAACTAATTTCTATTTGGTTAAATGGTTTCGACTATCTTATTAATCGCGATGATTAATCTTTCTATTTTTCTTATTCTAATTTGTTATTCTTCTTAATCGAATCAATCGATTACGAGGGGTAATGATACAAATTAAACTATTAAAATTCCTAAAAAATACTTTTATTCGTTATCAGTGATAATTGAACCTATCAATTAAAATTGGTAACGATACAACTACTAATCTTTTAACTATGGTAATCGAATCAATCGATTATTGCGGTTAATAGTACAAATTAAAATCAGGGTTGTACGCCCAAATCTTAAAACACTCCTCCAAAACTACGGATTTTCATGTCTTCAATACTGCGAATAAGGCAATTCAAAATGCCTTGCAAACCACAACATTTCAAAACTACGATAGGCCATTCAAAAAGCCTTAAAACCATATCACATCAAACTCTAAGGGCGTACAACCCTTCCCCGAACTACGTTGACTCTGATTCTCCCTAAGGAGATACGTAGGCACTTGGATAACCAAGGCGAGTCCCCTTCCTTCTAAATCTCATTTTTCCCGATTCGTTCCCTTTACTTACTTAACCCTCGAAAGCATAAACCTTACCTTAATACTCTTAGCCATAAAATTGTTGACCTTAGATTCAAAGCCATAGGAAAGGGTTGAGGGTGCCTAACACCTTCCCTCGACCTGAATATAGTATCTTACCCTGATCTCTATACTGCGTAGGGTTTCCTATTCGCCCTTCAGAATAGGTGGCGACTCTAATCTTTAATTTTTAGGCAGGTTGCTACAAATGCGAAAAAGTACAAAAAGGGGAGTTTCGAAGGAAGTGAAAAATCAAGCTACATGAGGTCTGACACGACCACCTGTGTCACCTGAAACTGACCGTGTTAGGATGAAGCGTGGCCAAGAAAATGCAAAAGAGGGACTTCCCTTGTACATCCTTGTATTTATATAACTATGCATCCTTCCTACGAAGGACATCTTTGTTAGCATACGTCGATTGGCCTCTCGATGGCCATGAGATCCAGTGATTGTCTCGAACGGTCACCCCATGCTTACTCCTACGTATTCCCTAGCCTATAAGGATTCTCTTTTTTCGTCCATTTGTCTTTACAAACGACATGTCCTTCCCCTGAAGGACGTCCTCATTAACGCACGTCGATTGGCCTTTCGATGGCCATGAGAACTGGTAACTGTCTTGAACGGTCAACCCGTGCTTTCTCCCGCACACCCTCTAACTTGTAGGATTTGGATTTCCATTTATACATCTTTCCTCCCTAACTTGCAGGGATTTCATTTTATCCATTATCGTCCTTAGATAGGTGCATTCCACATAGAGAACCTTCCCACGAGGGACAACTTCGTAAGTACACATCGAACGACCTCTCGAAGGTCATGAGACTTGGTGACTATCCTGAATGGTCATCAGCTGCTACTTTCTGCGTACTTCATAATTTATTCCCAATGGCGTGTCATAATATCTAACTTACAATAATTTCATTAGGGTCTAATGTCACCCCTAAATCCGCATAGGTTATCCTTAGGATTATATTTGTCGCACGTCCGCATTGCATTACATATAAGGATTCATAGTATACAAAAAATAAAGGAGTCCTTTGCATACGCGTGCATTTGCATTTTCATGCATTCATACATTTACATTCACATTGGCATTTCTACCTTCGCCGGCATCCATACTTACCGTGCTAGCCGGTTTCCCGAAACTCCCAAAGAAATAAAAGGATCATCACCTATGGAGAAAGGAAGATAAATTATAGAGAACGATCTCGGCCTTACTACAAAAAGAGGATGTCTTCCGCCACGCCGACCACGTGTTCATGCCTTTTCCGAAACAAGATTATAAATATAACAAAGGTTATCGTCAAGCAAGGACTAGTTCAACAACGAAGTTCCCTCATAGGTACACTCAAGAGGTATCTAGTCATTAAGGGGTTCATCTATGAACACATCAAATTTACAAGGACACTCTACGATAACCTGGGGCAAAGATCAGTCCAACTGGGGCAACACCCTGAACGAAGATGCTTAACCACGATGGAAGGAAGGCGACATATGTTAACCCCCTACCAAGGGGCAAAAGGGTCATAAATTTTTTATATCAATTTACAAACGCTGAAGGTTACAAATGGTGTGATGCTATCCTTAGGAAAAACAAAAGAGGTTCAGTCTAAGGAAACTCATGAAGTTCCGAAACGACGAAAACCCACCGCTACCGATTTACTCCCGACAGGTTTTGACGTGCCCAAGGAGAATTCGAGATTACCCTTCACTTCTACAAGTCCACGAACTAAGGAGTAAAACAAAGTCGACAGATTCACAAAGGAGATTGCCCTTAGGATTAATAGGTTTATCACTTCAAGTTGTAACTTCTACGATCACAAAATGTTATTTGATGTAAAACGTTGTACCTTTCGAATAGTAATTCAATAAAATAATCATGCATGTTTTGAAATCAATTCATTCGCTTCATTTGCTCACGACTACGACTTTCCACTCGCACCCTTCTATTCTATTTCAATTTTGACTTTCAATTATTAACAAACTTAAGGGAGAATGACGAATACAAATAACTAAATCTCCCTAAGCGTATGATTTCAAGGTAAGACCAAACCGGCGATGTACAGGCATTGTTTCAAACCCCAAACAGTGGAGATATAAGGATGTTAACCCCTCGTTACCCCCCTCGAGCCAGGAGTTGAAGTTTGTTTCTACCTTTTCAAATAAACCTTGATTTTAACCGGGGCAGGGTAGATTTCAATTAATTCAATGGTGTATTTTGGTTGTCAAGAGAATCAGTTAATCCAAGCAAGGATCAAGCAAAGGTTCAAGCATATCTTATTCCTCGCATTCATCCAAGATTGAGGAAGCAATGGAGATAACATTCATAACATCTTCTTCCTCAATATATCATTCAAGATCGAGGAAGTATCAAAGTCGAAGCTTACAAATCAAAATCAACATGGCAGTCACAACATTCAATATTCAAGGATCAAATTTCAAAAGGAGATTTCAAAAGAAAAAAAAGAGCCCGCTAAGTCAAAAGAAAAAAAACAAAAACAAAAACGACTTAGGCAAAAATTAGGGCATCCCGATGGATCAAACTCAAAGGAATTGATTCATGCAAAAGTAAAGGATAAAAACAAGGGCGAAATACAAAGGATAATCTTGTGATTGCTAAACCATCAAAGCTTCACATCAATGCTTGGATCTTCACAACATTTTCATTAATGCTCGGATCTCTACTAAGGCTTCTGCTTAACATCGAAACTAAAACGATTCTCTTACAAACAAAGCGCATTCATTGGACTAGGCGAATTTTTAGGACTTGGAGAACATCAAGGAGAAAGGGGTGGGATAAATAAATTTTTGAGCGTTATATCCATTGTTTCTTAAAACATGAACCAGGCCAAGTTACAACAGTTAAAAGTCCTAATTGAGGCAAGGTTAACCATGAAGGCATACTAAGCAGGATTTTGTTATACTGACTCCTAAATTTGTTAAAACTATTTCTAACCACTGTGCTTCTTCAAGCATTAATTTCTAAATCATCCAGTCCTAATTCATAACGGACTTCGATTTCAAAACTTGCATACGCACCGCATTGGAATTACTCCCCAAAGGGTGCAACATTACCTACAAATATACGCTTAGCATCGAGGAGACCTCGAAATGGGTTAATCAAAGGTGATCCTTTTCTAATAAAGACTCTGGAATGGGGGGAACCACATCTAGGGGGTTCTCCTAAACAGGGGCAAAATCTCAAGGATTACAGGGGCATACGATCAAACATCCTATTTACTAGGGGCATTCATCCTAAGGTTCAATCGACCTGGGTCATATCTCGAAGCAATAACAATCAGGGGCATGTCAAACATGGGACGAATTCAAATTCAAAAGGATAGAACACCATGGATAACCCTCCATATCCTGGAAATCTAGGGTATACCCTTCAATCTAAACGTCGAAGCATATGATAAGCGTATTTCCTGGGGCACTTCCCTCATGACTTGGAGATCATAAGCATCTTTTTCCACGAAAATACTAGGGCAATGGACATCAAACCCATAAGGCGCACAACAAAAGGAAAAGGCGTCTTCATGCTTTACAACCTCGAACAAATCTTTCTCCTAACTACGATCTTCAAAATTCAAACAAAACAGGTATCGGGAAATCGCGCTAGCATCACACCCCACCTTATCCAACAACCTCACAACATTTCGTATACGCTTTGGTTATCAACAACATATCATTCGAGCATCATACAATTACATAAAACATGCATTACATACATGGGTTGATACATTGCACCTAGGGGTGGAAATAGGCTGGGCCGAGCTAGGCTTTGCCAAGCCTGAGCCTGGCCTGTCAAAAAAACCGAAGCCTAAGCCTGGCCTGTAGCCTCTCGTAGGCTTATTTTTTAGGCCTGATCCTGGCCTTTTCGAAGGCCTGGTTAGCCTGTTAGCCAACATAAAAGCCTATTTGTTTTAGACATATGTAAATAACCAATTAAAATAATGTTTAAATAGACTAACTTATTTTAAATTATCTATTAGCATAAGTTCTAGGAGACTATTTGTTTAAGAAAACTTATGAAAACAATTTTCATCAGGTGTTTTCATCTTATTTTCACAAGTTCTTCAAGATAACCATGTTTTATTTATGTATTTTAATTCAAAGTACAAAACATAACATAATGATCATAAAAAAAGTATTCATATTTATTTAAATAGGCCGGCCTGATAGGCTTAAAAGGCTTTTTCTAGGGCCTGAGGCCTAGCCTTTTTAACTAAATAGGCTTATAAAGAAGCCTAGGCCTTTTCTATTTAAAAATAATGCGTGGCCTGGCCTGAGCCTATATAGGCTAGCCTGTAGGCCCCTGTTATAGGCCTGGCCTATTTCCACCCCTAATTGCACCACACCTCTTCAGGTAGTCTTCTTTAAGGCATTCGGTTTCTAAAAATCTTTTCAGATAGTCTTCTTCAAGACAAATCTTCATATCCCTTCCAAAAACCTTTTCAGGTAGTCTTCTTTAGGACAAATCCTATAATCCTGTCTAGGAACCTTTTCAGGTAGTCTTCTTAAAGACATTCCTCATCCGTTGCTAAAAACTTCTTCAGGTGGTCTTCTTTAAGACATTCTTTTTTCCAAGAACCTCTTTAGGTAGTCTTTTAAGACATCTTTCAACCTTTTCAAATAGTCTTTTCAAAGACGATCATCATCATTTCCAAGAACCTTTTTAGGTAGTCTTCTTCAAGGCATTCTTTTTCTAAGAACCTCTTCAGGTAGTCTTTTTCAAGACGTTCTTTTTCTAAGTACCTTTTCAGGTAGTCTTTTTCAAGACGTTTTTTTTTCTAAGTACCTTTCCAGGTAGCCTTATTCAAAACATTCTTTTTCTAAGTACCTTTTCAGATGGTCTTCCTTAAAACAATTTGGCATCCTTTTCAGGAACCTCTTCAGGTAGTCTTCTTTAAGACATTCTACGAACCTTCCTAAGTAGTCTTTTCTAGGACATCCATTATAATTTCCAAAAACCTTTTAAGGTAGTCTTCTTTAAGACAAATTCTCATATCCATTCCAGAAACCTTTCTCAGGTAGTCTTATAGAAGACATTATTTCGTTCCACTCATTACATCAATCAACATATGCATAAGCATAAGCATTATCCCATGCATCAAAACATCCAATTCAAAACTCTGGTGCTAAGCTATATTGTCCACCTGCTTCCCGGTGACCTTACCAATGATAGCGACTCTGTTGAACATTTCATAAAACATATACATACGCATTAGCATGTACATATCATCTAGCGCATTCACATACTACATATCACAGAGGTCCAATTCTCATTAGCAATCCAAAACATTTCAAAGTCCAGTTCTCATCTTGGCCAGTTACAAAATCCAATTCTCGTCTGGTAGTCAGTTCCCGTCTGACTATTACATCATTTCCCAACTCCTATTTCAAATCCTATTTCAATTTCAATTCCAATTTCAAATCCCATTCCAATTCCAATTACAAACTCCTATTGTCCAAATCCTATTTCAATTCCCATTCCAATTCCAATTCCAAACTCCTATTTTTATTTCAAATCCCATTTCAATTCCAATTTCAAATACTATTCCAATTTCAATTTCAATCCAAATCGTAACCATCGCGTTACGTCTTATCACGTTAGTCCGCTGACGGTGATATGGCACCGAGTTCCTTGGCTGTAGCCAAAACTCATTTCAATTTCAATTCCAATTTCAAACCAAATCGTAACCTTCGCGTTACGTCTTATCATGTTAGTCCGCTAGCAATGATATGGCACCGAGTTCCTTGGTTTTAGCCAAAACTCATTTCAATTTCAATTCCAATTTCAAACCAAATCGTAACCTTCGCGTTACGTCTTATCATGTTAGTTCGCTAACAACGATATGGCACCGAGCTCTTTGGCAATAGCCAAAACTCATTTCAATTTCAATTTCAATTTCAGTCCAAATCGTAACCTATCGCGTTACGTCTTATCACGTTAGTCCCTTGGCAGTGATAATGGCACCTTCAATTTCAATTTCAAATCGTAACCTTCGCGTTACGTCTTATCATGTTAGTCCGCTAACAACGATATGGCACCGAGCTCTTTGGAAATAGCCAAAACTCATTTCAATTTCAATTTCAATTTCAATCCAAATCGTAACCTATCGCGTAACGTCTTATCACGTTAGTCCCTTGGCAGTGATAATGGCACCTTCAATTTCAAGTTCAAATTGTAACCTATCGCGTTACGTCTTATCACGTTAGTCCCTTGGCGATGATAATGGCACCTTCAATTTCAATCTCAATCCAAATCGTGACCTATTGCGTTACGCCTTATCACGTTGGTCCCTTGGCAGTGATAATGGCACCAAGTTCTCTGTCCCTTGGCAGAGATACGCTTCCAAATCATCTTGCTGATCAATGTCACGTTAGTCCCCTGGCAGTGATACAAAGCTACGTCTCCTTGTAAATAGGGATTTATTTTCCTTGTTTCTTCAACAATACTTCAATTGGGTTTATCACGTTAGTCCCTCGGCAGTGATCTTCTTCAAAACTTCACCAACAAACCAGGTTCTATTTTTCTTTTCCCAACTTACTAACATACTTCAACTAACATAACTAACAGTCATGCATCATTCAATTGCATATTTAATTCATACACAATGCATATACAAACATCTCTCTCATTTATTTTGAGAAGCTTACTGCATCATACATCGCATGCATCATACCATTGCATAAAATTCAGGTTGCCTCTTTAGGCTATGCTACAATCAAAGCACCTGGTTCCTTCCAGAAAGTACATGCTTCACACTCCAAAAGGATAAGGGTATTTACCTTGGATGGCATCTTTAAAGCCCATCTCCCACTTAACTCCTTCCCAACAAATGCAAATTTCGGGGCATTCTCAGTGTCCAATCATCTTCTACCTTTAGATCACGATAGGCAGACGTGCCTATCTGATTCTTCAGGTTTAAGAAGATTGAACAGGGGCAGCTGTCATACCCCAAAATTTGCCCTCCTATATTCAATCAAGGGTTCCTATATGCATCTTCAATGGCTCAAGTTTCAAAGGCTTATTCAGGTCACTCTCGCCTAATCCAAGATCTCAAAAACTAGGGTTTTGCATTTTATCAAAGGATTGTGAATATTTAAGGCCTCAAATGGATCTCAAGGTCTCTCATATGTCTCAAGGCGCCTCTATGTCAAAAGTCAAGCTTCTATTCCAAGGATTGCTCGCTCAATGGCTCAGACGACCAATAATCGACTGTGTCGACCTAAAAGTCAACTATGGTCAAAAGTACAGTCAAAACTCCCGACTTTTGGTCAACATAAAGTATTTGAGGTTATATCCATCATTTGATCAAAGGTTGATCTCTATCCATTAATAAAAACTCAGAGATGAACAAATTCAAAGGTTCGAATTAGGGTTTTTCATAGGAAAAGTCAACTCAACTTTGACTGGCCATAACTTCTACATGGAGTATCAGAAATTCCTCACTCAAAGCCTATTCTGAAGGAAATTTGATTCTGTACAACTTTGTCTCTCACAAGCCAAGGCCAAAAATGCATCATTTGAGAGATACAGTCCAATACATTACAGGTCCTCCAAAAAAGTCAACAAGAAACACCTTTTGGGTCAAGGCTCATAACTTGAGCATAGAAGCTCCAATTGAGGTGAAACCAAAAGGAGGTTTTAGAGGACTCTCTGAGCTTTCTAAAAGGCCCTAGAATGTATTCATATGATTAAAATGGAGGGAGATACGATGCGCACAAGTTGGTCAATTTTCAAGAGAGGCTTGAAACCCTAATTAATCAAAACTTAGTTCTTGGACTAATGGGCCTAGAATTTTGATTTCAAACATAACCATGGCCCATAAAAGGACTTGTGAACCCTTTATTTTATTTTGTTTTATTTTATTATATTTATCTTTATTTAATTGAATTTTTTTATTCATTTAAAGATTGATAAATCATATAAATATAAAATAAATAATTTCAAATCAAGTATTCATATTCCAAGTATTCAATCAATCCAATGGTCAAGATTAAGTGAAAATATGCATAAAATAGCATGGGGTTTACACTTAGAAAGATTTGATAAAAAGATCTTTTTTTAATTTTCATGTTAATAGATGATGGATTTTTTTAAAGCTCCCAACCCTAATTTGATTCATATATATACATATATATATATATATATATATATATGCAAATTACAAGGGCAGAAAGGGAGGACGAAAAATAGGTCAAGGAAGGCTAGGATTTCAAGTGCAAAATATTCAAGAATAGGTGAGTTTTCATACCCATCATTCCAAGTAATCTCAAGGCTCAAAACTCATCCTGTTCCATTCCTGATACATCATAGAGTAGATCCAGGTAATATGCATCATTGAATCACGTGTGGAATTCGTGTTCCATGTGTATCACTTTTGTTCATATTCTTGAAATTCGTATATCATATATCACAACGTTATAATGAGATTTGATGCTACTAACATGTTTCTGGATTGATTTAGAATAGTTATGATGCTTTACATGTGAGTTTGGGGGCCGAAACCATAAACTACCATTGCTAGGGCATAAGAGAAATTCTCCTTCGTTCTCACGTTTACAGCGCGATTTCCATCAAACCACCACCACCATCGTGATCGCAAGGTTGCATTTAGTTAATCTGGGCTCTTGTTTGGATTTTATTCGTTGATTTTTACAGGTTACCATGATTAGCCATGGATTCTTGGAGAATCCGCAGGAAAACTCGCAATAAAATGCACAACAGAATCCGCAGGAGGAGGGAGAGTGATGATGAACAGTTACCTGGGATGTTTGACTGCATGCGTGGCAGTTTCCACCTTTTCCATTCGCCAGTCAAACGCGCGTGGGGCCAGGTTTTGACTTTGCCAATTAAATACTGTTTTTATATTTATTGTTTTTGGTTGGAATAACTATCAACAAGTGCACGTAGCCTGGTTGGTCATACATAAGTGCTGGTATTCCCTGGGTCCTGGGTTCGAACCAGGCTTGCTACTATATATTTTTAGATCGTTTAGATTGCAGATCTGGTACACACGTCTTCACACGCACCTACGCTGCACCCTCGTTACTACTACCCTAGGATCACCACTAGCTCCAATCAAACGCCTCAGATTTGGTCCCCATGCCATATACCCTCAAACTAACCACACTAAATCCTAACCCTAATAAACTAAATAATTTTAATTATTTATTTTGTTTAAATTAAAATACTTTTTAATATATTATTTATATACTAACATTTTTTAAATATAAATTAGTATATGATATTTATATTAAAAATTCTAATTTGTTGTTCGTTCCGATTAAAACAATTAATCGCTATGGGCAATAATGAATTTTAATTAAAATGTTATTTAATTAAAATATAACTAATTTCTATTTGGTTAAATGGTTTCGACTATCTTATTAGTCGCGATGATTAATCTTTCTATTTTTCTTATTCTAATTCGTTATTCTTCTTAATCGAATCAATCGATTACGAGGGGTAATGATACAAATTAAACTATTAAAATTCCTAAAAAATACTTTTATTCGTTATCAGTGATAATTGAACCTATCAATTAAAATTGGTAACGATACAACTACTAATCTTTTAACTATGGTAATCGAATCAATCGATTATTGCGGTTAATAGTACAAATTAAAATCAGGGTTGTACGCCCAAATCTTAAAACACTCCTCCAAAACTACGGATTTTCATCTCTTCAATACTGCGAATAAGGAAATTCAAAATGCCTTGCAAACCACAACATTTCAAAACTACGATAGGCCATTCAAAAAGCCTTAAAACCATATCACATCAAACTCTAAGGGCGTACAACCCTTCCCCGAACTACGTTGACTCTGATTCTCCTTAAGGAGATACGTAGGCACTTGGATAACCAAGGCGAGTCCCCTTCCTTCTAAATCTCATTTTTCCCGATTCGTTCCCTTTACTTACTTAACCCTCGAAAGCATAAACCTTACCTTAATACTCTTAGCCATAAAATTGTTGACCTTAGATTCAAAGCCATAGGAAAGGGTTGAGGGTGCCTAACACCTTCCCTCGACCTGAATATAGTATCTTACCCTGATCTCTATACTGCGTAGGGTTTCCTATTCGCCCTTCAGAATAGGTGGCGACTCTAATCTTTAATTTTTAGGCAGGTTGCTACAAATGCGAAAAAGTACAAAAAGGGGAGTTTCGAAGGAAGTGAAAAATCAAGCTACATGAGGTCTGACACGACCACCTGTGTCACCTGAAACTGACCGTGTTAGGATGAAGCGTGGCCAAGAAAATGCAAAAGAGATGAAAGTCACGGGGCTGACACGACTCGTGTTAGAAAGTGTGAGATCTGGAAATTTTCAGCATGTTTCTCATCGTGACAGGCGTGTAGTATTTTGATCATAACTAGAGCTTCGTAACTCGAAATGACGCGGTTCCGGTGGCAAAATTTTGCTAACGAAAACGGCTACAACTTTGCTGAAGAACTCAAAGCCAAATTCTGAAGTTAAGGGCTAACACGGCCCGTGTTACCTAACACGGGCACCCGTGTTAGCAATGCTGGGAGTGATTTCGAGAATTTAAGTTCAGAGGGCCAACACGGCCACCCGTGTTGCCTGACACGGATAGTGTTGGCTAAAACGCTGATTTTGCTGATTTTTGTGATTTTTTATTAAGTGTTGACCCAAGGGGCATTTTGGGTACTTCCAACCAACCTAAGTGAGTCTGCACTATTTAGAAGAGTTTTAACGATGAATTACCAGACTTTTTGGCCAAGAGAAGATACGATTGAAGATTGGAGAAAACAAGGGTTTGGGAGAGAAGAAGGTCTTCATGAACGGAAGCGAGTGAAGATCAACTTTCATCTCAATTCTTGTAATGTATCTATTTTATATTTTGTTTTCCTTGAACAATATGAGTAACTAAACCCTAATGCTAGGGGTTGTCCCTGATTTGACTCTGTAATGATTTTGAATTCCTGAGTTCATCAATAGATTTGTTTTCTTATTTAATTTAGTTGTACAAGGTTTTTATGCTTTCTTTGTCGGACCAACAAGATTGATTTACGGTTAACAACCAGCTGGACAGCGGTTGTTAAGGTTTTTGTACGATTAAACTATAGTAGATATCACCTACGACTAGGGATACCCTATAGTTACCGGTTAACACTTGATAACATAAAGGCTTGATTTCATCATAATTCTCTAAGGACTTAGGAGTTAGGATGAATGTTCAAAGGTTTTCCCACTAAGGACTTAGGGGAAAATAATCTAAAGGGCGGTAATTAAAGGTTATGAACTTGTTGAAGAGATCTAAATCCAAGGTTATTACAGGAACAATCACACACTATACCCCTAGCATAATACTCATATTTGTCAAAAAGTCAATTTACTTTTCTGCTTATTTTAATTATTGTTTAGTGACAATTTGCAAACAAAACCCCAACATTAGTTTTTGTTTAATTGAACTATATATAATTTGAACTCGATATTACTACGCAGTCCTTGAGATCGACATTCGAGGAATTTCCCTATTATTACTACAGAGGCAAAATAGTACACTTGCTATTTTTCCGATCAGAAGACGTTACATGATATATTTACAAGAGTAACTAACTAACTGATCATAACAAACATTCAGTTAGTTAGGTCATAACCAGCCTCAGCCAATCAATCCTCCACGTCAGTAATCTCATGCACGTGCTTTGTCAATGTCCTCTATAAGCAGTCTTCCCACTAATTTTCTATAAGCAGTGACATCAGAAAAAACAGATCCATCATCTTGATGAAGACGAGAAGAAGCATCCAAAGGAGTGGAAACTGGTTTGCAACCAGCTAAGCCAGCATCATGAAGCAATTCAAGGCAGTATTTCCTTCGACAAAGTGAGATACCTTTAGGGGAGCGCGCAACTTCAAGACCTAAAAAAAATTTCAATTGGCCTAGGTATTTGATATGAAAGGTATCATCCAGGGATTTCTTCAAAGTGTTGATCATAGAAAGAGATGTCCCTGCTAAGATGATATCATCAACATACACAAGGATGGCTGTGAATGAAGATGAATCAGTCTTAGTAAAGAGAGTGTGATCAGCGTGTGGATGGAGGAAACCTTGAGCCTGAAGGAAAGTAGTTAACTTTTCAAACCATTGCCTACTCGCTTGTTTCAAGCCATACAAAGATTTGTTAAGTTTACATACTTGGCCAACTTTGGAGGAGAGTACACCCTGTGGAAGTTTCATATAGACAGCCTCATGTAAATCACCATGCAAAAAAGCATTATTCACGTCGAGCTGGTGAAGGTGCCAGCTATGAATAGCTGCAAGAGCTAATAGCACACGAATAGTAGACAATTTAGCCACAGGGGGAAATGTCTCAAAGTAATCAAGCCCTTCTGTTTGTGTGAAACCTTGAGCGACGAGTCTTGCTTTAAAACGCTCGACAGAACCATCAGCATGTCTTTTGATTTTATACACCCATTTGCTTCTAATGGGAGAGGCATTAGGTGGTAAATCTACCAGGTCCCATGTATGATTACGTTTTAAAGCATCCAACTCAAGTTGCATGGCCTGAACCCATCGAGGATCCTTGCTAGCTACCTTGTAATTTGATGGTTCAGTGTCAGAAGATAAAGCCATGACATAAGCTTGATGAGAAGGAGAAAGTTGAGCATAAGAGGGGTATTTGGAAATAGGATATTGGCTGGTGGATGAAGTAATGGAATTACAAACAATGTTGTCAAGATCGTGATCCAGATCGTAGAATCGCACGATCTTGCGATCTCAATCACCTCCACCGATCTGGATCGCAAGCAAGATCGTGATGAAGTTGAAATCTCGGCAAAATCTTAAATTTTGAAATTTGAAGAAAAAAACAAATCGTAAATCTGTAAAAATAGGCTTTTTTACACGGGTCAAGTGCAACCCGGTTTAACCCGCTTGCTATAAATACATACTTTTAGTAGCCCTAAATCCAAACTTCCTTTTGCACTGATATTATCTGCGGCGGCGTTTTCGATTCTTGATACGAGAAGAAGAAGAAGAAGAAAGAAGTAAGCCAAAGCTTTGCTCTGTTTTTCGTTTTCGCTTTACTCTGTTTTTCGTTTTCGTTCTCTGTTTTGTAACTTTGTTTATATGGTTTTAATGCTCTGCAAGACTGTAACACTTTTTTACTTCCCACGTGATATCAATGACAATTTTCAATATTTTTTTAATGCTCTTAACACTTTTCCAAAAGCATGTGATGATGGCAGTAGTGTGACTGTGAGTATGTGGCGATGTGGGTGACAAAATAATGTACTACTATTGTTGTTTTTAACAAATTATTATTTTATTAGATTTTTCTAATTCTACTTTCTACGGTTTTCTTTAGGTGTGATAAAGTAGAATGACAAACTAGAGTTACAAATAAGATTATTAGTTTTATTAATTTATAATTGATTTACTTTTTTTCCTTAACTTTTTTTTAGTTTGTTATTTAGTCATAAAACACTATTGATTAAACCAAGAAGATAGACATGACTAAGGACTTTTTCTTAGTTTGTAATGTACAACATTAGTAAACTCTTTTGAGATTTTTAAATTATTTTATTTTTTTAATTTTATTTTTATTTTGAAATATAATACTTATTAAAAAAATATTAAACACATGAATTTTTAATATGTTTGTCTTTTTCAATTTATATATTTTTTATTAAAGTTATTTGTCTTAGTTTTTGTCTTTGTTTTTTTTTTAATCGGACAGATGACTGGTGGTAGTAGTAGTATGTCGGTTCCTCCAACAAATTCAGGTGTTAAAAATGTGAGAAATAAGAAAGTTGCAAAAAATGCTCCTGGTCAGAGACAAGATGTGGGATGGCAACATGGTACTCCCGTAAACGATGGATCAAGAAATATCAAGTGCAACTATTGTCATCACGAGTATAGTGGCGGTGTTTTTCGATTTAAGCATCATTTAGCAGGGACAAATAGTAATGTTGAACCCTGTGTATCTATTCCTGATGAAGTTCGCAAAGAAATGTGGGTCATTGTTCATAGATTGCAAACTCAACTCATTAAGAAGAGAACTCTAAGTGAAGATGTGGTAGAGGTTGATGTGGAAGATGGTAAAAGAAAAAAAGTTGAATCTTCAAGTCTTGCAAATATTTTCAAGAGGGGGATAAATTCTCAATCAACTATCAACGATGCTTTTAAGAAAAAAGAAAAAGAGGACACTGACCTACAAGTTGCAACTTATTTTTACAACAATGCTATCTCCTTTAACGTTGTAAAAGATGAAGAATTTATAAAGATGTGTGAAATGATTGCCCGATATGGTAAAGGATATAAGCCACCATCTTATCATGACATTCGAGGTAAACATTTAAAGACAAAAGTTGAGTCAATAAATAGCATATTGGTGGAGCATAAAGCTGCTTGGAAAAAATTTGGATGTACAATAATGAGTGATGGATGGACTGACCAAAAGAGGAGGACTATCATAAACTTTTTAGTCAATAGTCCTATGGGAACTTTCTTTTTAAAATCAATTGATGCATCTGGAATTTCAAAGACATCTGATAAAGTTTTCAAAATGTTGGATGACATCGTTGAGGAAGTGGGGGTAGAAAATGTTGTTCAAATTGTAACAGACAATGCTGCAAATTACAAGTTGGCTGGACAAATGTTGATGGACAAGAGGAATATGCTTTATTGGACACCTTGTGCAGCTCATTGTATTGATCTAATGTTATAGGATTTCGAGAGCAAGATACCTATGCATAAGGAGACTATTGCTTCGGGTAAAAAGATCACAACTTACATTTATGCTAGGACGGGTCTTATAACTTTGTTGCATCATTATACTGCAGGAGGTGAGTTGATAAGACCTGGTGTGACTCGCTTTGCAACATCATATTTGTGTTTGGGTTGCTTGAATGATAAGAAGGGAGAATTGTATAGGATGTTCACTTCTAAGGAATGGAAGGATAGTAAATTTGCCAAGACAAAAGATGGGAACTTGGTTGAAAATATAGTCACAAATAGGGACTTTTGGAAGAATTTGGTTATTTGCCTTAAGGGTGCTTTTCCATTACTTAAAGTCTTGCGTATGGTGGATTCTGATGAGAAGCCAGCCATGGGCTATATCTATGAAGCAATGGATCAAGCAAAAGAGCAAATTCAAACTAGCTACAATAATAAGAGAAAAAGGTATAATTTTATAAAATATATTAAATTGATTTATTTCATATAAGCAGTATATAAGTATTTATTTATGAACTAATTTAATCTTTTCTTTCTTAAGCTACCAACCTTTATGGCAGATTATAGATAATAGATGGGACAAACAACTGCATAGGCCTTTGCATGCTGCGGGCTACTATCTTAATCCAATGTTGCATTACAAACCTAATTTCAAAGCAGATAATGAAGTTAAACAAGGGATGTATGCATGTTTAAAAAGGATGATGGGAGGAGACATGGATATGGTGAATAAAATTGATGGTCAGCTTGAGGATTTTAAGAGTAAAAAAGGGTTCTTTGGGAGTGAAATAGCTCAACGTGGACTAGAAAACAAGACACCAACTCAATGGTGGGAATCTTACGGTGATGCACACCCAGAGTTGCAAAACTTTGCTATTTGTGTGTTAAGTTTGACCTGCAGCTCTTTTGGTTGTGAGAGAAACTGGAGTGCTTTTGAGATGGTAAGTTTTCAAATTATCATATATATTTTTTATAGTTACTATATGTTATGCATTTTAATTTAATATCTCCCCTTTTAAGGTTCATACGAAAAAAAGAAACCGGTTGAAACAAAAGACTATGAACGATCTTGTGTATGTGATGGTAAATACAAGATTGACCAAGAATAAGGCTGAAAGGAAAAAGCGTGATCTAACAATCGATGATTTCCAAGATGATGATGATTGGTGGTGTGTTGCTGAGGAAGAAAATGCAGGTGGTAATCATGTAAATGTGGCTGATTTAGATGAAGATTTGATGCAAAGTACTGGTGTTAAATCAACTACACATGTAGATGAATTTGATGTCCTTGAAACTATAGAAAGTGACAATGAAGAAGAAAATGCAGACGAAGGTGATGGAGAAGATGATGATGATGATGGTGGAGGAGATGATGAGATTAGTGAAGATGAAGAAGATGACATTATGGGGGATAATCCAAATTATCGGCGTATTTATGATTTGTACTAGCCTCTATAATTTTAAGTATTTTATTTTATGGACTTTGTTATTTTAGATTTAAGATTTGAGACTTTTAATTTTATGTTTTAGACTTAGACTTTATGGATTTATATTTAATATTCAAACTTATGCACTATTAAATATATAATATAAAACATTTTAAGTATTATTTTTTGGTAAAATCTTACGATTTTGGTTACGATCTTAAATATTACGATCTTGTTATCATCTCTCGATCTTATAAAATTAATTGTGTAAGATCTTCCGATCTTAATTACGATTTTATATTTTACGATCTTAATGTCCCCTCCCGATCTTATGTAAGATCTCGATTCTGACAACATTGATTACAAATGTAGTCCTTCAAGTGAGAAGGAGGTTTAGAAACACGAGCAGACCTTCTATGTTCATTAGATGAAGATGGTGATATAGATGAGGAATGAGATAATTCCTGATCAGTAGAGGTAGGCAAACAAATTTCAAGGGAATCATTGTTGGTAGCTTCAAAACCAGCATGAGAAGCTGGCTCAATGATAGGAGATAATATAGTAGGCTCATTATGTTCAGTGGAGGCATTCTAAACATCAGGATTAGGAGAAAACATTGATCCACGTGGAGAAGCATCTAACACACCTTCAGTCATAGAAAAATCTGACAGATTTCTAGACTGATCAAGGTAGATGCAAGTAGAATCATTAGCACTGGATTTATCAAGGAAAGGAAACTCCATGTCAAAGAATTTAACATTTCGAGATATAACAATCTCAAAAGTATGGACATCTAGAAGAACATAGCCCTTCATACCTTGCTTGAATCCCAAGAAAGCACACTTCCTTGCTCTTGGATCAAATTTATGTTTGTTGGTAGGTAGTGTGGATCCATAGCATAGGCATCCAAACACTCTAAGAGAACTCAACTCAGGTAACTTGCCATAGAGAACTTCATAAGAAGATCTGTTCTTCAGGAGCTTAGTAGGGATCCGGTTCATAAGGAAAACATCATGAAGAACAGCATAAGACCAATATTTCTTAGGTAATTTAGATTGAAGCATTAGTGCTCTACTAATGTTCAATATGTGTTGGTGCCTTCTTTCAACTCTGCCATTTTGTTGTGGTGTATACACACAACTTCTTTGATGAATAATTCCTTTTGAAGCATAATAGGCTGGCATATGTGATTCAGTCCCATTATCACTTCTCACCATCTTAACTTTCTTGTCAAACAGAGTTTCTACCATGGCTACAAATTCTTGAACCCTTTGACATACTTCAGATTTGGATTTTAACATAATCACCCAAACATGTCTGCTATGATCATCAAGTATAGTCAAGAAATATCTAAAACCATGAACAAAAATTGTACTAAAAGGTCTCCATACATCAAGATGAATAAGATCAAACACATCATGGGCATTGTTATTGCTAATAGGAAATGGTAAACATTTCTGTCTTGCCAGTCGACACACATCACAAACTGTATATACACACTTAGGAATAAAGCTATACATCTTGCTCATGCTTTCCATCCTATCATGAGCTAAGTGCCCTAGCCTTAGATGCCACAAAATGGCAGGAGCTAACTCTACAACTCTATTATTAAATGTGAAAATACTTGAAACAAAGCCTGTCTCCTTATCTCTATGAGCTTTGCAAGTGGCAACTTCCAAATGATACAGTCCATCAATGACTCTAGCTGAACCAATCTTCCTCAAGTCCTTCTTTGCCTGTATAGTACACCTATCAGTTTCAAAGTTTAAGACACACTCTTGATCCTTACATAACTTTGAAATAGATATAAGGTTCACTTCAAATTGAGGCAAGTATAGAACATTATCAATGGTCAGTTCATTAGTCAACTGCACACTACCACATATAGAAGATGTTATGGAATTTCCATTAGTCAAGTTAACAACCATATGGCTTATCTTCTCATATTTAATAAAGCATTCTAAATCATTACTGATATGATGAGTTGCTCTTGTGTCTAAAATCCAGTCAATATTACTTCGAATATTGAAACTAGCAACATAGGCATAAGAATTGAAATTACCTCCCTTAGTGAGATTCACAGAACTTGTACTCTTCTCTAAGAGTGCCATCAAGTTTGTATACTGCTTCTTGGTCAATGTCATGCTTCCATTGTCACCTGAAGAATTGGCAGCTCCTCCTTTTACCTCTGAATCTTCAACTTCAACTTGATTGGCATAAGATGTAGATGAGTTACCCCTACCAAAACTAGGTGGATAACCATGCTTCCTATAACAATTATCAATGGTATGCCCTGTCTTCCCACAAAAGGTACAAACATTTGCATTACCTCTACCTCTTCCTGAAGAGAAGCTTCCGTTGCCTCTACCTCTGCCAAACAGTTTTGCTCCCTCAACAGCATTAACCATCCCAGATCCCTCTTCCACTACATTGCCAGCTGAAAAGGTTATTCCACAGATCTTCCTTTCTTGTTGCATGATCATAGAGAAAACCTTGTTGATTTGTGGTAAGGGATCCATCAACAGCACTTGTGATACAACACTATGATACTCCTCATTCAATCCTATTAAGAACTGTATGATTCTATCTTCGGCTCTAAAGCTTCTACTATTCCTCATAACTAAACAACCACATGCAATACGACAAGTAAAATTTGGCATAGGTCTATATTGATCAAGCTCTTCCCATAGACTCCTCAATTCAGTAAAGTAATCAGAAATTTTCTTCGTACCTTGCTTCAGATTTGATATTTCTTGATAAAGTTGTGCTACACGAATGCGATCTCCTCTCATGAATCAATCCTTAAGATCATTCCACATATCTACAGCATTATCAATGAACACCACACTTTGAGCAATCGAAGGTGTTATAGAATTGATAATCCACGTATGAACAAGGTTATTGCATCTTTGCCACGCAACATAATTCTGATCGTCTTCATTAGGTATCTCTATCGATCCATCCACAAATCTGAACTTGTTCTTCATAGCAAGTGTAACACCCCATAATTTCAGTTTATTAATTGAGTTGAATTTAAATTAAATAATTGGAATTTTAGTATTTTATTTGAATTTAATTGGAGAATGATGGAATAAGAGCTATTGGGCTTGTGGTGTGATGTTAGTAAAAGAGGGGTGCTAATTGGTTAGGCCTTTTACTAAGTTATATTCATTTTTATTTTATTTTCATAAAATAAGAAAAGAACCAATTGGGGAGAAAAAGGAAGAACACGTGAAAGAGCGAGGGCAAAAGAAGAGAAAGAGGAATAGAGACAGAATTGGGAGAAACATTCATCGTGAGAAGAGAAGAGGAGCAAGGAGGAGGAAAACCCCAAAGCTCAAAGAGAATCAAGAACCTAATTCCAGGTAAGGGGTGATTACTCTAATTATGTTCTATTATGATTTTGATGATGATAGGATTGAATTAAGGGATTAGAATCTCTATTTGGGATGTTAGGTTTTATGAAATACCAACACTGACATGTATGATTTGATGAATTGACTGCAATTGATGATGTAGTATTGTTACATGGTGTTGTGGTATGTTGTTTGTGCATTAGAATCATGTATTTGGAGTATTTTGATGTTATCGATGATCAATTTCGTAATGGTATGAGTTGGTATGTGTTTGGGATGCATAAAAGCCTTAAAAATCATGTTTTTAAGCTTCTGGGTTTGTGGGAACCGGTTCCCATGTGGGAGGAACCGGGTTCCACTGTGTTAGAACGTTAAAAATGGCATTTTTGGGTCCAGGAACCGGTTCTCATGTGGGACAAACCGGGTTCCAGTACAAATTCCAGCAGCACGTTTTGAAAACTGTTCTAACTTTAAAAGCTTCTAATTTTCAAACCGTAAGTCCGTTTTATACGCCGTTTTGGACGTTGTTCCTTAAATTGAATGCTCTACCATATGAAATAAAGAAAACAACAATAACTTGATTTTATTTTGAAAAGTATCGTTTTCTTCAAATGTGGTTTATTCTTGTTTTGCATAGTTGACGATATGCAATGATTTGTTGTTTGCATAATTGAATATGTGCAATGATGCGTGTTGTTATAATGTGATTGCTTCTGCTTGTTATGCAAATGGATGTTGTTCGTGGTAAATATGGTTATCATGTGTTTTGATGAATGATGATGCAGATGGATGTTATTCATGGTAAATGTTGTTATCATGTGTTTTGATGAATGATGATGATTGATTTGTTTGGAATGATGCTTGTACATGTACATACTTGTTGTGACGTTATTGGTAAGATGTGATAAAGCGATGTTAAGCATCGGATTGATGATGATATAAGTATGTGACACGTGTGTATTCATTCATAAATCATTTGCATTGGAAGGCTAATTCCCATTGTACGGAGATTAGCAGGCAGTCATCGTGTGCCCATGTGGGGTGTGAGCGATGAGGCAGTAGTCGTGTGCCCATGTGGGGTGTGAGCGACCAAAGGGCAGTATCAAAGAGAGAAGTCCTATGAATGTGATTCACGAATTTTGGTACCACATGCATAAGAGTCTGCATGGTCTTTGTATAAATTGTGACATGTCAGGATGAAATCCGGTGTTATGATTGTGTGGTGTTATTGGTGCATATTTTTGACTTATGCTTGTGATTGGTATGAATTGATAAATCTGAATATGTTAAGTAGGGTGGATAATTGCTTATGAAATTCTATATCTGATGATTTATAATGCTATTTAATTATGATGTAGTCTCACCCTTACTTTGATGATTTCAGATTGAAGTAGCGGCTTAAGCAATCGGTGAGGATAACTCGTAGAGTTTATCCGGTTATGTTGGGTCGTGTCGGTCATGCTCTGATTTGTAACACTGGGATCGATAGTCTTAGAGTTACCTGTGATACATTGTTTTGCCATTATTGGTTATGGATTATGTATTGTTGATTTGTTTGGATATATTTCCTAACATTGTTAAAACGAGTTTCCGTTGTGCTGAACAAATATTTTGATATTTGGTTTAATTCTAATAAAGCATGACAAACGACTTGGTATTTTTATTTATTTTAATAATTGTAGCATCCTTGCTGTTTTATTACTCTGATTTTATTATATTTCCGCGGGGGTTTAAAAGGGTGTTACAATAGTGGTATCAGAGCAGGTCGGTCCGTCCGGCCAATTGTTGAGTCTGTTAAGTTGCACGACAGTTGAATACTGTCAGCGTATTAGCCCTTGGTACGCAACATGTGAGTGGATCACTGTCGGTACTTGTTTGTTTTGTTGCAGGGGTTGGTTTGAGCGAAGTGGGGGAGAAGCTTCACTTCCCGATTATGCTTCGGTTGTTAGATGATTGGTTCAGTAGGATGTTGTTGGCAACAGTGCAAGCGTTGTTGGAGTTGTTGTTTCCCGAATCGAAGGTGACTTAGAATTAAGACTTGACTGGTAATTAAGTTGGAGCATCTTGAAGGAGGATGATTAGATGTAATTGATGATTATTTGTAGGAGAAGAAATTAGGAAGTTGCAATGTATCAGCTCTACTGATGGGCTGCGAAGTTGACAGTTGAGTAGCCTTGCGTCTCGGAAGAGGTTCAGCTGCAAGTTTGCAAGGAGGATTGCTGTCGTAATGTTTCAGAAATCGCACTTCGGCAATGTGATGTGTTGCTCAAGTTATAAGGATGTTTGGAAGTGAAGAGATATGATAAGGAACTGTTTGGAATGTGATCGAGTTGAAGAGAATGAGTTTTGGAGTGAGATTTTTGTAAGCAAAACGCAGGAAAATTGCTGAATAGCTGCAGAACTTCGAAAATTCATAACTGGAGTTCTGGACATCCGATTTGAGTTCCGTTTGAAGCGGCGGAAAGCTAACAAGACGAACTATGTTATAAAAATGGTTGCAGCAGCTATAGCATATTTAATTGTGATAGGATGATGTTGGAAAGAGGTGAAGTTGCGGTTACGCGTGCTCTTAGAACTAGACTTGTTTGTTGCTACGGCGGAATGAAGGAATGATTAAAAGGTTTGTTGAGAAGCAATTTTAGGAATTAAATGTACCATTTGAGGAGTTTTGGAAATATCATTTAAAGTGTCGCTGCATGGCATCAGTGTTGCAATTTCGGACAACGATTGGCAAATTCATATCTTGAGATCCGAGTGTCTGATTTAAGTGCTGTTTGGGGCATTGCGAAGCTGACTTAATAACCATGATATATGTTGTTATTTGATGTTTAAGACTTGTTTGAAATGTGTTCCCCCTTATAAAAATAGAGGCGTGGGAATTTTGGGTTATTGGGAACCGGTTCCCAGATAGAGACAACCCGGTTCCCCATAGTAAAAATCAGAGACGAGTTATGGGAAGCAGCCAGGAACCGGTTCCTGTGTGGGAGGAACCGGGTTCCACTGTGTGTTTTTGGAAAATTGTTTTACTTTAAAAACCCATAACTTTTGATCCTATGAGGAGATATTCTGAAGTCGGTTAAGGAAGCGTAAAACTTATTGAATAGGAATGCCTACTACCACGATTGTTTGAAACAAAATTGAGTAGAATATGTTGGTAAGGAATAAGTGAATGAGATGTTCGGTAATAAAGATGATTTGAGTGCCAATGGATTTTAGTGAGGAGTGAATTAGTAGGAGAGGTGGAACAAACTTTGGGAACAGTTGAAGTCGTAATTGTGATGTCAAAGTAACGACAGGTATAAAAGAAGAATTGTAGAGAATTTCTAACACCTATTGATATGAGGAAGACTTTGTGGAAATTTCGAGTGGAATGACATTTGGACGTGAAAGATGTCATGGGATTTAGATTAAAACCTCGAGTTATGAATGTTGTCGCGGTCTTTTGCTAAGATGAGGATTTTAATTTGGAACGAGATGAATAGTAATGTACGAGTATACTAGTGATTATGAAGTTTGGAAGTACTTAACAAGTGTGTGATGCTAAGTGACTACGAAGCGGATTGTGTAAAATGTTTGGACGTTGGTGTCTCACCGACAAGAGCCAATGAGAGGGAAGTGTGCGAGTTGTAAAGACTCAAAGTGAATTATTAGACTATGGCGATGTTAATGAGTTTGGGTGCAAACTCGGAAAGGACACTATTATGTAGTAACGACGGTTTATGCTTAAATATGGTTGTCGGCTATCTATTGACAAATTGAGGACTTGATCACCCTTAATCTCTTGTTGATAGTAGATGGAATCATATAGATAGGATGAGCTTGTCTGTTACCTTAATGGTTTAGGATATGATGGATACTAAGCCGTGAGAATAATCACTCACCATGTTGTGTGAACTTATGAAGAAGTGAATATGAAAGAGTGCAATATATTGGATGATGATTTAAGACGGGTAATCAGAGTCGCGCAGCGAAAGTGTGATGCAGAGTAGTGTGCGAGTACTACTCGTGGGCAGTGAGGAATTAATATGCCGGGAGCCTACGTAGAGAACATGAATTGATCTATATGATAGATTTAGAATCTAGTGGATGCAAGGATGTCGTGCTAGAGAATTAGAACTCTTTTGAATAATTGCCGAGACGATGAGTATGTTATTGTGGACGTATTTAGTTAACGAGTATGTATTCAGCGAAGTTAAGGCGATGACTGTATACTATATGATGTTATAATAATTTTGTTTCGTTGTTAAGGTGGTATCGTGGATTCCAGATATGAGGAGGAATTATACTCTATGAAAGACGGAGTTGATTTAATTCTTAAAGGAGAGTGGGATTCAGTTTGAGCTATTATGTAAGCAATGGTATATCGAGGCCGATGAGTGTGATTATGACAACTCGTGTGCACTCATTTCCATGGTTGGAATGTTTAATAAATGAAGTAAATCAGGAAATTGTTTTGAGTGCGAGTAAGTATTGACGAGTGGTGGATTAGTACCATGGATGGTAAAGAATGATTCTTGAACGAATGAGTAAAGAGGTCCAGAGTTGGGTATAACTCAGGAGTCAAATTGGTAATGATGGTTGCAATGAGTAATCAGAATAGTGCAGCAAAAGCAGAATGTAACGTGTTGGATAATTACTGGTATGACTTGAGAGGAGTCAGGTGGTTGAAATTCAATGGTATAGGAATGTCATTATCGAGCCCTTGAAGGAAGCAGTTGGAGAAAAGTGTAAGTGTTATTTCATTGCTCAGATGGAAAAGTGTGTCTAAGGTTGGTACGTTCGGTAGATGGAATGCTTTACTGCAGTGCTGATCGGGTGTGGTCATACCATGGTTGTGTAATTATATTACTCAGTTATTGAGCATATTGTATGGATCGCACCCCGACGTTCCATTGTCGTTAACCTTTGGAGATATAGCGAGTGGCATACCTTGGGATGGTCAAATGCGACGTATGAGCTGAGATTGAATGTATGAGGCATGCTTATGTTGGTTATGTCAGATGAATTTTGAGGTTCGACTAAGAAAGTGTTAACTGAGAACGGGAGAGTCAGATGAAGGACTCTTATCCGGAACTTTTCACTTGGGGTATGTTTTCGAGGACGAAAACTCTTTTAGTGGGGTTGAGTTGTAACACCCCATAATTTCAGTTTATTAATTGAGTTGAATTTAAATTAAATAATTGGAATTTTAGTATTTTATTTTGAAAAGTATCGTTTTCTTCAAATGTGGTTTATTCTTGTTTTGCATAGTTGACGATATGCAATGATTTGTTGTTTGCATAATTGAATATGTGCAATGATGCGTGTTGTTATAATGTGATTGCTTCTGCTTGTTATGCAAATGGATGTTGTTCGTGGTAAATATGGTTATCATGTGTTTTGATGAATGATGATGCAGATGGATGTTATTCATGGTAAATGTTGTTATCATGTGTTTTGATGAATGATGATGATTGATTTGTTTGGAATGATGCTTGTACATGTACATACTTGTTGTGACGTTATTGGTAAGATGTGATAAAGCGATGTTAAGCATCGGATTGATGATGATATAAGTATGTGACATGTGTGCATTCATTCATAAATCATTTGCATTGGAAGGCTAATTCCCATTGTGCGGAGATTAGCAGGCAGTCATCGTGTGCCCATGTGGGGTGTGAGCGATGAGGCAGTAGTCGTGTGCCCATGTGGGGTGTGAGCGACCAAAGGGCAGTATCAAAGAGAGAAGTCCTATGAATGTGATTCACGAATTTTGGTACCACATGCATAAGAGTCTGCATGGTCTTTGTATAAATTGTGACATGTCAGGATGAAATCCGGTGTTATGATTGTGTGGTGTTATTGATGCATATTTTTGACTTATGCTTGTGATTGGTATGAATTGATAAATCTGAATATGTTAAGTAGGGTGGATAATTGCTTATGAAATTCTATATCTGATGATTTATAATGCTATTTAATTATGATGTAGTCTCACCCTTACTTTGATGATTTCAGATTGAAGTAGCGGCTTAAGCAATCGGTGAGGATAACTCGTAGAGTTTATCCGGTTATGTTGGGTCGTGACGGTCATGCTCTGATTTGTAACACTGGGATCGATAGTCTTAGAGTTACCTGTGATACATTGTTTTGCCATTATTGGTTATGGATTATGTATTGTTGATTTGTTTGGATATATTTCCTAACATTGTTAAAACGAGTTTCCGTTGTGCTGAACAAATATTTTGATATTTGGTTTAATTCTAATAAAGCATGACAAACGACTTGGTATTTTTATTTATTTTAATAATTGTAGCATCCTTGCTGTTTTATTACTCTGATTTTATTATATTTCCGCGGGGGTTTAGAAGGGTGTTACAGCAAGTGCACGCCTCATCTTCATCGACCAAGCATGGTAGTTATCGCCACTCAATGCCGGTGATACACATACCGTCGATGGATTCTCCGATGGATGAATGTAGTAGGGGTGCTCGCGGTGCGGTTTGGGCGGTTTTGACGAAAAAAATCATCCGAACCGCAAGAGAAAAAATAGTGCGGTTTGGTTTGGTTCGGTTGGCTTTTAAAAAAAATCCGAACCAAACCAAACCAAACTAATGCGGTTTGGTTCGGTTCGGTTGGTTCGGTTTTTTATAAATATTTTATTGATCCATACATACACATATAGATGATAACATAATTTTATATTTATACATTCATACACTTTCAAATAACAACAAAGCTCGTCATATTTTGACAACAATTTTCCATTTAATATGTAAAAATTAAATTAGACAAAAGTGTAATATTAAATATAAAATAATAGCATAAAACAATATAAAAATTATTATAACGAAACAAAAAAATAGAAGAGACGAAAGATTAGTGAAAGTGAAAAAGAAAAAAAGTATTGAGAGATTAGAGAAGAAGATATGCGATAAAAACGAAACTGAAATACGGAACATTTACATAAAAATGAGAAGGTGAAAAAGAAAGAATATAAGAGAGTAGAGATTATAGAAGAAGAGGAAAGATGTATGTGGCAAAGAAGGTGCGATAATGTTATTAGAGATTTTAGAAGATCGGGACTGAAATTATATGTGTAAGGATGAGAAAATTGTTCGTAATCATAATGCTAATGTATAATAAGTTTAAGTTTGGGTTGGATGTGAGTTAGTAAAATTTAGGTTGTAACATAGTGCGGTTTGATTCGGTTTGGTTCGGTTTACAAAATACAAACCGCAAACCGAACCGCGCGGTTTTGTAAAAACTGACCCAAACTAATCCGAACCAAATGCGGTTTTTTGCGGTTTCGGTTTGGTTTGGTTTGGTTTGCGGTTTTCTATTGGGTTGGTTTGGTTTTGATCACCCCTAGAATGTAGTACGGATCAAGCTGATCCTGATTGTTGTTATTACTATTTCTCGTCATTGAACAAGTGCGATAACGCAACAACGAACGAGCAAAGAAAAGCAAAGAAAAGAAAAACACAACAAACCACTTCTCACAAATGAGATATGCGCAACGAAAGCAGAGCAGGAAAAACCTGCTCTGATACCATCTAAGCAAATGTGAGTGATGAATGAATGCTAAGAAACTCCATTAGTGGAGAAGAACGAAGCTCTGTGAGTGCAGAGAAGAAATGAAAGAGAACGAAGAACAGCTCATGGATTTTCAATGTTCAAACAATTAGTATAAACATTTATTTTGCTGATAAAAGAGACATATACCGTTGCTGATACAAATATACTGCTATTGATGCCAAGAAACTTATAATTTTTAGTGACTCATTTGTCACATTGAACATCCTCACAATGGTTAATTGATGAATTTTTAATGGTTTTTATTTTATTTTTAAATTCATTTTTCATTATTTATGTGCTACTTGTATGAATGTTGTCGCCTCTCATAATCACATGGAACTGAAGGATTCGTTGGCGATGCCTTGAAATTTGACTTCAAGTTTTCACTGCAGGATGCAAGCCCACAGAAAAGTATATCAGAATCAGATTATAATCTGGATCTGAAGGAAAATATTAAAGGTCTGCCAATTCTTGATTTTGACAAAAAAAAAAAACTATCTAAAATGAATGTTGAACTTGATGTTGTTCCTACTTCATTATCAACCCTTGGGGAACCACTTTCTTAAGGTTGACAGCTATTTTAATGTGCAGTTGTTTTCAACTTTATATTTTTCATTTTGATAGTGATGGAATGCCCCACTTTCACTTTCAATATTCTGGAATTTATCAATGGTCATTGATAGCTATTGAAACTAAGTATCACTTTTAAATTGATATAGCAACCTAATCTATATACACATTTCTACGACTACATGATTATTAATTATAACTAATTTATGTAACTTATTAATCACATACTGAATATTTTTTTTTGATAGCAAACATTTCCATTAACAGACAGAAACAGCAGAAATACAAAAGGGGCTACCAATATTTGGTATATGCCCTGTCCAAGTCCTAGAGCCCAAAGATTTACCTATCCCAACCATCTTATGGGCATCTGTATTAAGAGTTCTACTAATATGCATAATTGAAACATTACAGAAATCTGACAATAAAATTCTACAATCATTAGCAATAGGTTCCAAATCAGAGTTGATAGCCACACCATTTATGCAGTCGACCACTGCAAGAGCATCTGACTGGAGGATAAAGCTCTGTAAATCTAATTCTTTTGCAGTTTGGAGAGACCAACGAATAGCCATAACCTCAGCTGAAGATGGATCAGTTACACTCTCTATTCTTTTGGTAGCAGCTAAGAAGATATTAGAACTAGGATCCTTGATAATACAGCCAAAAGCTATCATCCCGTCTGCAAAACATCCTGCGTCTGATTGAATAACCCACCCAACCTTCTTACCCAAGCCTGCTTCAGCCCTATTAAAATCAGTGTCGACACTTAAACAGCCTCTTGACTCTTCCTCAATGCTATGCCACATTTCAGCAGCCACTATGCCTGCCTCTGGTTTCACGCCTTTAAAAATCACACAGTTGCGGAGCTGCCAGATTTTCCAACAACAAATCGCAAATATCTGTCCTAGCATCATGTCCTTTCGGGCAAAGATGTCACACAGTAGATCCGCTATCCCTCCATTCAAAGGGATGCGAATTCCCAGGGGGCAGGAGAATAAGGCTCTTTTAACAAAATCACAGCGGAGAAAAAGGTGTTCGGAGGTTTCTAGCTCTTGTTGGCACAGAGGACAAAGTCCATCACTAGGCATATGCTTTCTCAAAAGATTGCTTTTGGTGGGCAGAATATCTCTAAGAAGCCGCCACAGAAAGTTTTTAATTCGAGGATTAACATTAAGCTTCCATAACAGCTTCCAAAAGTGTTGTTTCCCATTTGTCGAGGGTCCCAGATTGAATTTACGCCGCTGCTCCCCTAGCCTATGGTAAGTTATTTTTACTGAATATATTCCATTAGTTTCATGGTGCCAAACTAATTTATCTTCTGTAGGGTTACGAGAGAGAGGAATGCTACTTATATGCAAAACATCATTGGGATTGAAATTTTCTTTCAGGATATCCAAGTTCCAACAGGCCAAATCTGGATTTATGAGGGCACAAACCTTGGTAGAAGGATCAAGGATTCGCGCCGCTGCCGAAGGTTGAAAACCCGGGAGAGAGGGAATCCATCGCTCTCCACCAATACTGACTTTGTTGCCATTGCCAATCCTCCACCTGGAGCCATTCAACACCACCTCTTTAGAACTCAATATGCTGCGCCACGCAAAACTGGGATTGTAGCCGCAACGCGCCTCCGCAATTGAACACCAAGGGTAGTAACGCCCCTTGAAGAAGCGTTCCATAAGAGTGCCATCAGCTTGATGGAAAAGGATAGTAAACATGCCTCTCTATGTTCCATTTCTTCTCATAAAAGAGAAGATTATAAATTGTGGTGGATTCTACATTATTTAAGCCTTTCTTTTCTATTTCTTTGTGCACCAAGTAAGAGAAGTTTAATATTTGTCTTATACTTCTCTCTTTGCAACTTCTCTCTTCACTTTTTCTCTTAAAACAAACACACCATAAGTATTTTTTGAATAATTTTCAATGTTCTATTCTACCACCTATCAGAAACATGTTGACATATAGCTAGATGCAAAATTTCATAATTGATTAAAGCCCCCAATTTTTAGATATGATATTACTATATCCACCATTGGTGTTCGACCGGTAAAAAAAATATGGTGTTCGTCCATTATTTATTGATTACAAATCTATCTATCTATTATCTAACTATTAAAATGAAAGTACATGGAAAAACCACGTTTACCCTTATGAATATACGTTATAACTTTTTTTATTAAAGAGTTAAAAAGTCTAATTGTACCCTTGCTTCAAAATTATGCATTTGGAATTTAATACTGCTAATGTGTCACTCCACCATTTTTTTCTTACTCTTTTTTATTTTCTTTAAATGTAAAATTCAAATTCAACATATTGAGAATACATCACTGTAGAAATTAAAAAGCCACTTCTCATTTTCCAATTGAAAATTAGGTTTCTCTATCCTTAATGCATTCAATGAAAGCTCAACAGTCAATCAAACTTGCAAACCAAAATTATGTGTCTTTGGCGATTTAAACATACTCACTCCTTAAATCATATTTCATTTGCTTCAATGCATCGGAATCCACTGTGTTTCCTACCTCCTTTTTTACCGTTCCGACCGCCACGTACCATCTCTCCGGTGACACTTCCTCAACATATTGAGAATACATCACTGTAGAAATTAAAAAGTCACTTTTCATTTTCCAGTTGAAAATTAGTTTTCTCTATCCTCAATGCATTCAATGAAAGCTCAACAATCAACCAAACTTGCAAATCAAAATCACGTTCCTTTGGGGATTTAAACAGACCCACTCCTTAAATCATATTTCGTTTGCTTAAATGCATCAGAATCCACTGTGTTTCCTACCTCCTTTTTTACCGTTCTGACCGCCACGTACCATCTCTCCGGTGCCATTTCCTCAACCACGACGTTGAACTGCTCTTTGATGCCATGAAGCACCTTTCAGTTTGTCGGAAACACACGCTGTGTGCAACTCAATTTCTTCACCAAACTCGCCACAAAATAGTCCAAATATTGTAAAAGAAAGCAACGAAGGAAGACGAAAATTAAAGTTACAAATATTTCTTTCAACAACGAAAGAGTTTTCTCACCCCTCTTCTGTCACTACAATTAGGATTTTTTTCACTTCATTTCGTTAATCCAATTCTTTTACGAATTATGAATAAGCATTATTTAAGGGAAGACAATTGATAATTTAACCTCAACTAGCTTCCTCTTTGAGAATTATTCTTCCATTCCTAATTCATCTACCACAACTTTCTCAAGTACTTAATCTTCCGCTACTTTGTCTACCCACAAGGAGCGGCTTATGCTTCTCTGCTTCGTTCTTCCTTCCTCCTTCTCTCTATCAGCTGTAACCCTACAGGATTTTCCTCCGGCGCTCTTTCTCTGTTCTGTTACAATTTTGAAATCAGAAAAAAGAAGAAGAAGATTAGGTGGATCAAAAATAGAAGAAGAGGCGATAACGTGTATCGGAAATGGAAGAAGAATAGAAATTAGAAAGAAGAGGAAGAGAAAGAAGAGGTAGATGAAACGTGTCTACATTGATAACATACAACTTTATTATTATTTTTTATAAATGTGTTACAACTATGATAACTCATTATAACCCTTTATACAACTATTATAATTTTCTTTTGATAATATAACCCTTTTGTTATAGTTGTACAGTTGTATAGTGTTGTAAGTTAACAATAAAATAACCTAAAACTAAGTTAACAATAGTTGTACACTCATTTAAGAATAAATAGTTAAGTGTTTTTTATCCATTATCATTATTTTATTAATTTGATTTTTACAGAAGGGTTATTTTTTATAAATTATTTATGCATTTAGTCTAAATAATAGTCAATTCTAAAAAGTCAACAAAAATATTCTGCTATCCGGGATCCTGCTATTCCTACTATTTCTATTTTTGGGGGTCGGTCGCTCCGCTATTCGGGATTAATAACTCTGCATAAAATATACCGTTTTGACATTTTTTGTATTTTATTTTATGCAACTGTAGTGGATGACGATGAGGAAATGGATGATGGAAGGTTCCAGCCAATTGCTACAACATGGAGATTGATGAAGTGTTTGTCATGGAGCTTTTAGGATTAGTTTTTTTGTTGCTAGTTCTTAGCTGTCTTTGTTTAGCTTGTGGTGTTAATTTGTTTAGCTGCTAGTTTTTGGTTGTCTTTGTTTAGCTTGTGCTAATTTGTTTTGGTGATTTGTTATGCCCATGCATGTCCTTAAGTAGGTATTACTTGTTAGTTTTTTTTGTATCGTGGTGTTACTGCCATTACATGGTTGAACTAACTAGAATATTTTAGTGCTTTAGTATGTTAGTTTTTAGGTTTTTTTTGGTGTTATAGTAATGTTATTTTGTTTATGTTGAAGAATATGATTAAGACTTGTTTAAGAAAATATTGTGTTGACCTCTTTGGTGATGATTGAAATTTCTGTAACTTATGTACTCTCTCCGTTTTTCTATTATAAGTCGTTTTGGAAAAAAAAATTGTGTATTTTAGTATAAGTCGCTTTACAATTTCAATGAATAATTAATGCTATTTTTCCTATTATATTCTTAAATATTTATTATTCTCTCTCCTTTCAATTATATAAATTTATCTTCCACATGTCATTAATGAAGGATAATTTTGTAAAAACCTTTATAATTTCTCATTTTTATACAACAATTATTATTTTTCTTAATCTATGTGAAAAGTCTAAAACGACTTATAATAAAATACGGAGGGAGTAATAAATTAAACTGTAAAAAAAATTGAAAAATTAATAGGGTGGATTTGACTTTTGAGCTCACACTAAAGTTGGCTCGTTCCACCATATCTCGCTATTAGACGGGCTTAAACGGGATAGATAGTCCGCACTGCCACTCCTAAATAATGATATATTCATCTAATAAAATAATAATATTTAATACCATATCATAATTTAATATTATTTTATTTTAAAAAATAATCTACCTTAATTTTTATTATCCTTAGTCAAAACGAAGCGCGCCATTTTTCCTCAAAGAAAAACCCTTCCGCGCCCAAAATTACAAATCACTGAGAGGTTGAAACCCTTTAGACCTAAACTGAACCCCACACGGTACTCACAACTCGCAGATCTTCTCGACTCATTTCTTCACGGTGGCACGGCACTGTACTGCGGTATGTCTCCCTTCTTCCGACCTATATTCCTATACATGTTCTTGTTTATGTTGCACTAATTTGTTAACTATTATCCCAGATGCTGTCTCTGTGTCTTACATAGAATGTAGACAATTTTAGGTAAGTTGTGTTAAACAGTTTGTCCAAAAATTTAGTTACATTCCATTATTCATTTTTCAAATTATTACCCTTGGCGCCGTGTTAGAATATGCTTCGATTGGATTGATGAAATAAGACGAAATGGAATAAAATATAATAAGATTTTATTCCATTATTTGAATTGATTAAAAGATGATAGAATTGTTCCGTTAAGCCAACTCAGTAGATAGCTCTACAGGACGCGAGTTCAAACCCATAACATCTCACTTATCCACTTCATTCCACTTTGCCCCATTGCGCACTGTTCCATTAGTTGTAAAATGTCCAATATAATGTTAGTGTAGTGTGTGATATCCGTGTAGTGTAGTGTGTGATATCCGTGTCTGTATTCGTGCTTCATATGTTAGAAACAATTTTAATTTTGGTGAAAAGGTTGGAAAATTAACGTATTCATAGGATACTGGTTCACAACCATGATTTAGGTGAAAAACTGATGAATTATCCATATGTTTTATTTTTCAACAGAGGAATAAAAGTGTCTAGTTCATGATATGGAATACCTCAAGAAGTTGAGACACCCATTACTGACATCAAAAGAGCCCAATGAAGATCCTACAGAAGAGATGCAAGATCTAATAACAATGTTACAAGATAAGAAGTATGTCTTCTGGCATAGAAGAAACGGAAATTCAGATATTGTTAAAGATATATTTTGGACACATCCAAACGCAATACATTTGTTGAACCAATTTCCCTTTGTCTTGGTCATCGGCTGCACATATAAAACCAATAGATTTCAGTTCCCGCTACTTGAAATTGTTGGTGTTACATCAACAGAGTTGACATTTACTGTCGCGTTCGCCTTTTTGGAATCTGAGCAACTAGATAACTTCACATGGGCGTTACGGAAGTTAAGAGGATTGTTTTTGAGAGATGATTCAATTTCTCAAGTTATTGTGACTGACAAAGACCCTGTTTTGATGAACGCGATTGAATTTGTTTTTCCTAGTTCACGTATATTGCTATGTCGATTTCATATGTCTATTAATGTAAGACCAAAATGTCAGAAGACGGTGTCTCCAAAAGAGAAAATTGTGAATGTGCTTGAAGCATGGAGTGATCTTATTAATTCTCGCAATGAGGTTGAGTATGAGCGGCGCTTGCTTCATTTTGAGGTTCTATGTGCAGATTGTCCTATTTTTCTAGAGTACGTCAAAAATACGTGGTTGATTCCTCACAAAGAAAAGTTTGTCTTAGCGTGGACTGATCGAGTGATGCATTTAGGAAATACAACAACAAACAGGTATGCTCAAATTAATATATAAACTTGTCAGGTATGCTCAGACTAATATATAAACTTGATTATAATGTAATCTTCTATGTTTTTTTAACTAGGGTTAGGTCTATACGCGGTACTTGGAAGTCACTGATACAGGAAAGAAATGGAGACATGTGTGAATGTTGGGATGCAATGAACAATATGTTTAGACTGCAACACTGTGCAATAAGGGCTTCATTCGAAAGAAGCACGTACATGGTGCAACACCGACATAATATTCCGGTGTATGAGAAATTGAGAGGACATGTATCAAAGAATGCATTGAATCATATTGTTCTTGAGTATGATCGAATGAACTCTATAGACATTGAAAATTTTATTTGTGGTTGTAAAGTTAGAAAGACATATGGTTTACCTTGTGCGTGTGAACTTGTGCAATATAGTAGGACGGGTGTTGTTGCCATTCCATTGTTGCTAGTTCATATACATTGGAAGAGATTAGGCTTGGGTGATAAAAAAGGTAAAGAGACAGACAAGTTGAAAGAGGAAGACTTGGCGCAAGAGTGGGATGCATTGCTAAAGCGATTTCAAGAACTTGACGTTGTTGGTAAAATTGCTCTGAAGAGCAAAGTGCGCGAGCTTGCATTTTCAGATACAACTTCAATGTGTCAAGCTCCTATCGTTGAAGGTGAAGGCCCTTTTACTAGTGGCAAAGGTACTTATGAGGAAGACTTGGCGCATGAGTGGGAGGTGTTGTTAAAGCAATTTCGAGAACTTGACACTGTTGGTAGAATCATTTTAAGGAGCAAAGTGCATGAACTTGCATTTCCAGATACAATTTCAACGTGTCAACCTCAAATCATGGAAGATGAATGCCTTTCTATTAGTAGCGACAACCCTTGTATTGGTCCTGAGTCAGTTTGGGAGGTAAGTGTTCGGACACAGGCATTGTATATATTGTTCATTTTTTACTATTGTTATTATTGCTTAAAATGTGTTGATATCATGTATAGGGGAGGTGCCACAGAGTTGCCGCTATTCTTCGGACCGTCTTCGATAAGCAGTTGCTTCTTGAAGGAAGTGAGCTTGATAAACACCTCACTCAGGCACTATGCATAATGCAAGGTGGAAGTGAGGAAGGTGAAAGTATGGAGGGACTAGCATATCAGAGGAGAAAGAAGCCTCGCTCCACACATGATTAAACTGACTATGTTTTTATTTGGACCTTATTTTTTTCAATCCCTCACTATTGTAATGATTGCTTCTGTTGAAGCTTTTCAGCTAGATTTTGTCTCCGTTGGTGTAATACTAATATTTAGGACTTGTAATGACGGTATTTCTTTACTGTCCCATGATATTTAGCTATTTAACTATAAAAACTGATTATACATCAGCACTTATCTTTCATGTCAGAGACGAGGATCATGAGAGTGAATGAATAGGGTCCAAGCATTTCTATTTCTAAGCTGTGTAGAAAAGTAGAAGTATTGTCAATTTTTTTTTTTTTTTTTTTTTTGCTGATTATGCTATACCTCACTAGAATATAACACCATACAAATCATCATTTACCTCCAATGTTATAGAAGAGAGGTTTCTCACTTACAACGCCTTTTTGTGTGTATAAGATATGTTCGAAGATACGTTCAGAATATGAAGACAAAATCGGGTCTTCGGTGTGTTCACCCTCACTCCATAGAGTAGATAAAGTAATCACCTTGATACACATGGCATAAAAGTTGTATCCTCTTATTTAGTAAGTTTGCACACCTCCTAAATGATGCTTATATCCTCAAGGACAACCGTTTTTAACTTCTTTCCCTGCATGGTTGAGTCCTGCGCATTTGTTACATCATACTTCTGTTTGTTCCTGCTGTTCTTGTAGGTCTAAGTCGAATTTCTGGTAAGATCTTGTATTGTCATTACCCTTGATGTTTTGAGTTTCTTTCTGATTCCACATTTGATCTAATTATTAGAGAAAATATCATGATTTTGAAAACCCGTCTGTTTTATCTGAACTTGCCCTTTTCCCTGGTGTTGTATGACTGGTTCATACTAATGATTAAGCAGGCTTGGTGTTTAATCAGACTTGCAGTTAATTTCTAGCTATAAAAGTAAATGTGGTTCTTGTACTGAGACTTCTATTCTTAACAGAGCAAATATATGCCTTTTGCAAATCTACAAAATCATAATTCAAACTCTTGAATATAAGGTGACATTTAACTTGCATCTCATGAAAGGTAAACCAAACACAAATGAGAATCACCCAGAGACTCTTGTATTGATTGAAGGGCGAAGTAAAACTACAAATATCAATCTATAACAATCCAAGTTTTTCAAAAATTATTAGCTTCCTTAAGTAACTCTCATTTCAGGATCCGTAACATTACATGCTTTGACACCAAACATCAATCTCAAAAGTATTACAAATCATTTCTTTTTTACTCGACGAAGCTCTTCACTTTCTTCAGCCATAATAAGTATTCCTTGTTGTCTTTGTTAAACATGTATTCTTGCAAAAAGTTGGTTGTGCCGGCTGTTATCCCCCGGATCTCAAGATACTTGAGAAAAGCCTTCTGCAGATTTTCATCCAAATCACTGTAAAAAAGAACAGAAACATTCAGAAACTGTAATAGCTAACATTTTATGATAAAGTCAAATGACAACATATATTATTAAATGCTTACGTGAACTCAGGTCCCTCATATACCAGCTCATCTTCAGAATTGTCAGGCTTCTTTATTGACAAGCTATCAATCGAAACCTCATCAGGGAAAGCAGTCAAGCCAAACTCTAGGGACACTCCATTTCCTTTGAAAACAGTCACAACCAAAGGAATGCTAGATTCAGTATCATTCTTCTCATTGTCATCTGCATTGTCGTCCTCGTTTTCTTCAGGTGTTACGTTAGGGATGTCAACTTGAACTGTGACGATTTCATCCTCATATTGTCTTTTTAGTTGAATAGTTCTTTCTCCAGGATTGTCCTCAATCTCAAAAGGAAATCCAATAGGAATTTCAACCTGGAAAAGTTACACAAAAGGAAATGTCTGTTATTCCTGACCCCTGAAAAGAACTGCAGGTGGTACAAATCTAAAAGGGAAAAACTTTCTATCTTAAATTTTGCTGCTAGAATACATGATTTTATGTGCCAGGGAAAACTCATCAATATATAACAACACTCAAAGATAATGATTGTCATGCATTTTCATAACCAAAGATAGTCCACAAACAATAATATGGTATTTTCTCACATTCAAACAATATTTCAACTTTTAGACGAGAAAAAAAGCCTGAAAACTTGTTTTTCTCATTGGAAAGCAGCCATTCAAGAGTTATTCAGACCTACTAACAACATACACTTGATAGAGACAAATCAAAGAATATTAGGAAAACTCATCGGTATATGACACTCGAAACAGATAATGATTGTCATGCATTTACATATATCAAAGATAATCCGCAAACAATAATATGATATTTTCTCAAATTCATACTACATTTCAATTTTCAAACGAGAAAAGGGGTTGAAACTTGTTTGGCTCATTGGAAGCAGCAATTCAAGAGCTACTCAAACCTACTTGCAACATATACTTCATAGCACCAAATCAAAGAATATTAGGGTTTAATATGTTTTTTGTTCCTATATACTTCACAAGTTTTCAAGTTTAACCCCGAAAAAAAGATTATCATATTTTAGTAACTTTGTATTTTTAGGGACTACTGTTACAAGATATAATACTATGGAGGACTAAAAGTATCCATTTTTTGTGAAAAGCTTTAAAGTAGGAACTATTTTTACAAGATATAATACTATGAAGGACTAAATTTTTAGTTAAAATTTAACAGCGAATAAACTCAAAAGCTCGTGATTTTGCAGGACTAACGACATATTTAAGCAAAAAATATTATTAGCAAACTGATTTCACCACATATCTTAAAATACAACACTAACAACAGACTGATCTTGAAACTAAATTTCACATGAGGCCAAGTGAGCAATAAGGAATATATGAATGAAAAATTTACATCTAATGGATAAAAGGCTTTTCAATCAAACCAAGTTATATCATATTTTGGCAACTGTTATGCGATTTCATTAAATTAAATATTATATACCCAAACAACTAAAGCAAGCAAACAAAGAATCCAAGATAAACAACTGACTAGTAAGAGCCAGTTAAACATACTTATTTTTAACCACTAAAAGATACAACAAGAATAATAACAACCAAGTTTTATCCCACTAAGTGGGTTTGGCTACATAGATTAACTTTTGCTATAATGTTCTATCTAGGACCAAACTTACATCCAAATCGTTAATCTCGAGATCTTTCTTAATAACTTGTCTTGTATTTTTTCTAGGTCTTCCTTTAACTCTAGTTGTTTGACTTCCGTCCATCTGATCTACCCTCCTTACACATAAACTACAGGTCTTATCTTATCTCTACATGCCCAAACCACCCAAGTCCATTTTTCACCACGTAATAACCACTAAAAAGATAAAGCACTTAAAAGCATATATATGCATGACGGCAGCAGTTTTGAATACCCACACAGTTTTGTCAAACTATATTACTGATCTTAATCTTAATGTCGGTTAAGTTAGCTTATTAACGAAATGAGTAACATATGAAGACCATAAATGCAGATTGCAAAAAACAAACTCCTACACAGTCAATAAGAAGGAAAAAAAAAGTTACCCACAAACACAACAAAATTGAACTCTCAAACTAATTTACTCAATTCACATCAACTACATGCAAACTTCTAAACCACAATTGAAGACACTCCACAATTGACAACACTGGTAACAAGCATTCTAAAATTTCTACACATTACAAAGAAATGGAACAAATGGAAATTCACCACAAACCATCACTACCACTATCAATAACAAAACCCTTGTCTTGTTAAAGATTATGCTTCAATCAATGCATAGGAACAAATCTCAAAAAAGGGAAAGAACTTCAATCTAATATACTAACTAACCCAACATACAAAAAAACGAAAGCCGAAGGAAAAGAAACAAATTTCACAGAAATTTGAAATTATAATACACTAGGGTGAAACAAAAGGGGTTAAACGGAATAGTAAAAAAAAATTACTTGTTCAGTAGCTTGATTATCCTCGAGGGCGCAATTGATTTCAGATTGAAGTACTTGAATGAGATTATCATCTGCGCTCGACTTCTTTGCGACGGCGTTAGCGAAGCTACGAGAGGAAACAAAAGGAGTCATTTCTTGGTGGGGAAGGAGCTTGACAGCGAGTGCGCTGTGGATGGTTCTGGAAGAAGAAGCTGCCACCGTGCGGCGAGCAGCCAGAGGAATTACGGCGGCGGTGGCACGACGAAGGACGGTGTACATAGCCATTAGAGAGTTGAGTAGAGACTGGTACTGGGGTTTAGTGTTAGGGTTTTGGGAATTTGCAAGTTGCGGTTCTGTTTATTTATAGGTGCCCAAATTATTAAAAGAATGTTTAATTACACATTTTGGCCTAAGTATTGTAATTTTGGTGATGGTAGGGTTCTTCAAATCTAAACTTGTCAATCCTCTAAATTCCAAGAGTACCCGAAAAAGATATTTTTATAATGGCATGATAATTAGGTTTATAAAATATTTGTCAGGTTTATGCTATAAAAATAGATTTATTTGATGGAAAAATCAATCCTTTTAAAATCTACCTCTACTGATTTAAAAAATATAAGTTTTTAAACTCTCTTTAAAAGACTCACTCCTTCTGGTAATAGAAAATCAAAAGTGTTAAAGACAAATAGTATAAAAAAATATTCATTATCTGAACACATTCAAGTTTGACCACTTTACTTAAAGTCGTTTTGAGGGTTATCTGTCTCACAGTAAAATTTCCAGTCTTCAGTTCCACAAGTGGAGAAACTCCTATCAAATTCACGCATGCATGTTTTTCTCCTACTCTCCCATATACCAGAACATCTATTAGCCTAAGTGTTGATCTCCCATCACATGGGTCAGTCAAGAAATTCACATGCGCTTCTTTCTTCTTATATACTCCAGCTTGCCGAAATATATCAAATAAGACATCCCTAACAAGGTCATGTCGATGTTTGAAGCCTTGAAGCTCTCTACAATGAATTGTGTGTTCCCCAAATGTATCCAAACACGCCTTGCAATAAATAGGGAAAACTTCATCAATAAAAAATAAGGGGATCATAAGACGATACCTCAAGATAGTATGGTACTCCATCAATGACATATGTTGATGTTGTGAAAAACGATGTCAAGAACAAAATATAATAGGAATTAGGAAGATAAGAAGAACACAAGAATTGGTTATAACTGATATTCTTTTACTTTCTCTTTTGATAAGATTACAAGTTTACAAGAATAACAAATAACCTCTCTCACTCTAAATTAGGATTTGCAGCTTAGCAATGATGAGAGACTAGTATGCTATTTATAATAAAACCTAACATACTAACTAATGAGCTTTTTCCACAAGGCCCATTACACAAGCCAACTTAATAAACAAGCTAACTTAACAAATTAGGGTTTAAACACTAAACCTAATTTAACATGCTAACAACCTTAGCATCTTCGACACCAGCATGTGAACAACCTTCGACTTCATGCTTAATCTTGTCGAACCAAGAAGCTACCCTTCGACCATACTAGAGTTCGATCCAATATCTCACAAATCTCCACCTTGGACCTAACTCTACAACATCAAGGGAATAACTAACTTTCTTCATGCAGCTTTAGCAACTACATACAGTGGAAAAACCTGCAACTCTGCAATGTCTTGGTGATCATATCAGCAGCATTGTCTTCAGTCGAAACCTTCAACACTTGGACTTCTCCACGCTCGATTACTTCTCTGACAAAATGCAACCTCACATCGATGTGCTTAGTTCGCTCATGATATGTTGAGTTCTTCGACAGGTGTATTGCACTTTGACTATCACATTTAACAATGATACCTTTACCTTGAAGTTTCAGCTCCTTTGCAAAACCTTCAAGCCACAATGCTTCTTTCACAGCTTCAGTTAGAGCAATATACTCCGCCTTAGTGGTTGATAGAGCAACAACCTTCTGAAGTGTTGCTTTCCAACTAATTGTAGTGCCAAACATAGTGAAAACATATCCAGAAATAGATTTTCTGGAATCCATACAACAAGCATAATCAGAGTCGACATATCCTTCGATTACTGTTTTACTATCTTCATCCAAGGCTCCACCATAAATTAGGACCCTGTTCAGAGACCCATTTATGTACCTTAAAATCCACTTCAATGCTTGCCAGTGAGCCTTTCCAGGATTCACCATATACCTGCTTACAAGACTTACTGCATATGCTATATCGGGTATAGTACAGACCATAGCATACATTAAAGAACCAACTATATTAGCATATGGGATGCTATTCATATAGGCTCTTTCAACATCAGTACTGGGACACTGATCAATACTCAGCTTGAATTGAGGGTTTGTTGGAGTCACAACTGGCTTCGAATTCGACATACCAAACTTTTCGAGAATCTTCCATAAATATGCCTCTTGAGATAAGCATAACTTCGACTTCTTTCTATCTCTTCGAATGTCAATTCCAAGAATCCTGGAAGCAGCTCCCAGATCCTTCATATCGAACTCCTTATTGAGTTCAGCCTTCACCCTCATTACATCTTCGACACTGTTGCTTGCTATGAGAATATCATCCACATAAAGCAACAAAATAACAAATGAATTACCAAGTCGAAATCTGAAGTAAACACAGTGGTCAAACTGACTTCTAATGAAACTTATGTGTGCCATGAACTTGTCGAATCTCCTATTCCACTGCCGAGGAGATTGTTTCAGCCCACATTAAGATCTCTTTAGCTTGCACACATAATCTTCCTTCCCTTTTTCGACATACCCTTCAGGTTGCCACATCAGGATCGTTTCATCTAGATCACCATACAAGAACGCAGTCTTCACATCCATCTGTTCCAGTTCAAGGTCGAACTGTGCCACTATGGCAAGCAACATTCAAATGAACCTATGCTTTACAACATGAGAAAACACATCATTGAAGTCTACACCTTCTTTCTGAGTGAAACCCCTTGCAACTAACCTTGTCTTGTATCTTTTCGACGTCACTCCTTCGATTCCTTCCTTAACTTTGAAAATCCATTTACAACTGACTAACCTTGCCCCAGCAGGTTTCTTGATTAGTTCCCAAGTGTGATTATCATGAAGAGATTTCATCTCATCATCCATGGCCTTCAGCCATTCAGTCTTATTTCGACTCTTGATAACTTCCTTGTAGTCTCTAGCTTCTTCGTCTAGAACCTCACTTGCAGAGATTAAGTCATAAGCTATATGATCTGCATACCCAAGTATCTGAGGTGCCTTGATGACTCTTCTCGACCTATCTCTTGACAATAGATAGTCATCGTCAGTTTCCTCAACTTCCTCAGCATCTTCTGCTTCTTCTTCGACTTCATCAGGGATATGCAATTTGTAACACCCCATTTCTACCCGGCAGTTATATGCAAAAATCAGAGTTTCAAAATTTCTCAACAAACGAATGAGGCGTCACATATTCATTTCAAAATAAATCACTTCATCGCATTTAGCGGATACATAGCACTTTATTTAACCAACTAAACAAATACTCAACATATAATACTTTTCAAAACGGAATAATTTCATTTATTAAAACATGGTGGAATCATAGTTCTCAATCTTTGAATCAATAACATTCTATACAGCTAAGATAAAACAATAAACAACAACAATCATAAACATCATAAATCACCCCCCAAGTGCTACGTATCAGAGCGACAACCGACTCGATTTACAGCAACTAAATCTTCATACTCGAACACCTGCACGTTACCAATATAAAGGCAACGGCGAACAAGAGAAAAGGGTGAGATATCAAATCATATAAGTGAGCGCATGATAAATTGTATATTAGGAATCAGCCATATAAAATCATTACATCACAAGTATCAACAGTCACCATACACATCATACTTTCATGATTCACATATCTCACATACTTTTCATCGCACAACAAGTCACAATACTTCACATTCGTGTCATTCATATATATCATTCATTTACTTCGCAAGCCAAATCATAACACTTCACAACATCACAAAACATCACGTATAAGTCACCCATGTATTCACAAACATCGCATATAAGTCATACATATATTCACAAACATCGCATATAAGTCATACATGTATTCACAGACATCGCATCATAAACGTCGCAAATCAATTCACCAAACATCGCAGCATATACATCACAAATGACATCATGAGACACGACTCGTGCATATGCATGTGGTACCAATCAGAGCTTCAGCCCCCATCACCATTTGCCCAATTCAGAGGCACAAGGCATAAGCCTTCGTCACTAGTTTGCCAATCCAGGCCGTCACAGAGTATGCATATGAAATGTGACTCGACAAACAAGACAACACATCATACTCATCACAATCACATATCATCACGAGGCATAAGCCTATATCACAATCATTTACCATCATACGAGGTAATTCACGTCACCATAATATTTCATCTTCACTTAGTCACAAAATTATCATCACAAATATATACAACATCACATATTATCAATCATCACAAACATCGTCATATTTCGACACATCGTCGCAATTATACAACTTCTTATATAAACAAGATCATCACAATTATCAACATGTTCGGCACGTCATCACAAATACACACTTCATAAGAACTATCACAATTATCATCGTAATCGACTAAACTAACGACAACCCGCTAGGGTTCATGCCATAAGGCTAACCACATACCATGCACATTAATAAACATATTGTCAATCACAACATTATTCGCAACAAAGGCATTCAAACCGAAATCACAATTTTCGGTCGATTCGTAAAATAATCTCAACATGCTAATTTATCAAGTAGACCGAATCAACTTCAAATTAACATTTAACTAAATTAGATATCATGTTAATTATCAAAACGACATCATTGGCATAACAATATATTATTCTCAACATAGATATTCCACCAATACACAATTACGGTCAAATTCTCAAAATACTATGATTTACCGATAAACCGAATAAATTATCCAAGTCTAAGTATATTTCAATTAATTAGACTTATTGAAATTAATTCAACTAGTAATTAAATCAACCAATTAATAGTCATATTATATTAATTCCAATTCAATATTCTATTTTCAATCATTTTCATTTCATAAATCATTTATCCTATATTATCTATTATATATAACTTGAAGTAGTAGAATCCTATTAACTCACCAAACTATAGCCAGTATATATAGTTTTCACCAAAGACATATACATTAACTAAAACAAGTAGTAATGAGTTATCTAGATGTTAAAGATAAACATTAACTAGATTTAAATAATTAAACCCATATCACATACTATCTATAATTGTTATATGTATTAAAAGTAATGGATACTATAAAAATAATCAAAAAGTAGTAAGATATCACATTGAAACGTTGAAGCGTGGACTGCACTATAAACCTCTTTCCATGGATGAATAACATATTTCTTTATAAATAAATCCTAGTTTCCAAATAGCAAATAAAATTAACACACCACAATGATAAATCTATACCCAAATCCACTTATAATCCATCATATTCTATTCCTAAAATGTGTGTCAATTTCTATCACAAAACCAACATTTATTTAAAAAAATATATATATTTAAATCAAACACAATTTCGGTTGATTCGTAAAATATCACAATTTCAACAAAATAACATCACCACGTTAATCTACTAATTAAACTTAGCTACCACGTAAATTTTCATCAAATTCCGGACAATTAATTATACCGCTTAATTCGACTATTTCAATCAAACGAGACTGTTTTATTTTACCTTGTTCTATAACTTACTGTTTATCATTCCAATTATCCTATTGTCTCAGTTTATTTTCATTTCACAATGTAGCCCATTTATATACATAGCACATGCCTTAAGTAACATGTGAGAACAAAACAAACTAAGTAGCAGCACATGTAAATAGTAAGTGCACTGTATATGAAACATAGAGAAAAAAAACAAAGAAGTAAATACATGCTGCAATGGAGTTGTCGAATGGCACTCCTTCCTTATCAATTTCCGCCCGTCAAGGGCTATGGCTATCGCCCGTCACCGGTATGGGCATATGCCGGTAGTCAATAACAGTTTCAAACAGCATAAGCATAACACATTCTTCTAAGGCAGCATCATAAATTCATATATTTCAGTAGTAGAATCCCAACTTTCAGCAAGAAATTAACACAAACAATTGCAATAACTTGAATCCCTAATTCCCACATACAAGATTTCATAAGCCCCATTATAGGAAGAGAACTCCACCCTCACCTTATCAAATGAAGCAACTCAATGGGTCTCCAATTGCATCTCCAAGCTTGTTCCTCTTTGCTTGCCTCCTTCTCTTCAAACTTTGTTCTCTCCAAAATGACAAACTCCTCTTCATATCTCTAAAACCCTAATTTATCATTTCCAATTGGGCTTAGTTAACACTTTCTCTTCACATCCAATTTTAGGCCCAATAAGATAAATAACTCCAATTAAATCAAAATATCACTTTTATTAATATTCCAACAATATAATAAATTCCGACTTTGTAAATAATATTATTCTTAATATTATTCTTCGACCGTCCGACTAAAATCTGAATTTTAACTTAATAAATTCAAATACGCTTCTTAAAATAACACCGACAATCTAAATTCGACGAATATATCATATTTCCGGTCTAATCTTAATTACTCAGAAAATTCCCAAAACTTCAAATATTATTCCAATAATATTTCTAATACTGAAAATATCAAAACTCTTGATTAAATATCAATCTGCTATCCTGAACTAATACCGACTAAATCGTCTCAAAATACGAAAACTTCACTAATCGCTCCGAACGTCTAGATTAAGCGAATAATCGAATTTCCGGGCGTTACAACTCTCCCCCACTTAGAATATTTTCGTCCTCGAAAATCTACTTGACAACACCATCGTAACCAAATCTCGTATCCAATTCTCAAATATCCAAAACGCGTTTGGTAACACTTCAATCACTACTTCTTCGGCACAATAACGATTCCACAAGAACACAAACACATTACTATTCTTACCAGATTCACAATAATCTACGATCCAATGTAGCATCCTGGCTCATCGCACTTATTTCAACAGTCTATCAATCCAAACATCAAGATAACTCCACTTCACAGTCTTCTGACATATCGTCCTTCACTTCTTACAAGTCGTATAACAACAATGCAACGCAATGCTTCCGCTGCGCAACTCTGATAATTCTTCTTTAAGTCACTGCCTTGTTAAAACTCCGTCAACTGTATGGTTCACAAATTTTCAATCCAACGCAGACTTTCCTTAATACTTATTTTCACATCGTTGTTTCACTGTTACTTCCAAATCTTTCTCTTGCGACATTCGCTTGTACACTACTCACTACTCCGAATTGTTCATTTCGTCAAACTCTTACTCAACCACTCCTCTTATCAAGTTACACAAACTGGTGAGCGACTACCTTCGCGACGTAATATCAATACTTTTTCTCTACTATTAAGATAGCAAGACAGATCTATAACATTCAGTATGATTGTCATCTACCATTAACAATGGATTGAGGGTGATCAGTTCCCCAATTTGTCAATTAGTATTCGAAAACCATAATGGAGTATAAACCGTCGTTTCTTCGTAATAGTGTCATTTTTGAATTTCACTCCAATCCATTAACACGTCATAATCCAATAATTCACTTTGGTCTTTTTTTTTTTGCAACTCCTACAACTCCCTACTCATTATATCTTGTCGATGAGGCACCGACATCCAATCATGTTACAAGTCCGCTTCATAGTCACTTAGCATCACACAAGCGTCAAACGTCTTTCCGTTTTCAAAATTACTTCTATACTCGTACTTCACAATTCATCTCATCTTTAAACTCTTCATAACTCGAGATGTGCATTCTTTCATCAAAATTCCAGTCTTGATATCAACGAGACAACAATTCTTTTTACAATTACGCGCATCTTCAAGTTTCCAACTCGAACTCGCGATTCACAACACTTCACGCATCAACTACATCCGACAATCACTTATACGAGTCCAACATAAAGTCCACTGCAACTTCATTGCTCTCTTACTCTTCAAACATCGACATTTCACACAAAGGTTACCCGCATCGACAACTTCACAGTCCTCCATCATGCTGAACTTCGCAACTTTCTAAATTCTGTCTCTCAAAATCATTCTTAACTTCACGTCACCTTAGAATCTAGGAAACATCCAAAGCTCTCAACAACACTTGCACCGTCTCTTATCAACAGCATACCAGACTTTCTCTTACAACAGAAACCTCTTTGAGAAGCAAGGCTTCTCCCCCACTTATCGTCAAACTACTTCCTGCAACAAAACAAGTAAGTACCAACAGTGCTTCACACACATGTTGCGTACTACAGGATAAAACACTGACAACATTCAACTGTCGCACAAAATCGACAGACTCGACGACTTGGCCGGACAGACCGACCTGCTCTGATACCACTAATGTAACACCCCATTTCTACCCGGCAGTTATATGCAAAAATCAGAGTTTCAAAATTTCTCAACAAACGAATGAGGCGTCACATATTCATTTCAAAATAAATCACTTCATCGCATTTAGCGGATACATAGCACTTTATTTAACCAACTAAACAAATACTCAACATATAATACTTTTCAAAACGGAATAATTTCATTTATTAAAACATGGTGGAATCATAGTTCTCAATCTTTGAATCAATAACATTCTATACAGCTAAGATAAAACAATAAACAACAACAATCATAAACATCATAAATCACCCCCCAAGTGCTACGTATCAGAGCGACAACCGACTCGATTTACAGCAACTAAATCTTCATACTCGAACACCTGCACGTTACCAATATAAAGGCAACGGCGAACAAGAGAAAAGGGTGAGATATCAAATCATATAAGTGGGCGCATGATAAATTGTATATTAGGAATCAGCCATATAAAATCATTACATCACAAGTATCAACAGTCACCATACACATCATACTTTCATGATTCACATATCTCACATACTTTTCATCGCACAACAAGTCATAATACTTCACATTCGTGTCATTCATATATATCATTCATTTACTTCGCAAGCCAAATCATAACACTTCACAACATCACAAAACATCACGTATAAGTCACCCATGTATTCACAAACATCGCATATAAGTCATACATATATTCACAAACATCGCATATAAGTCATACATGTATTCACAGACATCGCATCATAAACGTCGCAAATCAATTCACCAAACATCGCAGCATATACATCACAAATGACATCATGAGACACGACTCGTGCATATGCATGTGGTACCAATCAGAGCTTCAGCCCCCATCACCATTTGCCCAATTCAGAGGCACAAGGCATAAGCCTTCGTCACTAGTTTGCCAATCCAGGCCGTCACAGAGTATGCATATGAAATGTGACTCGACAAACAAGACAACACAGCATACTCATCACAATCACATATCATCACGAGGCATAAGCCTATATCACAATCATTTACCATCATACGAGGTAATTCACGTCACCATAATATTTCATCTTCACTTAGTCACAAAATTATCATCACAAATATATACAACATCACATATTATCAATCATCACAAACATCGTCATATTTCGACACATCGTCGCAATTATACAACTTCTTATATAAACAAGATCATCACAATTATCAACATGTTCGGCACGTCATCACAAATACACACTTCATAAGAACTATCACAATTATCATCGTAATCGACTAAACTAACGACAACCCGCTAGGGTTCATGCCATAAGGCTAACCACATACCATGCACATTAATAAACATATTGTCAATCACAACATTATTCGCAACAAAGGCATTCAAACCGAAATCACAATTTTCGGTCGATTCGTAAAATAATCTCAACATGCTAATTTATCAAGTAGACCGAATCAACTTCAAATTAACATTTAACTAAATTAGATATCATGTTAATTATCAAAACGACATCATTGGCATAACAATATATTATTCTCAACATAGATATTCCACCAATACACAATTACGGTCAAATTCTCAAAATACTATGATTTACCGATAAACCGAATAAATTATCCAAGTCTAAGTATATTTCAATTAATTAGACTTATTGAAATTAATTCAACTAGTAATTAAATCAACCAATTAATAGTCATATTATATTAATTCCAATTCAATATTCTATTTTCAATCATTTTCATTTCATAAATCATTTATCCTATATTATCTATTATATATAACTTGAAGTAGTAGAATCCTATTAACTCACCAAACTATAGCCAGTATATATAGTTTTCACCAAAGACATATACATTAACTAAAACAAGTAGTAATGAGTTATCTAGATGTTAAAGATAAACATTAACTAGATTTAAATAATTAAACCCATATCACATACTATCTATAATTGTTATATGTATTAAAAGTAATGGATACTATAAAAATAATCAAAAAGTAGTAAGATATCACATTGAAACGTTGAAGCGTGGACTGCACTATAAACCTCTTTCCATGGATGAATAACATATTTCTTTATAAATAAATCCTAGTTTCCAAATAGCAAATAAAATTAACACACCACAATGATAAATCTATACCCAAATCCACTTATAATCCATCATATTCTATTCCTAAAATGTGTGTCAATTTCTATCACAAAACCAACATTTATTTAAAAAAATATATATATTTAAATCAAACACAATTTCGGTTGATTCGTAAAATATCACAATTTCAACAAAATAACATCACCACGTTAATCTACTAATTAAACTTAGCTACCACGTAAATTTTCATCAAATTCCGGACAATTAATTATACCGCTTAATTCGACTATTTCAATCAAACGAGACTGTTTTATTTTACCTTGTTCTATAACTTACTGTTTATCATTCCAATTATCCTATTGTCTCAGTTTATTTTCATTTCACAATGTAGCCCATTTATATACATAGCACATGCCTTAAGTAACATGTGAGAACAAAACAAACTAAGTAGCAGCACATGTAAATAGTAAGTGCACTGTATATGAAACATAGAGAAAAAAAACAAAGAAGTAAATACATGCTGCAATGGAGTTGTCGAATGGCACTCCTTCCTTATCAATTTCCGCCCGTCAAGGGCTATGGCTATCGTCCGTCACCGGTATGGGCATATGCCGGTAGTCAATAACAGTTTCAAACAGCATAAGCATAACACATTCTTCTAAGGCAGCATCATAAATTCATATATTTCAGTAGTAGAATCCCAACTTTCAGCAAGAAATTAACACAAACAATTGCAATAACTTGAATCCCTAATTCCCACATACAAGATTTCATAAGCCCCATTATAGGAAGAGAACTCCACCCTCACCTTATCAAATGAAGCAACTCAATGGGTCTCCAATTGCATCTCCAAGCTTGTTCCTCTTTGCTTGCCTCCTTCTCTTCAAACTTTGTTCTCTCCAAAATGACAAACTCCTCTTCATATCTCTAAAACCCTAATTTATCATTTCCAATTGGGCTTAGTTAACACTTTCTCTTCACATCCAATTTTAGGCCCAATAAGATAAATAACTCCAATTAAATCAAAATATCACTTTTATTAATATTCCAACAATATAATAAATTCCGACTTTGTAAATAATATTATTCTTAATATTATTCTTCGACCGTCCGACTAAAATATGAATTTTAACTTAATAAATTCAAATACGCTTCTTAAAATAACACCGACAATCCAAATTCGACGAATATATCATATTTCCGGTCTAATCTTAATTACTCAGAAAATTCCCAAAACTTCAAATATTATTCCAATAATATTTCTAATACTGAAAATATCAAAACTCTTGATTAAATATCAATCCGCTATCCTGAACTAATACCGACTAAATCGTCTCAAAATACGAAAACTTCACTAATCGCTCCGAACGTCTAGATTAAGCGAATAATCGAATTTCCGGGGGTTACACAATTCAGCATCAACATGCTCCACCTTAACAGGAATCTCTACCTGTTCCAGCTCTTCTGCACTTCGACCATCATCATCATCTTCAGTTTTCTTGATAGTCATTTCAGCTTCATTGAAAACTGCATCTCGACTGGTGATACACCTTCTGTGACCTGGCTCTAGGCACCATAGCCTATAAGCTTTGACTCCTTCAGGGTATCCCATGAACATGCATTTCAGAGCTCTAGGTTCGACCTTGTCTTGCCTAATGTGAGCATAGGCTACGCAGCCAAATACTCTCAGTTTGTCGAGATCTGGTGGATGTCCCGACCAAACTTCTTCAGGTGTCTTCATATCTAACGCTGTCGAAGGACATCTGTTTATCAGATATGTTGCTGTCGAAACAGCCTCAGCCCAGAACACCTTCTTTAACCCCGCACTAGTCAACATGCATCTGACTCTCTCTAAAATAGTTCGATTAAACCTTTCAGCCAAATCATTTTGTTGTGGAGTACCTACAGTAGTTCTGTGCCTTGAAATACCAGAGCCCGCACAAAAACTGTCTCATTGCAAAATTCAAGGCCATTATCGGTTCTCAACCTCTTGACCTTTCTGCCAGTCTGATTTTCTACCAGAGTCTTCCAACTTTTGAAATTCTCAAAAGTTTCATCCTTAGTCTTCTGGATGAATACCCATAACTTCCTGGAATAATCATCAACTATGGATAGAAAATACCTTGCTCCTGAATGTGATGGACACCTTGCAGGCCCCCAAAGATCAGCATGGATGTAATCAAGGGATCCATGTGTTCTTTGTCTGCCTTTGTTGAACTTCACTCTGTAAGATTTTCCAAATACACAGGGTTCACAAAACTTCAGCTTTTCGACTTTGTCTCCACCAAGCAGATTTTGTTTCCCTAATTCGATCAAACTCCTTTCACTGACATGGCCCAATCTCATGTGCCAGATTTCTGTCTTCGACAACGGTTTCGTGGATGCAACATTTGTCGAACCACTTACAACTTCAGCCTCAAGGGTATACAAGCCTTGTTTCTTCACGCCTCTAAAGACATCCTTCGACCCCTTCATGACTCTTAGGATACTTTTCTCTCATTGAAAAACATATCCTTTCTTGTCGAATTCACCAAGAGAAAGCATATTTCTCTTCAAATCAGGAACATACCTGACTTCAGTCAACAACCTTATTGACTCATCATGGAGCTTGAATCTCACAGATCCAACACCTTCAATCTTGCAAGCTTTGTTGTTCCCCAGCAGTACTTGTTATACCCCAAAATTTGCCTTCCATATTCCATCCACAATGATTCAAAGTTCAAAAGATTCATCCAGTCATTCTCCTGAGCAAGAGCCTCCTAAAGCTAGGGTTTGGTACTCTCCTGAGGGAATCAACAAGACAAGATCCCTGATCAAGCTCTCCATGGCCCATGATGATCTAAGATAACTCCATGGCAAAAGTCAAGACCCAACCCCAAAAGTTACCTGCTCAAATAACTCAAAGATTCACAGTCAACTGGTTTGACCTGAAAGTCAACCATAATCAAAGCATAGTCCAAACCTCTGATTTTTGGTCAAGCATCAAGTATAGGAGAATATATCCATCATTTGATCAAAGGTTGATCATGATTTGTCAATAGAAACTCAGAAATGAACAAATGCAAAAAGGTTCAAATTAGGGTTTCTTTAGGAGAAAGTCAACTCAACTTTGACTGGCCATAACTTTCACATGGAACATCAAAAATTCCCCATCAAAAATTGGAATCTCTACAACTCTGTCTCTCACAAGCCAAGGCTAAAAATGCTTCATTTGGAAGATATGATACAAAAGATTACAGGTCCTTCTCAAACATCATTCAAAAGCATTTTTTTGTCAAAGAGGATATGATCATGATAAAAGCTCCAAATGAAAAATATATTCCAAAGTGGCTTATAGAGGACATCTTGAGGTTTCCAAAAAGTCCTAGAACTCCTTCATAGCTTAAAAATTGAGTGAGATATGCCTTGTCAAAGTTGAGTAATTTTAGAGGACAAAATGTGAAATAAAGGAGGTTCAAATTGGATTTCTTGCAAATGGGCCTATACTTTTATGACTTAAACCTGGTCCACAAGTCATTTAGGTTATCCAAAGTGATTTGCCACGAATTTTATATTTTATTTGATTTTTATATGATTTTTATCTGTTTAAATGATGATTTAAAATTGTATAAATCAAAGGAAATCAAATATTTGGAGAAAGGTCACATAATAACAAATTCCAATCATCATTTATTGCAAATTTGCAATATAATTTTGTGATATATTGATTGTGAAAAGATTAATACAAAATTTAACCAAAATAGAAGGTTTTCATACAAGTTCAAATCAAATTTTCCAAACTTTGCAAGATTGGATTCAAAGGACCTTGGGCTTTGATCTTTGACCTAATTTTGTTCCTCTATAAGTACATGACATAAGGCATACGAATAAGGGTTGAAATTTTGGGGCAGAGGCGAGAATTCAAGAGTCAAAAATCTTCAAGAAAACTCAAACTCGGTTTCAGAGATTGGGAGCTTTTCAAAAGGATTTGAGGATTGCAATACGTTTGTGGGATCATTCTGAAGCTACTGGGATACTTACTCTTCATCAACACCCCCAGATTATCCTCCGATTAGCCCAAGTAAGTCACTTTGAACTTTGATTCGATTAGCATGTTGTAAGCATTCTCTTGGTGTTTTGATCATGTATTCTGGTTTGTTTTGATGCCATGATTGTTTCTGGGTTAATGATTTGAAGTTTGTGTGCTTAAAACGTAATCGGCCATTGGAGGCCGAGTGGAGCTCCTAGGGTTTAATTTGGGGCTTTTCTGTAGAGGTAAAATTAGGTTAAATTAAGGGCACAGTTAGGTTCGTATGGTTCAGACGAGAATATTGAAGGGGTCGCGAAACGTTTATGTGTATGCAGGTGCTATTCGTTATTAAACAGGTTGATTTGCTAGGAGATGAATCCCTAGCAAAATCGTAGCAAAAGGTTGCAGGTTTTTGTGAAACCTGTGGGGAAGACGATGATGTGTCTTCAGGTCATTGGGTAGTTTGAAATTCGCGCGCGTTTCCCATTGTTTTTTTAGATTTCCTATATAACATATTGCGCGCGTGTCTTAAACAGTTGTTTCGTTTGGTTAGGGTGGTTAAGGCATTGTGTATATAAGAGGGCGTGGGTTCGAGACCCCCTTCCAACATTATTTTTTATGAAAACATGGTTTCTTGATTCAGTGGGCGCTTTGCTGTGTGGACCACCATGCGCTTCCAGATCTGAGCCCTAGGATATCTACTAACTTAGATCTAATGCCCAGAATTAATCCCTATAACATGGACCCTCAAGTCAGCCACACTGAATCCTAATCCTAGTAAACTAAAAATAATTTTAATTAATTATTTGTTTTAATTAATTCCTTTTAATATATTTATTTATATAATAATAATTATTTTTGTAAATAAATTAATATATGATATTAATATTAAAACTCCAATTTATTGTTCGTCCCGATTAAATCAATTAATCGCGATGGGCAATAATCAATTTTAATTAAAATGTTTATTTAATTAAAATATAGATAAGTTTTATTTAGTTAAATGGTTTCAACCATTCTTATTGGTTGCGATGATTAACTTATTAAGTTTCTCACTTCAATTCATTATTCTTTTTAATCGAATTAATCGATTACGGGGGATAACGATACAAATTAAATTATTAAAATTCCTAAAAAATATTTCTATTCGTTATTAGTGATAATTGAATCTATCAATTAAAATTGGTAACGATACAACTACTAATCTTTTAACTATGGTGATCAAATCTATCGATCATTGCGGTTAATGGTAACAAATAAAATCAGGGTTGTACGCCCAAACCCTAAAAACACTTCCCAAACCTTTTCAAACTACAAATTACCAAACTACGATAGGCCATTCAAAGAGCCTCCAAAACCATATCAAATCAAATTACAACTCTAAGGGCGTACAATCCTTTCCCCGAACTACGTAGACTCTGATCCTCCATAAGGAGGTACGTAGGCACTTGGCAACAAGGCGAGTCCCCTCCCCCATAAATCTCATTTTGTCCCGATTATGTTTCCTTAATCATAAACCTTTGACTTTGACAATTTTTGCCATTTTCCCTATAACTTTCTGTCACCTTTCTTTATATTAACCTTATAATGCAAACCATAGGAAAGGATTGAGGGTGCCTAACACCTTCCCTCGACCTGAATATAGTATCTTACCCTGATCTCTCAACTGCGCGAGGTTTCCTATTCGCCTTGGTAGAATAGGTGGCGACTCTAATCTTTAATTTTTAGGGCAGGTTGCTACAGTACTGATCCACCATCTTGATCACATAATTCCTCGAACAAGTCTTTGTTTGGAGTCATGTGCCAAGTGAAAACTGAATCCATAATCCACTCTCTTCTCGAGTCACTGCTTGAAATCACAAGAACATCAGATGATTCGAAATCATCTTGAACAATGGTTGCATTGCCATTATCCTTGCCTCCATGATCTTTCAGGCGTTCAGGGTACACCTTTCTCGTGTGACCCTCCTTCTTACAATGATAACATCAAATGCCCGATGCTTCGCCACTATAAGACTTCTGCTGGCCTTTGCCTTTCTTCTTGTCAAGCTTACCATCCTTTCGTAAGAGTTTTCCTTTAACGGCCAAACCTTCACCAACAGTCGAAGGTTTATGCTCCTTTCGTTCGTTCAGGTCCTTTGAATATAGGGCTGATTGAACTTCTTCAAAGGTCAGGGACTCCCTTCCATACAAGAGAGTTTCTTTGAAGTGAGCATGTGATCGAGGCAAAGCGCACAATAGTAACAGCGCTTGATCTTCATTATCGATCTTCACATCAATATTTTCAAGATCAAGAATCAGCTTGTTGAACATATCCAACTGCTCAGCCAACACTTTGTCTTCAATCATCTTGAATGAATACAAAGCCTGCTTTAGGTAGAGTCGATTTACCAACGATTTGATCATATTCAAACTTTCAAGTTTCGCCCATAACCCTGATGTCGTCGTCTCCTTTGATACCTGTCGTAGAACCTTATCACCAAGGCTCAACAGAATTGCGATGTGTGCTTTCTCGATCATAGTTGTCTTCTCCGCCGCCGTTAATGCAGCATTCATGGCTGCCTCTCCCTTCAACGCTTCCAAACAACCCTGCTGAACCAGTAAGGCTTTCATCTTCAAGCGCCACAGACCGAAATCATTCACTCCGGTGAATTTCTCAATCTCATACTTTGTTGAAGGCATCTTCTCCACGCTCACCGCACCAATTTGTTGTGAAAAATGATGTCAAGAACAAAATATAATAGGAATTAGGGAAGATAAGAAGAACACAAGAATTGGTTATAACTGATATTCTTTTACTTTCTCTTTTGATAAGATTACAAGTTTACAAGAATAACAAATAACCTCTCTCACCCTAAATTAGGATTTGCAGTTTAGCAATGATGAGAGACTAGTATGCTATTTATAATAAAACCTAACATACTAACTAATGGGCTTTTTCCACAAGGCCCATTCATGGCTGCCTTACGCCCGGAAATTTATTTATTCGCTTAATTTAGACGTTTGTGATGTTTATTGAATTTTTGCGTTTTGAAGCGATTTAGTCGGTATTAGTTCGGGATAGCGGATCGACATTTAATCGAAAATTTTAATATTTTTAGTATTAGAAATATTAATAAGCTAATATGTATCGTTTTGGGAATTTTCTGAGTAATTGAGATTAGACCGGAAATATGATATATCGGTCGAATTTGGATTGTCGGTGTTATTTAAGGGCACATTTGGAATTATTAAATTGAAGTCGGAAAATAATATTAAGGATAATATTATTTACAAGTCGGAATTTATTATATTGTTGGAATATTAATAAAAGTGATATTTTGATTTAATTGGAATTATTTATTTTATTGAGCCTAAAATTGGAGGTGAAGAGAAAGTGTTAACTAAGCCCAATTGATATAATAAAATTAGGGTTTTAGAGATGAGAAAGAATAGTGTTGTCATTTTGGGAGAAAACAAGATTTGAAGAGAAAGAGGCAAGCCTTGGAGAAGAGGAATAAGCTTGGAGATTTCCATCCATGGTGCCAAATCGGAAATGCAATCGGAGATCCGTTGAGTTGCTTCAATTGATAAGGTAAGGGTGGGGTTCTCTTCCTATAATGGGGCTCATGAACAATTGTATGTCGGGAATTGGGTGTGTAGATTTATTGCTCTTACTGTATAAAATTGTTGCTGGAAATTGGAAATCCTTGAAACACTGTTTATATGAATCGTTGTTGCTGTTGTGTGTGTGAGAAATAGGAAAAACTATGATGAAATGCTGGCTGACGGACAGAAGCCACACACAAGTGACGGTTACGTTTCATATTCTGTGTTGATGGCTATTTCTTTAACATATATACTGTGTTTCTATGTGTTGATAATACTACATAATATACTACATAATGTATATATAATTGGAACATACCTTGTAATGAAATATGATGAAATTTTATATAATTAAAACAGTAAGAAAATAATATAGTATGTGACAGTAGTAACAATTATAGAATTTTATGCAAAAACAAAATAGTCCCGTTTGATCGAAATAGCCGAATCAAGTAGTATAATTAGTTATTCGGAATTCGATGAAAATTTACGTGGTAGCTAAGTTTAATTAGTACGTTAACGTGGTAGTGTTATTTTATCGAAAGTATGATATTAATCGGTCGATTAATTAATGATTGAATTAAGGTCCAATAAGTCTATCCAATTGGAGTAAACTTGAATTTAGATTAAATGTTCGGTTGGTCGGTAAATTATGATATCTTGAGAATTTAACCATACGAATCGAATAACCGGTAAAGAATAGAATTGTATCCGAATCAACCGGTTGAGTTGTGTTTTTGGTGACTTGGAAGTGTAATCCGAAAATTCGTAAAGTCGTGAATATTAAGAATTTAACCGGAAATTAGATAACCGGTAGTGACGCGGGATATATCTTCTTAATTAGAGATTATTATTAGGTGAATAATTTTGGTCGGTTGATAGTGGATTAGTGAGTTAATAAATCGACTAATTTATAGAGAATTATAAGACTAATTTGACTTGACTTATGTGTCTATTTGTTGTAATGATTTCGTTAATATGTGAAGTTATATGTTTGTCGTGATGTGTCGAAACATGACGATTTTTGCGATGAATTGTAATATGTGATGTTATATATATATTTGTGATGATGATTTTGTGACTAAATGAAGGTGAAATATTATGGTGACGTGAATTACCTCGTATAATGGTAATTGATTGTGATATAGGCTTATGCCTTGTGACGATATGTGATTTTGATGAGTATGTTGTGTTGTCTTGTTTGTTGAGTCACATTCCATATGCATACTCTGTGACGGCCTGAAAACTATGGCAAATATGACGGCCTGAAAACTATGGCAAACATGACGGGCCAAATGACAATTGGTGACGGGGGCTGAAGCTTCGATTGGTACCACATGCATATACATGAGTCATGTCCCATGTGTCTTATGTGATTCATAGTTGTGACGTTTTGTGAATATATTGTGATTGTATTTGGTGACTTGTTAAATGATGGAAGTATGTGAAAATGTGAATTGATGATTTTATGAATGGTATGATGATATCAATACATGTGAGTGCAATTATCTGAATATGTCTGGGTGACTTATATGTGATGTTTTTGTGACTAGATGTTTGACTTATATGCGGCGATGTTTTAGGATTAGGATTGTGATTTATACTTATGATGAATTCTGACTTGGCTTACAAAGTAAATGAATGAGATATATAATTGATGTGAACATGAAGTGTCGTGACTTGTGGTGTGATGAAAAGTATGTGAGATTTGTGAGTTGGTGAAAGTATGAAGTGAATGACGATATTAATACTTGCGATGTGATGACTATATATGCCTGGATCCTAATATACAATTTATCATGCACTCACTTATATGATTTGATATCTCACCCCTTTCTCTTGTTCGCCGTTGCCTTTATATTGGTAACGTGCAGGTGTTCGAGTATGAAGATTTAGTTGTCGTTAATCGAGTCGGTTGTCGCTCTGATACGTAGCACTCGGGGGGGGGCGATTTATAATGTTTATGATGTTGTTGTTTATTGTGGCTATCCTGGTTTATTAGGATGATATGTTAAGTGAAGTTTCTTTATTAATATGATGTTGTTTGTGTGATTAAGATGTTACTTGATTCTGAAATTGAGAATCATGACTCCGGTGTTTTATTAATAAAAGAAGTTATTCTATTTTAGAAAGTGCTACGTATGCGCTAAATGCGATGAAGTGATTCATTGTTGAAGTGAATATGTGACGCCTCATTTGTTTGTCGAAAAATTATTAAATACTCTGATATTTTCCGCATTATAATTGTCGGGTAGAAATGGGGTGTTACATTCTCTATTGTTGGGGTTTTGTTTGTAAGTTACTATAATTTTATGTATATTTATTAATCATGGCATTGTATAATATCTATTTTACAAATTTATATCGATGTCATCCTCGGTTTCTTGCTTTATGTTAAGATTTGAGTTGCTATAGACATATACTCTTCAAATAGATTTAGAGCTAATATTCACAACGGGTATCAATTCTTAATGCTTCTGTATTATTTAGTTGCGTGAGACATCACCGATGAGACAATATGGTTGTTCTCTCAACTTTCTGTTAGACATAACCTCTGTTGTGGGTGATACGTGATGATATTGACGAGTGACTTAGGTTGCGTACAACTAGTCAATAGGTTTAAGTATTTGATGGGTAGACGAATTCCAATCTCTACGAGTTCTCTCCTCTCTAAAGAATGCATTATTTTCTTGTTCATATATTTTACTTTCCGCACTTTATACTTTTAAATCATTCAAAAAAAGCTTAGAAACGTAGAGACTATTGAACGACATTTGATCCATCGCACTAATCCCTAAGGAGACGATAAAATAAAATTACTTACTTTTATTTGCTATTTACCGCAAACAACATACACTCCTAAATAATCAATAGCAAGTTCAACAACAACTGCTTCAGTGACATCTTGAGGGCTCCAAAACACGCCTCTGATGGGCATGTGAGGTAGACAAGAGACGTTGTCCACAGTAATACTCATCTCACTATGTGAAATGAAAATGTCTCTAGATGTCATCTCTCTACAAATCTTAATACCAAGTTTGTGTCTATCTTTGTCCTTGTTATCTGAAGTGAAGATAAACCAGACCAACTCATCCATCTCTCCATCTCTGGCGGGAGACTATAAGGAACCTTTTGTATAAGCTTCAGCCCATGTCCAACAACCTTCAACTCTTTCTTCGAACCCCTTTCTTGAAAACAATTAAAAGTACACAATACAAAATTAAAATTTAAATATTATTCAACATAAAGTAAATTTCATTTATTTACCTCACTGAACCATAAATGTCGAGCAACATGATGCTCCTACTTTACTAGAAGAGACATATCATACGACCCTTCTGGAAAGCTAACTTACTGTGGTGCGGATGCAAATGCACCAATATGCTTTTCCTCACCTGCCAATGTCAATGGAGCGCCCTGTCCTAAACCACGCTCTGGAATCCCACTGCCCCGTGTTCGCGCCACTTCAAAATAACAGAAAAAACATAAAAAACCAAATCAGAACACATTTTGAAAGAGTTCTGGTGCATTAACTTTTCAAATATCTGGAACACATAGCCTAGGAGTTACAGTATGTAGCATAAAAAATGACATACTTAGCCTAGGAGTTTCGGTGAAATCACAAAATCGAAGGGCTTACTGAATTTTTTCTGATTTGGTTTTTGTAAACAAGGAGAGTTGTTGGAAGTGTTCCATTATGCAAGAAAATTTTTCTCTTTCGAAAGAGTTTAGAAACAACAATGAAGAAAAAGTGAAAATTTATGAAGATAAACTATTTATATTTATATGAGGGTATTTTAGTAAAAAAAAATTAACGTAAAGATAGAGGATAAATGATAGGTATCGGATAAAATTTTCTTGTTTTTATTGAGCTTGAGCCTTACTAGATACTTGGTATCAAATGAAGGGAAAAAAAGTAGTACATATCTAACAAATTTAATAAAAAGACAACTTAGTATGTGTTAGTGCTCTTTCATAATTATTTAACTTGTAATGTTTATAATAATAATAATAATAATAATAATAATAATAATAATAATAATAATAATAATAATAATAATAATAATAATAATAATAATAATAATAATAATAATAATAATAATAATAATGACAAACAATTCTAAAAATAATTAAATTTTAATGTGTACTAAATTGTTAAAATTAAAATTTAATAGTGATAAATATTTTTTGTGTTATAAAATATTATTAAAATTAAGAGTGAAGACCCATTTTGGTCCTCACAACAATCACACAATCCAAATTAGTCCCTCACAAAAAAAGAACCAACTTTAATCCCTTACAAAATTTAACTGGACCATATTAGTCCTTTTATTAATATTTTTTTTCAAATCGGTTTTTTTTCCTACTTTTAAACCGTGACTGGACTGCCACGTTGTATTTTTTTATTTTATTTTTTTGATTTTCTAAATACTAAATTAATTTTTAATTTCATTTTTTAACAATTATAATTTAATAATATCTAAAAAACCAAAATTGTATCTTATAAGGAATCGAACCCAAGACTTTTAAACAATATCTTAAATTTTTACCACTAGGTCAATGCATTCATGACAAATAATTTCGAAGAATTTTAATAATTAAATAATTCTGAATTTAAAACAAAAATTACAAAATTTGTACCAATGGGGTTTCGAACCTAAGTCCGATAAATGATAATAACTTTACAACTAAACAAATCAATTTCTATTTCTTAATGATAAATACTTAACTAAATAATTCTGAACAAATATTTACTTATTTCAAATAACACACAAATAAATAATTTCAAATAATACACTAATTAAAAATAAAATTTATAAAATGTAAATCCTATTTCAAACTAATTCAAATTAAATAATAATTAGTTAATTTAATAGTAATTCAAATTGTTAAAATATTTAATCAATATAAATTAAATAATCAATTAATTTTTAAAATTATTTAGTTAATTCAAACTAAAAAGTGATTAATTAGTTTAACAGTAATTCAATTGAATATTAATTAATTTATTTTATTTGATTAATTATATTTAGAATTTATATTTTATTAATTTTATTTTTAAATTTTTGTATTATTTACATTTTTATTAACTAAAGTGACTATATGGATTTAATACCTCATTAGTACAAATTTTAACTTTTTGGTTTAAAATTTATAATTATTTAATATTACTAAAAATCATACGAAATATTTGTCATGAATGTACATTGGACTAGTGGTAAAGACTTAAAATATTGGTTAAAGGTCCTGGGTTCAATTTCATATAAAAAATAATTTTGACTTTTTTGATATTATTAATTTAGAATTATTTAAAAATAAAATTATAATTAAAAATCAATTTAGTATTTAAAAAATGAAAAATGAAAAATAAAAAACAACGTGGCAGTCCATTCACAGTTTAAAAGTATAAAAAGACCCGATTTGAAAAAAATATTAACAGAAGGACTAATATGGTCCGGTTAAATTTTGTAAGGGATTAAATCGATTCCTATTTTTTGTGAGGACTAATTTGAATTGTGTAATTTTTGTGAGGGACCAAAATGGGTCTTCACTCTAAAATTAAAATATAGATTTAGTTCGAATCTCGATTGAACCTGGATCTAACCTTTGAACCTTAGATAGACCAATTTAATTTCTGGTTGGTTCAATTTTGATTATCTTAGATAGTATAATATTGATCTTTAAACAATTTAACGAATTTGTAAAAGTTTTGAATTGAACACTTCAATAAGGGCTTGGAGCTCTCTAATTCTCCCAAAGAAATTTCAATTTGTTGTAATAATTTGAAATATTACAACTTCCTTAAAGCAACTTGCAGATATTTTCATGAAGATTATCAATTTTAAACATGTCACCATGATTAAATCGATCATGCGATCTTTCCAATCAATTGAAGTAGTATGAAAGAAAACAATGAATTTTTGTACATTCGATGAACATGATTGTTACATCCAAGCTAGAATAATGTTATTATTGCATAAAAGTCATTGATTATCATGAGCGTCATGTTTTCAAAAAGTAAGAATTGTGCCATCAAACAAATCGTATTGTGTTCTTGCAAACCAAAGCTTCACGCATCGAGAGGATTCATGATTGAAAATTCTTGGTTCCTTCAAGTAAAGGCTTAACGAGAACGATAACATGCGTTTCACTCGGGTGAAAATAGTTAGATATGTAGTGTTTGTCACAAAATCAACACATAAATCGATAATCTAGTTCGTTGTCATCGTATGTAAATCACAAATTCAAGAATCAACGCGGATGGTCGGGTCAAAATCGTGGGAAAGAAATTAAAAAGAAAAGAATTTGATCCGATAAAAAATGAAAGCCAATTTCAAGAAAAAAAAAGAGAAAGAAAGTAAAAAACGATGACGGACTTAGAGCTCGACTCATTTTAGTATTCCAAACACAATGAATAGAAGAAAAAAGAAAAATAACGATTTCTTCATTGATGAATTGAAAGTTAACCGAATACAAAACCACGTTTAACACACATAAATTGGTTGGTTTAGAAATTATTTTCAATTTGTTTTTTTTTTTCTTTCAAAATTTTAAATCAATTATCATTTTCTTTATAAAAACTCAAGGTCGGAGATTGCATCCTAGAGATGTGACAAACCAACATGGTACTAAAAACATAATTGGGTTAGTTAAGAAATGGTATTCTTATACGACTTTGACAAGGAACAAATAGAATAATTTGATGTTTTAAAAAAGTGGGATATTAAATAAAGTCCCACATTTCCACCATATGTAAGAGAGAGAAAAAGACAACATATTATAAAAACTATGTAATTTGTAAGTTTGGATTAGGTTTAAAAACTAAAGTCATCTCCCTTTGGCAGCCACCACCCACCATAAGTTTCTGATTTTATCTTATGATTGATAACAAATAAGTTTATTTATGTTTTGATTTTATTTACAAATAGAGTAATAATAATAATAATAAAAATAAAAATAAAATCATAACATAAAGATAAAACAAAATAAAAATTAACAATCTAGTTGCTTTGTTCTACAACCCCTTAAGAGAAAGAAACATACACACATTTTGCTCATCAATTAGCAGTAAAACTTCATAGTTTAAGTGACCCTTTTGGCCATAAAGTAGAATCAAACATTTTCTTGACACATAATTACAATTTCATTTACAAACTAACCAAGACCATCATGATGAGCAAAAGCTTCAAAATTCATATTAAAAATCAAAAGCTTCCATTATTTGAAAGCACCAAAACTCCATCTATATATAGCAACCATCCATTTTATTGATCTAGCTTGTGTTTATAACTCCTGCGAATTTTGATTAAAATTTTTTATTTTAATCAAAATTTGCAGGAATACCAAACATTTTTTTATGCTGCAATTCGACGATGTGTGAGACAATGATATGGAGATTGAACACTAGAAGAAACAATAACTTGTGATGTAGTAGTAGAAGAAGAAAGATGGTTATGGTTAGAAGAAGATGAAGTTGTTTGAATTTGAAACCGACCCGAATCACCGGTTGGAAGTCTCATATATGAATAAGAAGGTGATTCATTAATCCATGATCCTATAGCTTCTTCTTTCCCACTCTTATATTGCATAATTGTCTTGTAAACCAAAGGAATAAGACCCTCCATTTTTGTGTGAATGAATAGAGAAAAAAAAAGGTGAAAGGTTTTGGATTAGAATAGTTTGAATATGTGAGAAGAATGAGTAATTTGTTGGGTATAAAAACAAGTTGGTGGTGGGGTTAGGGGGTGATGATGTTTTGGATTAGAGTCCATAGTTTTACGCTAAGCCAGGAGATTTTCAATGTAAACTCATATGGTCACCATGATAGATAAGTTCCAACAAACATATAATCTTAAATTAGAGAAAGTTTGAGGAGTAATGTCATTCAAACACACAAAGTTGACATAGTATAAAATACATATCTATTATTAGTTTATTTTATGTTTCTATAAAAGAAAAATACAATTATTAAAATAAAAATGGTGACAAATAATATTATGTGTATTTTGTGTAAGGAAAACGTTTACCAATTCTAATTAGGCTTGGTTTGTCAAGATAGTTTTTTAAGATTATACAAGCCAAGAGTCAAATAAAAAATTTATATTAGCATAAGAAGACTTGTTTAATAATAATTATTTTTTAACTCAAAAACTATTTTAAATATTTTTATTTTTTAAAATATTAATTTATAAATATTAATATATTAATAGATAGAGTACAACTCCTCTAATCGTTAGTTGATCCAGTAAAGATTGACGCTGAATTTTGTAAAAAAAATCATGCTAGAATTGATCCCAAGCCAAATTAAACAGTCTAATCTGTTGATGCTGTAAAAAGAAAAACAGTTTTGTAAAAATGGATTAAATGAAATGTAAAAAATTAATATTTCATAGCACACAAAATTTCTGAAATATTGTTTTGCTTGTTTTGTTTGATGGGTTTAAGCTTTTAGATAAACATTTGAATATGATTGGTTTGGTTTGGATCGGCTTTGTTTACTTTTGTTTATTTATTCTGTTTTAATAAGTTCACTGACATAGATTTCTTCATAGTTTGGTTTCCTCTTTTTATTTTAATAATAATAATATCATCTAGAATTTGTTGGTTTAGTTTAGGTGTTGTTTTTTGAGTAGGGTGCTTAATATATTAATTGAATTGCCCATTCAATGTTGGCCACTTGTACTTGATTATGATGTTTGACATAAGAGCTTATACTAAATTATTTATCATGTTTTCCATAAGAAAAATAGTGGAAGCATATTCTCATGGAAGCATCCATTCACATTTAACATATGAGTTTGATTTTGTAACTTTGGTGATAGTGTTAAAGATTAGTCCAATAAAGAGTTATAGATTAGGTATATGAAGAATAGATTAATTAGAAGCCAACTCACGAGTTTCTTAATTTTTTTATTTTTTATTTTGAAGAAAATAGACTTTTATTATAAAGAATTTTGGTCCGGATTTGATTGGTTCTAATTAAAAATTTAAGAAAAGTCAGAAAATCATTTTTGTTTGGTTCAATTATTGCACTATGTGGCATTATATGAGCAACCCAGTTCACTTCTTGAACAAGGAGTTTATTTCAAACAAATTTACTCTGTTTAAAGTTTTTATTTGTGTGAAAGTTGATCAACAATATAATCTTAGCAAATGACAGTTTGGTAAAGAGATGAATAATTTTGACAGATTTCTTAGAGTGTCTAAATGGTTATGAAAAAGAAGAGAACATAAGAATGTTAATGTTAAGTTTTTTATTTTGAAAACAAAGTAAAACTAAGAATTTTAATGATATATTTATCTCTTTCTTGTCTTTTTTGAAATATAAAGTGCGAGAGAATTGTTAAGATTTAAAGAAGATCTTTATTATTGAAGTTGGTATTTGTGTTGTTGGAGTTTATTTAAAGTTTCATATTGCTTAAGTTCCCGGGATGTTGATTATATAAATATGTGAGGGCAGTCTTATCTTTTGAGCTAACTTTTGAAGTTGAGATCCAAATATATTTAACATGGTATCAGAGACGGGTTAAGGAGTGTAACATGGACATTTGACCCAGACTCACGTTAAGTGTGAGTGTGGATGTTGAAATTGATATTTGTGTTGTTAAAGTTTGTTTGAGGTCTTACATTACTAAAATTTCCAGTCTGTTAATTATATAAATATGTGAAGGCAACTTCACCCTTTAAATTAATTTTTGAGTTTAAATCCAAACATATTTGACACATATAAGATGGAATAAGTAGGAAAACTTCATCTTTATTTAAAAGGCTAACAATTCATCTTTATGCAAAAGACTTACAAAATGTGGGAGAAAGACATACCTCAACCTTGTCCATGAGCAGAAGAAAGAACCCTCCACATATTACCTACAAGTGCAACTTGAGGAAGGGCTCTTCACCCTTCATCCTAGAAATACTTTGTGATGGATGCCCAAACCATTTTTCACTAATAATCTTGAAAAGTAAATAGGGTTATCATCTCCAATGTTGTTTGAAAAGTTGTACAAGTATACATTCTCCAATAAATAACAAGTAAGAAAATATGTTGTTTCCATAGAGATTGTTTAAAGTAAATTTCATTGATCACTCATAATTTAATTCATGGGTAAAAAGTTAACCAAATAACAACATAAATTATTTAAGATTAAAATTCTTATTTGAAAAGAAAGTTGGATTGATTAGGAAGTACTCCCTCCGGTCTCAAATATAAGCAACAAAAAAAATTCTATCGGTTTAGCTTTTTCTAGATTGGTTATTGTGTAGTTTCTTCCTCTTTTCTTGGGCTTTGGCCATCTTGTTTATTAAAAAAAAAATCTATGGTCTTAAATATAAACAAAAAAAATCAATATTTATTACATTTAATGTCACTATTCCAAATATATCCCTACAATTTTTTACATTTTAAATGTTTGTAACAATTTCCAAAGCAAAAAATAGGGGTAGAATTAGAAAGAGAGTAAGAATTAAATGCATTGAGACATTCTCCTTAAAGGGTGAGCTTTTTTGCAAATTTGATTATATTTGAGACCGGAGGGAGTAGTAATTAATTTTATTTAAAATCACATCATCTACAAGTTTAAAATTCTTGACACTCTAACCATTAATTAAGGTACTGTTTTTACTGGTCAAAAGATGGTTGAATTTGCTTCAGATTCAAGAATTAAATTTTTTAACATCCATCCCTTATTATGTTCAAGCAAATGGTCAACTTGAAGCAGCCAACAAAATTATAATATGCCTAATTAAGAGACATGTGGATCTGAAGCCACAGAATTTGCTTAAGACTTTAAACCAAGTATTATGGGCTTGTCGAAATTCCCCTAAAGAGGCAACTAACTCTACTCAATTTCGACTGACATTTGGTCATGATGCAGTTTTGTCTATCGAGATTTATTCGTAGTCAACTAGAATTCAAAGACAAGTTGAAATTCCTTCCGACCATTATTGGAATATGATGTTGGGCGAATTGGTTGATTTAGATGAAGAAATGTTAGTTGCCTTGAATGTTTTCATAAGACAAAAAAATTAAAAAGCTAAGGCTTATAATAAGAAATTTAAGTCGAAAAAATTTACAGTTGGTGATTACGTTTGGAAAGTCATTTTACCTATGGATAAAAAAGATAGTACTTTAGATAAATGGTCACTGAATTGGGAATACCCATTTAGAATTAGCCATATGTTTTCAAATAATGCCTATGAAATTGAATAATTGACCCATGAATGTCGAATTTTGAGGATAAATGAAAAGTACTTAAAAAATACAAGCCTATGCTGCAAGAAGTTAGAATAACCAAGAGAGAAAGTAAGATTTATTGTCAAAAGAAAGAGCGAAGATTTAGACAATGAACTTTTTTTCTTGTGGTTGATCAAGTTTTTCACCATCATCAATTGTGTCGATCTTTTTCTTCTTCGACTCTTTTGGAGCAAGGGGTATAGCTACAAAAATTTGTCACACGTAAATAAAGTGAAACATAAAAGAAGGTTAAGAGGTTTCTAAGAGTCTTGTATCTCACCCGCTGAACGGGTAAATAAGATTTGAACATGTTCCATATCAACTTTGAGATGTCCTATATAATTGTGTGTATAATACTTAGTTGAAATTACTCCATTAGCAGATTTTTTAGTTTCATTTTCTAAGACTTTAAAAAGATAAAAAAGGATACCATTTTGGAAATGGCGGCTGAAAAGCCAAGATGAATTCATAGGTTGGCAAAGGTGGAAAATTGGAAAAATAAAATGTTAGAGCAAAATCATACCTATCATTTACATAGGGAGGAAATGTTAGTTTTGGAATTTTTCAGTAACTTTGTGTTTTAAAGAAAAGACTGTATCATAGATAGTTCGACTAAGTTGACATGGATTAAACTCAGTTTCAAAGAAAGTCGAAAAGCTTGAATTTCCTTGATGTGTGTACATCGACTTTTCATCCATCTATTCTGCAGAGAGGAAAAAACTTCTGTTAAGTGTTGTAGAAGAGTCGAGTGATCCAGAAAAACATCAAGAAGATAAGTTGACCAACATTCTTCAAATTTTTGGGTGCATAAATAAGAAGGTGGAAATGAAAAAGGAGTTAGGGTAATTAATTCTCTGGCATGCCAATCTAAACATGCAAGATAGCTTTCCTCGAACGGTGTTGCATTGGGTAAACATATTTTGTCTTTATGAATATAAAAAGACTTTGGTAGACATTGGTCAAAGCCAAATTTCATGACTACGAGGTTTAGTTGATAACCGACAAGTCCCATGCCAGCTTTCCCCGTCAAAATTCTGGTTGATAGAATATTAGGTTTAAGGAAAGCTACCCAATTGTCAAGGGCTACAGATTGGTATTCAGAGGAAAAACTTGGAAATTCTCTCTTAAACCAATCTAGCCTATAACTTAAATTGACAAATAGGAACATATTGGAAACAAATGTAGCACAATTTGCATACATAAAGAAACAACTTTTGAAGGTTTCTTCAATCGAACGACCAGTGTCATCTAGAGTAAGAAGAACGAGCCTAGTGTGTTCAACTCCTCTATTTTCGACCTGTCAGGTTAAGTCAGATAGATAGGATGGTAATTGTTCTGGATCAGCCCAATCTTCAGAATTGGCCCTATCCGCTCCTATTTATTGACCTGGCCCAATAAGCATTGATCCACACACTTGGGAAAACAGAGGGTATATTTCTCTCACTTAGCCACCTGTCGAGCATATAGGAACAATGGTTTTATTACAACTATGGATCATCTGAGCATGCTAACTCTCCTGTCCTCGCCAACGGCTAACTCACTTTTCCTGGATAGACGAAGACTATTCTAACCGTCATCTATATTTTGGGCCCTGGAATCGCGCCCAACCCAAAAAGATAGCATGACCCAGTCACACGCTCGGGATAATATTATAAATATCGCTCTCCATCAAGAGGGTGTAACACCCCATTTCTACCCGGCAAATATTCAAGAATCAGAGTTTCAAAATTTCTCGACAAACAAAAGAGGCGTCACATATTCATTTAACAATAAATCACTTAATCACATTTAGCGGATACATAGCACTTCTGTAATCAATTAAACAAATACTCAGCATATAATACTTTTCAAAACAAAGTAACTTCTTTGATAGAACATGGCAGAATCATAGTTCTCAATCTTTGAATCAATAACATCATATTCAGCTAAGACAAAACAATAAGCAACAACATCATAAACGTCATAAATCATCCCCCCGAGTGCTATGTATCAGAGCGACAACCGACTCGATTAACGACAACTAAATCTTCATACTCGAACACCTGCATGTTACCAATATAAAGGCAACGGCGAACAAGAGAAAATGGTGAGATATCAAATCATATAAGTGAGCGCATGATAAATTGTATATTAGGATTCAGACATATATAATTATCACATCACCAGTATTAATATTGCCATACACTTCATACTTTCCATAACACGCAAATCTCACATACTTCTCATCGCATCATAAGTCACACTACTTCACATTCGCATCAATTATATATAAACATATCAGTCATTCACTTGCAAGTCAAATCATGATACATCACGAGTATAAATCACAATTTTAGTCTCAAGACATCACATCATATAAGTCACTCATCTAGTCACAAAACATCACATATACATTTAATTACAAAACATCACATATACATTTAATTACAAAACATCACATATACGGCTAATCACCAAACATCACATATAATTCACACCAGACATATTCAGTTAATTGCATTCACAAATATTGACATCATCATACTATTCATAAAATCATCAATTCACATCTTCACATACTTCTATCATTTTACAAGTCACAATATACAATCACGATATAGTCACAAAACGTCACAACTATGAATCACATAAGACACATGGGACATGACTCATGTATATGCATGTGGTACCAATCGGAGCTTCAGCCCCCGTCACCAATTGCCCGAATCTGTGGCATAAGGCATAAGCCTTCGTCACTAATTTGCCAATCCAGGCCGTCACTAATTTGCCAATCCAGACCGTCACAGAGTATGCATATGAAATGTGACTCGACAAACAAGACATACACAACATACTCATCACAATCACACATCATAACTAGGCATACACCCACGTCACTTATAATTACCAATTATTAGAGGTAATTCAACGTCACAATTAATCATTCACCTTCACTTAGTCACAAAATTATCATCACATATATATACAACATCACATATTATCAATCATCACAAACATCGTCATGTTTCGACGTATCATCGCAATTATACAACTTCTCATATAAACAAGATCATCACAATTATCATCATGTTCGGCACGTCATCACAAATACACACTTCATCAGGACTATCACAACTATCGTCGTAATCGACTAAACTAACGACAACTCGCTAGGGTTCATGCCATAAGGCTAATCACATATGGTGCACATTAATAAACATATTGGCAATCACAACCTTCTTCGCAACAAAGGCATTCAAACCGAAATCATAATTTTCGGTCGGTTCATAGAGTAATCTCAACATGCTAATTTGTCAAGTAAACTGAATCAACTTCCAATTAACATTTAACTAAATTAGATATCATGTTAAGTATCAAAACAACAACGTCATGCTTCAGTATATCACAACAATTCGACTCATTAAGTCAATTCAAATTAGTCTCATAATCCTTTATAAATTAGTCTTTTAATTAACTCAATAATCCACTATCAACTAACCAAAATTATTCGCAAAGCATACTTCAGTTAATTGTGCAAATTTCGCGTCGCTACCGGTTATCTAATTTTCGGTTATATTCTTAATATTCACGACTTTATGAGTCTTCGAGTTACACTTCCAAGTCACCAAAAACACAACTCAACCGGTTAATTCGGATACAATTATATTCTTTATCGGTTATTCGATTCGTTCGGTTAAATTCTCAAGATATCGTAATTTACCGATAAACCGAATAGTTAATCTAAGTTCCAGTTTATTCCAATTAAATAGGCTTATTAAAAATTAATTCAACTATTAATTTAATCGACCGATTAATATCAAAGTTTCGGAAAAAAAACACCACCACGTTAATGTGCTAATTAAACTTAGCTACCATGTCAATTTTCATCAAATTTCGGACAACTAATTATACCGCTTAATTCGGCTATTTCGATCCAACAGAACTATTTATCAGTTCTATTCTTACTATTGTTATTATTCCGATTACCTTCTGTCCCAATTATATATATATATATATATATATATATATATATATATATATATATATATATATATATATATATATATATATATATATATATATTCATTTCATAAAAGTCACTCCCATTATATATATTCATTAATTAAGCATGGAAGCAAGAACAGAGTATGAGAAAGATACAAATAACATCACACAGCGTATCCATGCCGTTCGTCAATTGGATTATTATGACTTACTAGCAAAACAAAAAAAAATAGTTCCTAACATGAAAGATTGCCGCTCGACACCTCCTTACCATACTTGGTTGTCGCCCGTCATAATATTGTCACCACATTATGGTTAGTTTATTTCCAGGACTACTCACAACAATTCCAAACAACAACAGTAACATATACAACACAACAACTCAAATAACAACACACGACAACCACAGAAATTCCAGTTTTCGGAGCAATTTAATCCATCAACCACAAAATCTAAATCCCTAATTTCTAGCAACAATTAACACAAGAAATTGCAATAACATAAATCTCCAATCCCCAACATACAAGGTTTCATAAGCCCCATTATAGAAAGAGAACCCCACCCTTACCTAATCAATTGAAGCAACTCAATGGGTCTCCAATTGCATCTCCAATTTGACACCATGGATGAAAATCTCTAAGCTTTATTATCTTCTCCAAGACTTGCCCCCTCCTCTTCAAAATTTGTTTTCTCCCAAATGACAACACTACTCTTCATATCTCTAAAACCCTAATTTATCACTTGCAATTGGGCTTAGTATTTCACTTCCTTTTTATTATTCTTCACAAACTGATTTAGGCCCAATAAGATAATAATCCGAAATAACCAATACATCACTTAATAATATCCCGTCAATATAATAATTCATTTGCCGGCGTAAATACTTATTCTCCACAAAATAATTCTCAACCGATAAATTCCGAAAATAAAATAAGGATATTTAATTAAATAAATAATTAAATAATTGGGGCGTTACAGAGGGCATGGTATTGAAAATTTTTCCTCAAACCTATACTTTCTGTTGTACCTTTGCTCTCGTCCTTACTTTGGCATCGGAGTACCTTGCAGCTACAACCCCCTTTTTTCTCAACCATCACCGAAGATCACGCCGTTGCTGCTGGTCCACCTGTTCAGACTCTTCAAGATTAGTAAACTTCATAGAAGGTTCAAAAATGGCATTAAGCCAAAGTTGCAAAAGCCACACGAGACTAGACATCAAGATTTTATGTTCAAGATTGGTTATGAATTTTAGGCCGAAAAAAGCAAGCCCTAGAGATTCATAAAGGGAACCTAAAATCAGCTTGTTGAGATAGATGTTTCGCCCCTCGTGGATATGAGTTGCCAAGGTTATGAACTTCTTGGCTATCGCAGAGAACTAGAATAGAAGATAAAATGGGATAACTAAAGAGTAAGGAAAGCAATGTGCTCATAGTTTGAGACTTCCTTATGGTAGTCTTCATGTTGGTCTTCAATATAATTGCTAAAGCTTGCATGGGTAAAAGTAAAATTGGGTTTAGTTTTCCTTTTGAGAGTGGGGTCAAAGGTATCCCCCAGTTGGTCGAAGGATGGTAATAACGACCATGTCAAAAAGGGTGGGGGTTATCATTCCACAACAGAGGTGAAAACTGTTAGTCGAACGTTCCCAAAAGTAAAGGGCTGAAATGAGCATATTGGCGTTATGATTGGGGGCAGTTCTAGACAATTGGATTAAGTCAAATATACCTTGGTCTTTCCAGAATTGTTCTTTCTTCTTTTCTACTTTGTTCAACCAACTGATGTAAGCTTCATAGTTGATAGTAAGAGAAGAGCGGAATAACCGTTTAGGTGAACTCATAAAACCTAATTCATATTTTGTGTCTTCAAACGCATGAGGTTTACAACTACAATGATAAGGGGAAATTTTCTTTAGCTTATCAGGTTTTTTAGAGGATCTAAGAAATGGACCCAGGAGCACATAAACATTACCTTAGGTAGAAAAAGGGATTGATACATGGGAAGCCCAGATGGTGGTTTTTTCTTTCTCCATTGGTGGTTCAGGGATATAGGTGCGAACGCCAAGGAGAGTAGGAGCAGTAACATCAACATGAGATGGAATCAGAAGTTGTTTCTTCAAGCCAGAAGTGGAAGTCATGGTTCTGAGTGTTAAAGAAGAAGAAAAAATTATTGAAGTTAAGTTTGCATAAAAATGAAAGAGATCTTAGGGTTTAAAGAAGAAGAAATGGCGAAGAAGAAGAAAGAAGCAAATGAGGGTTTATATATAGAGTTTGAAGTGGGATTTTCCAGTTTTCCCCCTCTGAATTATAACCCACTATTTGATTTTCTGAATTAAAATTAATTAAAAGGTTTTAAAAAAGTGATTAATTCTTGTGGCCCGCGATGGCTTAGGAACCATGATAATAGTTTGCACGCACGTTCGTGACGTGACAGTTTGGTGAAAATAGTCATGATGACGATGACCTATGCAGACAAACTTGAACATTGTCGAAATTTTGATAAAAACGTCAACTTTCTTCCATATTGCAAACATGGACCTGTAAGAAAGGTGTGAAAATGTTAAATACAAGATAACCAGGTTATAGTTTTCGATACTCTGATCATTTTGACTAAGGTGGCGAGTTCGACTCACCTATCAGATGTTCCAAGATTTAGTATATTCTTGAGTTCAAGGGTTTAGATGACCCATAGACCCACTAAGCCTGATTTGGAGGAATCTCAAGAACAAATCCACAAGAGTAGGATCACTCTCTTCAAAACATGTTCAGAATCTCGAAAAGGTTTGCAGTGATTTGGCATATTCGATAGGAGCAGTTAGAAGACTCTAAGACGTTTGTTGGCAAAAGCAGGCAGGAGATTTAAAGGCAATCATTGACGTGGGTAGCAGTTTGTAGGAGTTGAAGAACGGAAGACACGTGGAAGCAAAACATAGAACATAACTCCACTTAACAATGTACGTGTCGAACGCTGAAGAGTTGACCATTATCGACAATTACTAAAGTTTAATATATAAGTCAAGTTCATTTATGTAACAAGGGTTCGCAAATTTTATCAGTATTCTCTATAAATTTCGAGTATCCAAGTCACAAAGAGAAATAAGTTTGTGAGGACTGCGTCCCTTTTCTAATTCTTTAATCAAATAATTCTGCATTTTGTTCTAATTGGAATTTCTATCCAATTTCCCAACATACAAACATCTAGTATCCAAGCACAAATACACTTTCTCAAACCTTATGCACACATTTCCCGTAATTTTTTTTTTGAATTTAATCCTTTAAGTGAATTAAAACTCGTGATTTGATTTATTAAAAACACTAGTAAACAATCTCACATTTATTAAAAAACCAACTTTTATGCTGATAAGTTAGCTTCTTGACTTATTGGTTAAGGATTTCACTTTGTTCGTGTTAACATCG